>NC_089820.1:39993726-40327476 GCF_029633855.1 Hoplias malabaricus
TGAACTGCTTCATAGTCCAGTGCAGGAGGATTTCAGGCATATCATTTATATAGCACTTTGAGACTTCCTTAAAATGTAAAGTGCATTATAAATAAAATGTATTATTATTATTATTATTATTATTATTATTATTATTATTATATAAAATGCAAAGTTGTGCCATATCGTATCATTCGCAATAATATCATCAGAAATTTTTAAATGATTAAAAAAAATCAATATTGTGATAATAGAGCTATTCTGACTTGTTTACATAACGAAGTCATGCAGTTACCCATAATAAGGCATATGTTCTTTACATGAGTCATTTAGCCACAGTGAAGTACAGTAGAAAGTGGCTTTGAGGCAGAGACTTCAATCCAGTAGGGGTGGTTTGGTTACAGAATATCAGATGTTCAAAAAACATTGTATTATGTTAGAAATGCAAGAATTCTTTAATATCATTAATATATTTCATTTAATATAATTAATAGTAATATAACATTTATTTTGCTCATATCACCAAGAAAATTGTTATTGGTACCAAAATACCATGAAATATCATGATATTATTTTAGGGCCATATCACCCACCCCTAATGTCTAATATTGTACTGAAAATGTATTAGACATAGAGACTGGGGAGGTCTTAACACTTTTAAAAATAAATTGCTAAATTGCACAGCAATATGATGTGACTCCTTGTAGCTGTTTCTTATAATTGTTGTAAAGCATATGTAGGTTTAACCATGTATGTATGATGACATCAATAAGAAGTGATTCAAAAACAAATAACCTTCAGTTTATGTTTAACTTAAGATTGAACAGTCATTCAGAGTGGACTAATGGTAAATGGTTCATTTTTGAGAAACCTATCCAGTAATTTTATTTATCCACTAAAAGCGATCATTGATCATGGTAAAATTGTGAAAAACTTTTATTTTGAGGACTAATATGCCTTACAGTGTGGGTGGCATGGTGGTGCAGCAGGTAGTGTCGTAGTCACACAGCTCCAGGAACCTGGAGGTTGTGGGTTTGAGTCCCACTCCGTGTGACTGTCTGTGAGGAGCTTTTTGTTTTCTCCCCGTGTCCCTGTGGGTTTTCTCCGGGTGCTCTGGTTTCCTCCCACAATCCAAAAACACACATTGTTAGGTGGATTGGCGACTCAAAAGTGTGAGTGTTGCTCTGTGAAGGACTGGCACCCCCTCCAGGGTGTATTTCCGCCTTGCGCCCAATGATTCCGGGTAGGCTCTGGACCCACCGCAACCCTGAACTGGATAAGCGGTTACAGATAATGAATGAATGAAAGAATGCCTTACAGTGAATCTGAATCTATTTTCAGATATTAATCTATTTAACAAAACATTTTTTTTATTATTGTCAAAAATGTCATTTGTTTGTGATTTTATTTTAAAATTTCATTCAGTATCTCCTTCCGAGGGTGCTTTGTAATTTAATGATTTGGACGCTGTAAATAATTTAGATTCTGTAAACTTTTCTAGAAAAGTGCATTCGAGATAAAAGTTTCTGATGCATGGCTAATTACTTATGTCACATCTATTTAATTAAGCATTTTAGGGAAATCAGAACCCACCTAGATCTATTCAAATGCCCACCCCCCACCACCACACACACACACACAATAGATTGTCAGCCCTAGTTCACACTTTAAATACATATAACACTTGTAAAGAGTGGTTTGCAGGTATTTATATGAAGGGGCCATCATCCTGGTAGTGCTGAGCATTTTAGTTTAAGGTAGTGCTTTTATAGATCTGTGCCTTAATTGTTTTGATCTGCACTCTCAGAATTAAATGACTATCTATCATTTGTGTTCTTTAGGACCTTTAGTTAGGGGCATAGTTATACCATCCATTATCTGTAACTGCTTATCCAATTTAGGGTCACGGGGGGTCCAGAGCCTACCTGGAATCATCGGGCACAAGGCGGGAATACACCCTGGAGGGGACCCCAATCCTTCACAGGGCAGCACAGACACACACACATTCACTCACACACTCACACCTACGGACACTTTCGAGTCGCATAGTTATACCATTTAACGTTTTTAAGTTGTATTGCTTCAATTTATCCTGTCTCAAATCTAGACTTTTTTTTGGTAAATTCTTATTAAAAAGGGACATATATTTACATTGGAAAATAATGCATTCTACTTTTAAGGTACAAAATTCAGCTTGAATGCATTATTGTACATTTGAGGGCACATTTACTCTGTAGCATTTTCCTAATAGCTTAGCGTCCATTCCTCTTTGACAGTAACAAATTTGATCAGTGTAACCCCTTGAAGCTGTTGGACAAGCCACTGTACTAAGTGTTTCAACCAGGTTATGAAGGCTATCCTTGTCTGACCTTGTTCTCTCTCTCTCTCCCTCCAAAAGTGTACATTTTGAGTTTGTTAGGCAAGTTAAATTGTATTCTAGCTATTTTCACAAATTTAATTTGCTCTATTATGCAATTCTATACAGGGCTGATGATTAATATAATTTTTAATACTACATTGAATATTGAATAATAGTTTTACATTAATATTACACGGAAAAGTAAATTCATCTCAGGTTTGCTGTCAGAGCCACATTGTTCTAGTTAAAAACCTTGGAACAAGGTTTATTCTTTTAATTTCATTTCATTTGTTTATTTATTTTATTTGAACTTGAATCATTTTTATAGATATTTTATATTTATCAGACACAGAGAATCCAAAATGTTATCCAAGTACCAACCGTACATTCTAGTATGTTTTTATAGTTAGAATATGAGATGTTTGGGCTTGTTCATCATGTGACCACACAGTGTATTGCAACTGCCAACTGTATGACCACCATTTTCACAGCATATTCCCCTGAGAACCACATTAATCTGTTTGCAAGATCATTCAGCATACATTCTAACCTGCAACCTCTCATGTCTATAATTAATTTCCTCTTACGCTCACAGTAACAGACAAACACACATACACACACATACACACAGTGCTTGTAGTTGTTGTCTCTTTGGCACAGCCTTAATCAGCACTTATTTTTGTCCTGTTGACCATATAGGGATATCCTTGATTTGAACAGAGGGAGACGGAGCCACTGTGCTGTAGTACGGCCTGTTTTAGCATTGGGGGGCTTTCCCCACACACACCCTCCAGCAAACAGCTGCTGAAAAATCCTGGTGACCAGATCAATCAGAGCCTTTTCTGTTTATTTCAGTCCACAATTACAGACACTGAGCATCCTCAGAAATAAAAAACTAATCTGAGTATACTTCCATATTATAATGGATAACTTACAACGCTACATAGTGTATGAGGCAGTTTAAGGAATTGCATAACACACTCACACCCTTGGTCTTACTTAAACACAGTTATTGCACTGTGAAGGAACCCTCCCAGTCTCTGAAGTAAAACCATACCTTTCAGTCAGAGAGGGTCCTCCATAAAGGTCTCAAGAAGGACTCCCTCATTCCCAAAGCATATTAACTGTAATTTAATATAAAAGAAGCATACTCCATAGTGCCACACAACTCTGTTGGGTTTAACCTGCTGTAATGTAGTTCATTCCCATATGTCTAAGAGAATATTCCCCAGAACATTAGGCGCTAGCTCATTAGTACTTCCTTCTGTACAGAACTGGTAAAATTAAAAGGTAAAAAGAATCCAATCCAGGATTTCATTTCAATAGACTCCATTCTCTAATAAATACTAACCACCCTCAGATGTGTCAAGGGATTTTGAATTAAAAATTCTGTGCAGTGTTTTTATGTTCTGGACCTGAAGTTGACACCTCTGCATGTATAGACCAATATGAAAATTGTGCTACTCCAGTATTATTTTAACAGTGCATATTGTAGTATTTTCATTGTTATCGAGGCTCCAACAGTGACAGACTAGTATCAACAAATGTGCATAAAGAGTGCAGACAACAGAGAGTGGAAGAGATGGGGTGAAAGAGAGTGAGAGTTTTTGTGTGAAAGTCAGAGAAATGCTTGTCTTAGGCCAAATGTCTGTGAGGCCTTGTCCATTCAATTAGAGACGTTGAAGGAACACTTAATTCAAGCAGCAAACCCCAGTAAAGAGCAAGGTCAGGGATCTTACAAACGGTGTAAAATGGTGTAAATGTCAGAGGTGAGATGGAGTTCTCTCACCTTCAGGACACAGTGCTGCCCTCTGCTGCGGTCCTCTGTAGTGCCATTAGCACATAAAGTTTACATTTAAAACTAGGTTGTGAGCCAAAATGATGTGGTTTTTAAGCTTATATCTGATTATTACCTGATGTTTTGCTGGGACTGTAAAAAAAATGATCCTCAAGGTACTGCAGCACACTTTCCATGACTGGAAGAGAGTATGACTAAATCTTTAATGGCTACGTGCATAGGCTTCTACACTTGATTAGCACTATATATATATGGTTTGCCTATGGATATGATCATTTATTGTGCAAATATTTCAGGCTCCCGGTGTAGTTTTGATCAACTTACCATTTTACTTTTTTTTTTGTTGAATATCTTATCCTAAAATATGATGCATTCAGTGCTGTGTTAACGTTTTATAAAGCATAACTACAGTTGAAACTAGTATAAATTCCTAAATGTGGATAATCTGTGAAAAGAAATAGACCATGCATTGGTTACTGCCCAGTTCATGCCTTGCACACACACACACACACACACACACACACACACACACACAAAAGAGCAGTACTTGCTGTTCTCACTTGCAGCCAGCTCTTTCTGCTATTTCAGGATCTGATTCATACCAAGGGCATTTGGCCCATGACAAAGCTCATCATCGGAGCTGAATCACTGATGCAGGCCGTCACCTCATGCATACATGTTCGACATCAAAGCACCTCTGCTAATAAAAACTGCATTGTTTTTCATATAAGCTGCAGCTATGATTGGAAGTACAATTAAACCAATTAAAAGTCCGCCTTCAGTCAAAAGCTTTGATCTTGTAGACCTTATGCAAGTTTCATCTGTACCAGAAATGGGAGATTTTACCTTTCTGAATGCAAGGTTGCCCTAGATTATATTGAAATCTTTATTTGTATATTTATTTTACTTCAAGGCTAAATGATATTAATGAACACACCTTGTGAGAAAATTTGATGCCTCGTTCACTGTTGTGTAAATTATGAAATAAAAAAGGTAAATGCACTTTTATTTACCAATTAAAGAAAAGCTTTTTCATTCTGTAGATTGATAGTATCACATGATTTAATTCACTGTTATTATGTGATAACAGAAGCAATTTGTATTTTTATTGGAATCATTTCTCACTCATTGACAATTTCTGTTTATTGAAACAGACAATCCATACCACAATTGTATGAGAGGCAATTTATTCTTATTTGAATTTGGTGAAAGTTGTTCATTGTTGTGCACACATACTTGTTTGGGGTGAAAAATAGCCTTTACAAAGTCAGAATTGCAGATTAAATTCAGAATTTAAGCAGTATAGTTGATTATGTAGACAATTACATTTAGGTTATATAGCAAACCTCTATAGGTTTTATTTTGTAAAGGTGATATGACAGATGTAGGGAACCTCGAGAACTGCCTGTGTGTTCTCCTGTGGAGACAGCACACCCAGAGTCAGCTAAAAAGCTTCATGGCCTATGTGGTGAAGTCAAGAAGTAGACTGTCACTATGCAGAAGCATCCCTTTATAGCCATGAAATGAAACAAGAGCTGGTCACAGAGTGGAGAACAAGCTCTGTCATCCAGACATACATTGAGTGCTCGCACACTGCCTTATTCTCCACTGTCCACTACAGAGGGTCATTGCACAGGTCCCTGGAGTTCTGCTATATGTCATGGCATTTAGACAGTGCACAGTATCATGTTTGTCACATTAAAAAGCTTTAGGTCTTACAGAAATTAGCCGTGCAGTGTTTGAACTATTTAACTTATTACATTATGTTAAACATTATTATATGTTTAATAACAAATCTGACATAATGAATTGCATTTATGTTCAGTTTACATTCTGAATGTTGATCTCTACCGGAACTATTAATTTGTTTTGCATTTTGCATACCTGCCATATTTTTTTCTATTTATTTATTGGTTCATACTTTGTTACAACATCCATTGTTAAATCAAATGTGAACTCTGTTCAGCACAATATTGACAACTTCGAGCATATACTTCCAGCGTTTTGTATTCATTTGGTTCACTCCATGTTATGTCATGAGACAAACTTGTTCTGGCCTGGGTACTGGCTGTCTATTTTGATTTGAAACAGATACTGAGACATCACTGACACAATGCCAGTGGTCTGGTGATGGTAATAGAGTGAAAGATTTGACATTGTCTCTTTTCCATTACCCTCATCTCCTTCCTGCACTTAACTTGCTTAGACACCAGGATGCGGTGGGCTACAATTCAGACTATGACCCAGTTATATTAAGTAAAGTAGATTAAAAAATACAATATAAGAGATTAGACTGGGGTTGCAAGAGTAGGGTAACTGGATAACACTTGTTCTATCATTATAAATGCAAAATGGTAGAACAAGTGTATTCCAGTGTTTATCAAAGCTAAACACAATAACATTAATTAATTATTCATAATTTGTGCTTTGTGGTTTGTGGTTTATGATTTAACATGAAACCATATATCTGGGTGAATGTACTTCCTGTGTCTGCTTGGGTTTCATCCAGGGTCTCCGGTTTCCTCCCACAGTCCAAAAACATGGAGGTTAGGTGAATTGGCTTCTCTAATAACTGTCCTGGTGTGTGAGTGAATGAAGGTCTGTATGTGTATGAATGAATGTGTGTGTGCTCAGACATGGAATGGCTCTCTATCCTAGGCGAAACCCTAGTGCCGGATGCAGTCCTTCAAGTCTTTCCTGGTTGAGAGTATGCTGTGCGCATTTGGCTGCCACGTATCGCCAGTGTGTGTGTGTGTGTGTGTATGGGTGTATTGAATTTTGAATGGAATGGTGTTCTGTGCGATGTTGATTGTAAAGTGTTCTTAGGTTTCTAGAAAGGTGCTATATAAGTGTAATTTTTTTTATTTAACAACATTCATTACCTTTACCTACTATGTTTCCAGATTTGGTGAGCGAGGTGCCTGAAAATGAACCCCTACTTCGTACAAAGCTGCAAGTGCAGAAGGAAGGCAATCACCTGTGCTGTGATGGCACAAAAGAGATTACCCAGAGTTCCTCCAATGACACGCCTGCACCTGAGCGAACTGTCTGTCAGCCTTGCACTTCCAGCCAACACTTGGACTCACCCTCCACAGGGGAATCTATAACTAGTGAGGAGGAGGAGGATGAAGAGGAGATCACTTCAGATGAAGCTGCTCAAGTGCTAAGTGAAGAGCAGTTAGGCCAGGTGGAAGAAAACCATGAGCAGGTATTAGACACAGAAGAGCAGGACGAGCAACAGGGTAACGAGAAACTGGATGCAACATTTGAAGAGGTAATGGTTGATGTGAATGCAGTAGTGGAAGCATTTGTAAAAGGTCAAGATGTGGAAGAGGAAAGTGTTCAAGAAGTGGTAAAAGAGGAAGCAGAAGTACCGACCCCTGGAGAAGAACCTGAAGTTAGAGAGGAATCTGAAGTCACAGAGGAAGTTGTAGAGAAGACAGGAGAAACAGAGATAGAAGATTTGGAAGAACAAGTACCAGAAGAGGAGCATCAAGTTTTTGGGATTGAAGGAGTAGCCGCAGAGACTGCAGAGAGCAGCAGTAACATTGGAAATGTGATGGCAGAAGCTGCCCCTGTAGATGAGTCCAACCCTCTTGCGGGTGAGGATCAAAAAGCCAAGTCAAAGGACAAATCTACAAATAAGCCAACACCAAAAAGCTCAGCAAAAGGTAACGCACACAACCACAATATGATTATAGTGAGAGAAATCACAAATCTCTCATGAACTTCCATATTTTTACAGCGATTTTGTTGGCTTTAAACATTTAAATAAATAAAAGATTCACAACTGCAAACCCATCAATAGAAGCTGTAAATTAGCTCACCAGACAAAAAATATTAGACACCTGTGAGTGAAACATGCCTAATCAAGTGTAATTCCTCCCTGAACAATAATATCAGATGTGATTAGGTTCAGCATGAACTAGAT
Source organism: Hoplias malabaricus (assembly GCF_029633855.1). Taxonomy (NCBI): domain Eukaryota; kingdom Metazoa; phylum Chordata; class Actinopteri; order Characiformes; family Erythrinidae; genus Hoplias; species Hoplias malabaricus. Next base: position 40,001,794 of record NC_089820.1, read on the forward strand.
AAGTTTCTGTTAGTTTGGCCACATTTTCATCATAGAATTGTGCAGTTTAGCCAGATTTCGTGGATGCCTTCTCTGGAGTTTTACTTGTTATTTCAGGTAGACTCACAGATTTTCAACAGGATTCAAATCGGGCTCATCATGCCAGTCAGTCATTTTTGCAGCCCTGTGAACACAAGTAATAGGGCTAAGAATAAAATAAGGATATGAATTTTACATTCCTGGGTGAGATGATAAGCAAATGGCAAATTTGGTTCAAACTGACAGCCACTTCAACCATTTCCCTGTTGTTAAAGCAACCCAGAACTTCACAGAGCCTCCTCCAGCTTGAGCCACACCTTGCACACAGTTGTCTTTCGAGGCTTCCTGAGGTCTACAGTGAACTAACTCCTACTCCTACCATCATTTACATACAGTCAGAAATGAGATTCATCTGACCAGATAACATCTATCCAGTCAAGGACAGTCCAATTTATGTGTCTCTTCACCCACAGTAAGTGGACAAATTTGTGAACACGTGAGCAAAGGCCTCTTGTGTACCACTTTGCTCCTTTTGTTCATGGAGTATTCTTTCAGACATTGGCTGTGAAGTACATTCATTGACTTCCAGAAGCAAGTCTTGAATGGAAGTGAAGCAATTTTGTTTACATGCTGCTGGTCCTTGTCTGTCAGTTTCGTATTTTGGACACCATTCTGATGACGGTGGACTGGGATTTGCCACTGCTTATTGACCCATATGACTGTACGCTTCAAGACACTTGCAAAATCCGCTACTTTGTTCACACTTTGGCCTTTGGCATATTCAAATGCCTTTTTGCCAGCTATTAACAAGACATTCACAGCACTGTACCAACTCTTCTCAATCTATGAATCTGTCACACACCCTGCAGGTGTATAGCCTGATCATGCTGATGCAATGCCGTCTGCAGGAGCCTGAATGTACTTCCCATGTCTGGGAAGCATATAGTTCATTCATTCATTATCTGTAACCGCTTATCCATTTCAGGGTCGCGGTGGGTCCAGAGCCTCCCTGGAATCATTGGGCGCAAGGCGGGATGCAAAAATATGCCCCAAGTGACTAACTGTTCTCTCCTAAAAATGATATTTCTATATAGAACCCTGAACACACGGAACCTTTAGAACATTTACTTAAGGGGAACTTTTCATCATGAAGGGGCTCTTCATATTGATGAAGAATATTTTATAGGTGGTTCTATAGCATCTTTTAGAGAGGGGTTCTATAGCGCATTGTTACATTGTCAAGCTTCATGATGCAAAGAACACAATTGTAGTTGATCATGCAAAAGGTTCTTCAAGTGTTCTGGGTTCTATACAGAAAATTTTTCTTTACTGAAGAACCCTTGCTGAATCATCATTTTTTAAGTGGGCTCTAAACTACAAAAAATTTCAAAGCTAAGAGTACATTCTTTTAGATACCACCTTTATCATTTAGTGTAAGAGAACAATATTCAGATATAAGTCTTTCATTTGGTTTGTGGAGATCTTATATTTTTTCCAGAATAAAGACCATTTATTGAGTTTTTGTCCCCTCCTTTGTTGAACATACATCATTTAAACTGCAATGTCTGTAGAACGGCTTAAAGCTTGAATTTCACATATCTAAGTACTACAACTGCTTAGCACGCATAGAACTTGTGTGTGTATGGGGGGGGGGGGGGGGGCTGTAGGAGAGTGTTGTTGCTGCTGTCCGTCCTCTAGAACCTGACACCCCAGGCAAAGGTGCCCCACAAATAACCATACTGTAGAAATAACCCCACCAGAAATAGCCCCTAAGACCCAGGGCACCCATGGCCACTGATAATGACATGTTCCCAGGCCTGCTGCTACATGATCTTTTTGAAATGCGAACCAAAATTTCAGATCTAGCGCATGAGTGTGAATATCTAGTTTGACTGGTTATTTCTCGCAACTGTTCAGACCCTCATGATCACGAACAAAATAAGTGATGAATTACAATTTCATTAAAAGAATGTTGTGTATATAATGTGTATAAATTAATCTAGTCATGCTCTCCAGTAGTGAGTAATTTTTTATGTTGGTTGAAAATGCTTAACAGAAGTTTCACTTGAGTTATTGATTATTCGATTATATCGATTATCGATTATTTAGAAGTACTTTCTATGAACATATTTATTTAATGCCTTATTAGTAGCAAAGATTTAATACTGAAAATGTACCTTCAACTAGCAAGCCATCTGAAAGTCATACAATATTCATAGAAATCTCAGAAACTTCTCAGAAGGGAAGCTGTTATTCAGCAAATGTGATCCGTCCTCCTATTGATACCCTTTATGTGTCCTCATACTTGTCGTCATATGGTGTTTTTGTGAACAGAGCATGGACTGACATTGACTCTGAATATTCAGGAAACTCTATTTCTTTGGCAGCAAAGAAGACATCATCAGAGGGCCCTAAGGAGAGGGACCGGTCTCACATTGATGACACACTGCGTCTCACCGTAACTGAGCCATCTGAGAAGTTTACAGGTTGGACAAATCACAAACACTCACTCTCATAATTCAATATATAATGTCTATATATTTGGGTAATTCACCAAGGGTAACCATTCCTACTTAACTACAGTTGACATAGGCACCACTGTACAAATTTTACAATAAAAAACAAACAACATTTTAAATGTAGACAGTGCAGAACATAAAACTACTATTCATATTGGATAATAAATTTGCTCTGAATAATCAAACCACCAGTAAAATCTGTGTATCCATATTTTACAGTCAGAAGTATTTTGATAAATGATAATGAATAATCTCCAATGAGTATACCACACAAAACACTTAGCCATTCAGAGAGTTAAAAAATATTCCCAGCACTGTTCATTGTTTTGTCCTTTCGTTATTCCCATATTTGTTTAAAAAACTGGTTGAATTTGGCAGAGCACAGCAGGCTGAACTTTGATTAATATGAGTGTGTTCACTGACTGGACCATATCTGTGTGCATTCATCATGGAAATCTCTCCAGGGAGTAAACCATCTCAATAACAGTGTGCTAATAATCACACCTCTTAATAATAAAAGCGGCGGAGCCAGTGAAAAGTGTGTGTGTAATTAATCAGACTCAGAAAGCTGTACGGCTCTATTAAGACATTATTATTGTCCTGCGGGGTTCATTTGCTCAGAATGACCACCCACACCTATGGCTAATCTTACACAACCTCTTTTCAGTGCTTGTCTTCATGCCTTTGTAATCTCTAGTTTTTTTTGTTTTTTGTTTGTTTTTTTTTTTACTTTCCTTATCCTACTCCTTTATATCTATTTTCAATATACAACACACACACAACCACAGAGACAGATTAACAATCACTAAATTACACTTCTCTGTATGGCTCCTTCTCGCCACTCTCCTTTACACTCTTATTTCTTTTGCTCTCCCACTTCTCCTCTCTATCACACTCTCTCCCTAGCCACCCTAAAGAAGCTGCAGAATATTTATCACACTGCCATTAAGCCTATGGAACAGGCATATAAATACAAGGAGCTTCGACAGCATGAGGTCTCAGGTGAATCTCTCCTGATTTCTTACCTGCTCTTGGTCTTATCTACTACAGCAGCAATACAATTGTACTTGGCACTCTAACAAGCCCTGATAGAATTCAGAGTCTGTTGTTAGGAAATCCTATAATGCAATGTAATGATTTTCTCTGGGGTGCAGCTATTGCTTCTGTAACCCAAAAATAAATGTCTTAGTGGCTTATTATGTGATTGGAGTACAGGCTTAGAGAAAGTACATTTTGTTTACACTTAAAGGTCAAGCTGAAGCAATTACATGTGGATCATTCGGATAAACTGCAGTTATTTAAAGTGATTCTTTTTGTTAATGCGTTTTGTAATACTACTGAGAAACTTGTAATAACGCTCAGTCATTTCCTCATGGTATGGAACTGATAAAAAAAAAACAGCATAATTCATTGCATTGTTTTCAGATCATATTGTCTTATTTTGAATGTGGCCTAGCAAACAACAACTACTTTCTGTAAATAATTTAAAAAAAACAACAACAACAAAAACAAACAAAGAACAGGTAAATACTCAAAATCAAGTAAATTGGTGTCGCCCAATGTGGTAAAAAGTAGTAGTGAATTTATATGCTGTGCTCATGCTTCTATTTGATTTTCAGATGCTGAAATTTCCTCCAAACCTATGGTTCTGTTCCTGGGACCCTGGAGTGTAGGCAAGTCCACCATGATTAACTACTTACTGGGTCTCCACCACACCCCACAAGAACTCTACACAGGTAAAAGTGGCATGAATGAATGAATGAATGCTACATAGAACTGAAAGTAAAAAGGCCAACGATCACTAGAACTCAATAGTTGTTTATATAGCACAAACTCTTACTGTAAAAATATATGAACAAAACTGCTCTCACAGACTACATTCAGGTCTTAATTAAAGTGGCACATACTGTATTTTTGAAAATATTATGACTTTTAGAAAATATACAGCCATGGAGCATCACTTCTTAAATAAAGAGGCAAAATTTGATCCCAGTTAAATATGTACATTGGAGTTAGATAAGACACAGTTATGTCATGGAATAGAATTTTTCTTCCATCGTTTTATTTTTATGTATCAAATTTGTGATCATCCTAAATCATTAAACACTTAAACACAGATACATTCATATGTAATCTCAAATAAACTTCTTTATGAGTTTGCTTACACTGTATGGCATACTGTTATCTATAAAAATGGACAGGAGTACATTCACAATTCAGGGGTTTTTTTTTTTAACAATTTTATCTGATTTAAATCATGCCATGGGTAATGTTTGTGGTAACAAAAATCATTCGCTGAATTATTACTTTAGAAACCCATCCATATATATGGATTTCCTCTCCATCTGTGTCTGCATCTTTTATTTCAAAGCTGTCCTGTGTTTCTCTTTGTCTGTTGCTCTGTCATTCAGTATGTTTCTATGCTTCACTCTTCCTTTTTCACCCATCCCTTCAGGTGCTGAGCCCACCACCTCTGAGTACACAGTAATAATGCATGGTGAGAAGGTGCGCACCATTGAAGGCATTGTCATGGCAGCAGACAGTTCCCGCTCATTCTCACCACTGGAGAAATTTGGTCAGGGTTTTCTGGAGAAGTTGATAGGTGTCGAGATGCCTCACAAGCTACTGGAACGGGTCACTTTGGTGGACACGCCTGGAATCATAGAGAACCGCAAGCAGCAGGAGAGAGGTGGCAAACACACCAGAGACAAAGACATACAAAGTTATTTATACATGGATCTATAACAAGATGCAGATGCATTTTTAAAAATCTTCTGAACTAACATTGTAATCTTTATTAAATGTTTACTTAACAGAAGATTTAAAAAATGATCATTAATTAAGCAAGTATGTAACATTTGTGTAAAAAAACAAAAAATTAAACATCAGAATCTAGGACACTGAAAAAACCTGCTTCAACTTTCAGGTCCATCATTGAATACTGCAAATTAAAAATAACTTTAAATTAGAAAACTCATAATGATGTTTAGAATTTTATAATGTGTATTTAAAGCATCTAATCTAACTGAATTGTTGCTGTCCCAGAGACGTAGACACTATTATTTACTCCTTATTTGCTGATTTGCAGGTTACCCCTATAATGAAGTGTGCCAGTGGTTCATTGACCGAGCTGACCTAATTTTCTTGGTGTTTGACCCAACCAAACTGGATGTAGGCCTGGAGCTGGAGATGCTTTTCAAACAAATGAAGGGTCGTGAATCACAGATCCGCATCATCCTTAACAAAGCAGATAATCTAGCTACTCAGGATCTGATGCGGGTGTATGGCGCTCTCTTCTGGAGCATGGCACCACTAATCAATGTGACAGAGCCACCGCGGGTCTACGTCAGCTCGTTCTGGCCTCGTGAGTATGCATCAGACACCAGCCATGAGCTCTTTATGAAGGAGGAGATCTCTCTCCTGGAGGACCTGAACCAGGTCATCGAGAACCAGCTAGAGAATAAGATTGCCTTTGTCCGGCAGCATGCCATCAGGGTGCGTGTTCATGCCCTGCTGGTCGACCGCTATCTTCAAACATACTATGAGAAGCTGGGCTGGTTTGCTGATCCTGATGAAGTTTTCTGTGACATCGCAGCCAACCCTGACCACTTCTACATCTTCAAATCTGTCCTGGCCAAGGCCAATGTCAGCAAGTTTGACCTGCCAGCGCCTGAAGTATACCAGGACTTCTTTGGGGTGAACCCAGTGAGCGGATTCAAGCGTCTGGAATCGCACTGTGGCTGGACAGGTGGTTGCTTGCTGAACAGGATAGAGAAAGCTATTGGGGAAGTGTTGCCTGCTCTGCTCAGCAGTCTGGCAGAGGGGAAAGAGACTGCCAAACCAGAAAAGACAAAGGCTCAGGAGAAACCACAAGATGAGGAGAAGCCCAAGAACCGCTGGCGGAGGCAGTGAGGGAAAGAGTGAGTCAGGGAAGAGGGAGATATAGTAGGGGAGAGTAATGTTCCTAAAATGGGATGCACAATACCTCTGCCCATACTGGACATCAATCCAGTGAATAACTGGATATGTGAATGAAGGGGTGGGCGGGTAGATAAATCAATGGGTGTATGATGGATGGTTGCATGAATAAATGATAGATGGATACATATAAAATAATGAAGTTGATGCATGAGTGAAAGGATTGTATGAATTCAGATACATTTAATGAATGTATGTAAGAAATTTAGATAGATGTTGAATGAACAAATGTGTAAATGATGTAGGAATGAATGCATGTACCAATTAATAGACAAGGGGATCATAAAAATGGGATAACAGTAAAGGGATTGATGAATGGATTGAAGGATAAATTTATTATTGAATTAAATGAACAGAAGAGAAGTTAACAGGAAGAAAGGATGACAGTAAACAGGGCATGAGGATAAGAAAAATCATCCAAAAAACAGAGCCATTAAGGAATGGCAAAAAATATAAACTCGGAGATTTAACTCAGAGTTCTTCATGTAACATTACAGATATTATTCAGGTATATGTATAAATATATTGCATATAATTATATTCCTTTGGGTATTTATGGTAGGAACTGTTTCTAGATTAACACAGTTAATGTGATGTTATGAATGTAACCATTTTTTTCTCTACACTGAACAATCACTGGATTAGGAACAGCTACCTTGGTAGTGATCATTCTCAGTGCCGTTGACGTGGTGGTGGTGTGTTAGTGTCTGTTGTGCTGGTACAGGTGTATCAGAAACAGCAGGGCTGCTTGAATTTTAAAAGCCCTCAGTGTCACTGCTGGACTGAGAATAGTCCACCAGGCAAAAATATCTAGCTAACAGCACCGTGTCCACTGATGAAATACTAGAGGACAAGCAACACAAACTCTCTGACTTTTCATCTACGAGGTGGACCAATAAGGTAGGTGTGTCTAACAGAGTGGGCAGAGAGTGGACAATGTTTAAAAACTCTAGCAGCACTGCTGTGTCTGATCCACTCATACCAGAGCATCACACACTAACACACCACCACTAAGTCAGTGTCACTGCAGCACTGAGAATCATTCACACCTAAATCATACCTGCTCTGTGGAAGTCCTGACCATTGAAGAGCAGAGTGAAATGGGGCAAGATAAAAAGGTATTATAATGTAGAACTACAAAGTGATCCTATATGGACATGAAAATAGACAATGAACATAGCTACATTAGGTGTTCCTAATCTGGTGATTTTTTTAATGTATATCACACCAGTTTGCAAGTGATTATTTATGTGTTTCTTTCCAAGCAACGCACCATTCATTCATTATCTGTAACCGCTTATCCAGTTCAGGGTCGCGGTGGGTCCAGAGCCTACCTGGAATCATTGGGCGCAAGGCGGGAATACACCCTGGAGGGGGCGCCAGTCCTTCACAGGGCAACACAGACACACACATTCACTCACACCTACGGACACTTTGGAGTCGCCAATCCACCTACCAATGTGTGTTTTGGACTGTGGGAGGAAACCCACGCGGACACAGGGAGAACACACCAACTCCTCACAGACAGTCACCCGGAGCGGGAATCGAACCCACAACCTCCAGGCCCCTTTGTTGTATCATTGTAACTGACAACACTTGCATATGGTTTGTCATTTCGAGTGTTTAATTTTAATGACTGGTGCTGAATATTTTAGTGCTGCATGGGGAATATAGAATCACATTAAATTTCTTGTTTATGTTTTAGACAGGGTCTTTATTCTCCAGTTGAAAAAAATTGGATGGATAGATTGATGTACAAATGGATGAAAGGATTGACATGTATACAATTTTGCATGACACAGGTATTACAATATACATTGCCTTGATATTTCACATCTATTGTGTTGGAAATAAACCAGGATCAAATGAATAATTTGAGATTTTCAGTACTTTGAACCACATCTGATATAAGCCACCTTCAAATGAGAAGATGTTATTAGTTGTCCACCAGGAGGCGTCACGTGCCATTGAAGTTGTGCGGGAACATTACTGTAATAAGGAAATTCGGAACCTCTCCGCATCATACGAAGAAGTCACTTTTGGTCATTGAAAGTCACATTTTTACAACAGTTTTTTTACACACAAACATATCTAAGAAAGAGTAATTTCGATTGAGCCAAATGACCAAAATTGCCGACAATACTGTGCACTGTGTACAGTTTAGGTGAAGAAATCGAAGTTAACTATGCAGGGAGCACGAAGCCATTTGACATTCAATCTTACATGCACTGGACTTCTGAATTACAACAAAAGAAATAAAATGCATTTTGACAGCATTTTCGTCCTTAAAGTAGTACCCTTGAACTAAAATTTGATTTGTTGGCCATGTAAGTTATTTTTCCCCTGACTCTGGCGACCTTGATGACCTGATTATTAGGGGTATCAGTCGATCACAGAGCAACAGACACACACACATTCACACACACATTCTGAGTGACTAGTCCTACTACTAACGTGTAGTCTTAGACTGTGGGAGGAAACCAGAGCTGAACAAATACAGAGTGGCTTTTCTATAAATATATTGTGTGTCAGTTTCCCAGATTAGATTAAGCCCAATGCCAGACATACAAATTTCCAATAGCAATCCACCATTGTCACTTCATGTGACTACATGAATAGGTGTAATCCATGTCTAGGAAACTAGGCCTAAGCTTTATCCATATCCAGGAAACTAGGCCTAACTGTCCAAAATAGTCAAGACAGCCCTTCAAATTACTGAATTCATTCTTTAAGGTGCATCCATTTCTGATATAGGTCTTCAGCTGTGTACACAAAAAAAAGTTAAAGTACAGACTAATAGAAAGGGATGCTCTGATGCATCCATGCATGATCCTAGTTTCTCCTAGCACAATGCCAGGCATCAGCTATAGAGTTATAAACCCCTGTGACGCAGTGAAAGTGCATTCTCTGGAATGAAGGAATTCTATAAAATTAATTTGGGATGAGTAAGAGATGTAATGATTGATTGATCTGTCTGTGACCACTTGAGATCTTCTGTGGTAATTATTTCAAAAATCAAGATGAAAAACTAACTGGTGAGTTGAAAGGAAGCCTTCCCAGAAGAGTAGAAGTTATTACTAAAAATACAGATTACACGCAAGCAGGAGTCTACAAACTTTTGGTCGCATAGATTAGATAGTAAAAAATATAAAATCAGGGTAACGGCAACTTTAAAATACTGTAAAAATAATGAATTAACGATATAAAAAAAAATACAAAAAAAATACAAAAAAAACAGAGTTTACAAATTTGTGACTGAGTCCCACAAGTGTTTACATATTGTATAACATGAGAAAGTTCTTAATGAGATTATAAGGTATGTGTATACAAGTGTGAACCTGTGTAGGCCTGTCACAGTTATTACATAATCCCGGTTGCAATTATTTTCCACAGTGGTTTATGTTGCAACTATCCAAATATGAATTGGGAACATTATCAGTAAGGCCAAAGCAAATTCACTAAAAAGTCATGGGTTATATGAAAACAAAAATTGCTATGTCTGACATGTTATAACGTCTTAAAGTGCAGTAGTGGGAAATGTTTGTTTATCAATGTTTAAGCTGTATCTCTTGTAACTTAGAAACAAACAAAAAAAAGCACAAAAACTGGAACTAGATATCTCTTCATTTTATGTTATGGTGCAGAATAACAATTTAAAATGTTTTGAAGACCTAAAATTGGAATTTAACCTGGAGAAACATGATTTCTACAGATAACTTCAGATTAGAAATTATTTTAGAACAAATGTTCTAATACCTGACATATCACCAGTAGTAGAGATCTTCGTAGATATCTATAAAAAGGAGAAGTTTAAAGAAAATTCTTTAAATTATATGGATCTATTTTATTTTCCATGAAGGCCTCAACCAGCTATATTAAAAATAGATAGGAAAAGAACTTGAAGTTATTATTACAAATGAGGAATGGGACAGCTCCCAACCCATAACTACACTTGCTAGATCTTGGAGGGAATTCTGCTGGAAGACAGTAGTGTTGGAGAAAATGAGGCAAAAAAAGGTAAAGATCATACACACATTTTCTGGTCTTGTTCTGTATTAATTTCATATTGGAAAGGTGTTAGAGATACATTATCCATAATTCTAGACTTATCCCTGGAGAATAGAGTGAGAAAGACAAATACATATTCTACATCCTTACAGCAGCCAGCAAAAAAGCTATTACAACGAAATGGATATAAGCGTCATCCCCATCGGTCGACCTGTGGATGGAAGTAGTCAAGGAAATTTAGCATATGGAACACACAACCCTGTCTTTAAGGCTACAGAAAGAAAGAGCTCATAAACTCTGGTGCAAATGGGACAATTATCTTGACAATTAAATGAAAGATACAATACAAGCTCAAAACTCTGAATCTCGATGTGATGTGATACCCCAACCACCCCCCTCCACTCTCTTGGAATAATCATAATCTGTGCCTGTAATGTACCAGTAAAAATAAGGTACAAAAAAATATGGAGCTAAAAATATTATTCCAAAATTAGGACTCCTAAAACTGATGCTAGACCTTATAATGTCTCCCCAAGAAAAACAGCAGTTCTATCATTTGTGAGAATCTGATAATTCTAGCGCCAATTGTGCTTCAGAATTGTTGAAATTTACAGTTCTGTTAACCATTCCAATGAGAAATATATTGGTCTGAAAGGATGGGTTGTTGCCACATGCTCTATAAATAACATGCTCTAAAGTCAAACGTGCTGTTTGACTTTATATTCATTATACAATTATGTGGATTTCACTGATTTTATTATTTTTTTCCTATTATGTATTTTCACAAATCTTTTGCTGTAAGTCACCCTTCTCTCTTTGTCTACAATCTCTGTGTATGTTTTCTCAGTTTATTGTTTACTTTCATGTTTTCCATGTTTTTTCTTTCCTTTTCATTCTATCATTTTTTCTCTGCTTTATTATTTTTCCCCTTCCTCCATGTTTGTTGTCCTGTCTTCTGTTTCCCAGTCATTCATCTTTCTCCCTACATATTTTTGTTTCTCACATTATATTGTTTCTTTCTTTATCCTATATTAATTCATTATTATTTTTATATTCTCTCTCTCTCTATGCGTGCTCGCCGCCATTTGAAGTCTTTCCTCGTGTGCGCCCCCCCCTCCCCACACCACGCCCCCGCCCCCGCCCCTCTGTTCTAAATGTCGAGGCCAATTTACACACACACACACAGGATTGTTTTTATGCAAAGCCAGTCAGGGCACAGTGTCTCACACACACACACACACACACACACATATACATATATACATACATATATATATATATGTGTGTGTGTGTGTGGTAGAAAATTAATCTCTAAGCGAAAGATAAATTAGGCGTATTTACGGTTTGCCATATTTATAGTGGTGTTAAAATGTTCCTATTCTTTTCCACATATTTTGTTGTTAGTTTTCTTCTCTTATTGCAACTTTTATCTTTTATGTTCACGCTTTTTGTTTTTGTTTGTTTTTTTTAATCTTATGTTGTTTAATTTTTCTCACTCGGAATGTTTGTCCTGTGTGTGTAGGAAAACAAACACGTACAGTCTCTCACACACTCCCTCTCTCACACACACCCCAGATTTTTGTTGGAGAAGGGAAGATGGTGGAGGACCTCTCTCTGTACTTGTCCTATTCACCCGGCTGAAAGCAGAGAAGCTGAAGCCTTGTTGGTTCGGATAGGTTGAACGCTGTTTTACAGGGGGGGAAACAGCAAGGTAACGGGCGACAAACCCGGTTCAGTATCGCCTTGCCGCTGGCATGCCGAAGGAGTGAGGGACGAAAAGAAACGAAGAGCAAGAACGGCAGAATAGCACCAGAAGGACAAACGATTTTTAACACCAAGGTATCTCACCTTTTTCTGGTATAACGGCCGAACCGATGAGCGTCATGGAGGAGCTCCGCCGGTTTAAACTGCTTCTGCGCGTGGCGCTCCTCTCTCCCGCCGCCGTTCTGGAGACCAACAGCCACTGTGGAAAACACTAACGCTGACGCCAGGAAAACACGGGCTTTACCTTCTTACACTCTGGCCGGTTTAGCTGTATAGGACTCCAAATGTATGATTGCGATAACATGAATACGTGTTGCGGGGTTAAAGAGCCCAAAAAGATAAAATAAGTTTTTTTTCTTACTTGCTCTGGATCTTCACAGGATGTCTGGGGCTAATCCGCTTCAGCTAACGCTACGAAAAACGGAATTTTACGCTTTAACTCCTCACATTTTTCGATTGCTTTTCGCGTGTTTTACGGAGTTTTAAGGAGGCCAAATATGTTTGCGTTTGCCAGGCGTGAAAAACGAAGCGGAATACGCGTGGCGTGGATAAAGGAATCAAATGAAGATAAATAAAGTATTCCTCACTTTCTCCGGATTCCAGTGTGTTTGGAACTCGGTTGTCAGTTATTTTGGTATTGTTTAGGTATTTGTGTTTGAGTGTTTATGGGAGAATGTATGCGTGTGAGAGCCAGATGTGTAACGCCGTGTTGTAAGTTAGCTACACGCTAAGGAAAATGTCGCTGTAAGTAACTTTAGTACTTTCTAACGGCCTCGGTTTGGACTATTTTAATGCCATTTTACGTCGACGTCTTCAGGCTGATGTGTGGGGACGCCTAGAGTTGAGCTCCGGATTGGGAGTCCAGGAAAGGACGGGGCTCCTCCTTGGGAATAGGCCCAATATGCCCCCTCTTCACAGCAAACTCGACACATGCATGAGACGTTTTGGACTAATGGACTTAATGGGGGCATGAATAAAACGGAGAAAAACATCACGATGTCTTATAATGCTCTAGAAAATAAAGCTATTGTTCAAACATACGTAAAGAAATGGATTTAAGGGAATTTGCGTTTTGAAACAGGACGTGGGGGACAGTTGTGTAAAACTTGTTCTATATTTTGTTTCACATAAATATGTGGCTGATTTTTAACAAGACATAGTCTAAGTATGCAACAAATATCGATATAAAAGGAACAAAGTAATATCTGTAAATATAAAATATGAAGATTGTATTTGTTTTCACAGACTTTGCTTGGAAAGGAAAGGGGAATTCCTAACATCAAAGCACTAAAGAGGATTTAAAAAGAAAACAGGCCAGGTTTGGGTTCAAAAACTTTTTTGTAGACCTCCATGCCCTGCTCCAGGTTGTGTAGGTTCTGAGTCTGCCTTGAGGTGAATTGAAACGATGTGTTTTGCTGAGAAGGTCAGAGTGGATGAGCAGTGCTTTCAGCCTTGGCAAGAGCAAAAGTACACACAAGTGCCTCAGAGCCTGGGAGCATAATGGGATCTGAGTGCTGACGCAACCCGAGCCTGGATAATGAACTGCTCAAGAGCCTGAGACGGTCCATCACAAGACCCAAGGGCTCGGAGGAGCACAGAAACACGTCTGCAGTTCTGCTCTTATGTTGAATTCTGGTTCAGTTCAGAAACTGGTTTGTTTGTACCCTCCTTCAGCTACTCTGTGCAAAGCAACACTGATTGATATGTGGCTGTGGTTAGCCTAATCGGACGCAAAGCTCAGTTGTCATGGCATCTTCACAACCACAGTGGGAACGACCAACACGGAGCACAGAGGTCAGCTGTGACAGCCAAGGAGGAGGTTTAACCGTACGTGTTATGAACACTCACTCACAGCCAAAGAATGGAGGCAAGAGTGCAGGTCAGCAGGGGCTGATGGGAGCCACCAAGCCCAGCAAATACAGCATCTCATCCAGCTGCAGCAGCTCAGGGGAGTCTGGCGTCCGTAGGACTGTTATGACCAGTCTTCGCAGTCATAGGTCTGTGCCGCAGCTTTTTGAGCGTTCAGCTGCGCAGTGCTGGGACCCCAAGTTTGACTCCTCCATCTTAGAGGAGGCATGCAGAGAAAGATGCTTCCCACAGACGCAGAGGCACTTTCGCTATGTGCTCTTCTACCTGTTCACAGCTGCCATTCTCTGGAGCGTCTACTTTGTGGTCAGAGGCTCCCAGTGTGATCTCTCAACCTTTTTGCTCCCGACAGCCAGCTTTCTTGTTGTGTGTCTCCTACTTTTATTGTTCACATTCTCACGGCCTTACGTTCGGCTCCACAACCAGGCTTCCCTGGTTCTAGTCATTATTACATTCTGTGTCACTCTGGCACCACAGATGCAGACGGCTCGCTTTTTTCATGATGAGTGGCAGAGGGATAACAACATGACTCTGTGGCCTTCTGATCCAGCTCCATGTATCTCTCCTGTGGGAACTTTTTCCCTGTGTATGGAGGTGCTACTCCTGCTTTATAGCATGCTCCACTTGCGATTATATACCTTAGTTTTGCTGGGACTTCTTTACTCTGTTTTGTTTGAGACCCTTGGCTGGCTACATCTGGCCCAAATTGACAACGTGGACAAAGCTAACAGATCTTTGCTGTGGTTTGCGCTGGGCAAATTCCTCCTCCATCTGTGTGCGCATGTTATTGGCATACATTTGTTTATCATGTCAGAGGTGCGCTCACGCAGCACCTTCCTGAAGGTGGGCCAGGCCATCATGCATGGGAAGGAACTGGAGGTGGAAAAGGCACTGAAGGAGCGCATGATTCATTCTGTGATGCCACAAGTAGTGGCCGATGAGCTGATGAAGCAGGGTGATGATGAGAATGAGAATTCTGGCAAGCGCTACAGCACCACAGGCACATGCCAGGCCTCATCCTCCACGGGTCCAGCTTCGTCTTCAAGCCCCAAGAGTAACAAGCGTAAGAAAACGTCTATCCCACGAGGGCAAATCATCTTCCGGCCCTTTAACATGAAACGTATGGAGCCTGTTAGCATTCTGTTTGCCGACATTGTGGGCTTCACCAAAATGAGTGCCAACAAATCGGCTCATGCACTAGTGGGGCTCCTTAATGATCTTTTTGGACGTTTTGATCGTCTATGTGAGTTGACAAGATGTGAAAAGATCAGCACACTTGGAGACTGCTACTATTGTGTGGCTGGTTGTCCTGAGCCACGGGAAGACCATGCCTACTGCTGTGTGGATATGGGCTTGGGTATGATCCAGGCCATTGAGCAGTTTTGCCAGGAGACACGTGAGACAGTGGACATGCGTGTGGGTGTGCACACGGGAACAGTACTCTGTGGCATCCTGGGCATGAAACGCTTCAAGTTCGATGTGTGGTCTAACGATGTAAATCTGGCCAACCTTATGGAGCAGCTAGGTGTGGCTGGGAAGGTGCACCTGTCTGAGGTCACAGCCAGGTTTCTGGATGACCGCTATGTGAAAGAGGACGGAAGGGTTTTGGAACGTGCAGGACAGAGCGTCACAGAACAGCTAAAAGGTAATGTTCCTATTCTTTTCCACATATTTTGTTGTTAGTTTTCTTCTCTTATTGCAACTTTTATCTTTTATGTTCACGCTTTTTGTTTTTGTTTGTTTTGGTAAGACGCTTTTTAAAAAATTTTTTAAAGGTACATGTAGCTATATAATTGTTACATAATCTGTTTGCTACTTAATGAATTACCTTAAAATATGCGCTGAGTTACCCCATATATATTACTAAGAAAAACAGCCATATAATTGTAATAGTATTTACAAGCAATCAATTTAATATATTAATATTTGCATGCATTTATTTATTTTATGCCTCCATAGTAATGGTTGAGCAGTTTGCTTTATTTAGCATGGTATTAGAGTACAAAACAGGAACAGACTCAAAAGTGTCAAATATTGACCTTAAATCGATGAAAGTGATCCCAGCCACGAAGGTCAAGATGTCATTTTTCTGCACTGAACCAGTTGCAGTGCTAAGAGCTGAAATAAGCGTTGTTATAACATGCAGTTTTCTTATTTGTTAGGGCTCGCACTGCTCTTGGCCTGCTCATCAGCATACTTAGACAGTATAAGTGGATCGTCATGTATCTGTGCCCTCTGTGTTTGCATGGTGCTTGACGATTTAGCTGTGCATATTTGTATGGACGTGATAAAGACTGATAAGAACACAAAACAAGCCTCGCTGTCGTCTGGGAGTGTAGTGTGCTGAAACAGAGCCTAGTCCAGGGACAATCCTTAAAAGGGAAAAGGGGACAGATCCTGCCAAATAAAATTTCAGTGTAAACCAACTAAAATAAGGGACAAAATATAAAGGCATTGTGCAAGTGTCAAATCTGTAGAGTTGTAAGCGCCAGGAAGCAGTCTGGACTCCTGGTTTATGCAGTGCTTTTCATTTTTTTTGTCTGCATGTTTGGTGTATTTTGAGATGTCTGACATTTAACTTATTTGTAGATACAAAAATGAAACAAATGTCAAAATTCATCAGTGTATTTAATGTAATATGGAAGAGAATGAAGTTTAGGCGACACTGAGCAAATATTTGTATTTAATTTATTCTCTGTATTATCCTATAGAGTCTGTCCTTATATATAGTGGCTGTGTGTAGAGATCGGATATAGTATATTTGGTTTATATTTAATATAGTCTTATTTTGTATGTTTTTTAATGAATATGTATCAGAAGATATGTACATGGGAAAAATATTGGCTGTTAGATTCTGAACTAATCCCATATTTGTGCATACCTATAGACATCAACCTTTACAAAAGCACAGCAATTAAGGTCACTTTTAACTTGGCATGGTATCTTCGACCTGTGAGAGCATGTATTCCTCTGAGAGATATCGATTACTGCTAACAGGCTAGCAGCTCTATTGTTAGCCCTGATAGCATCGTCCAGACACATAGAGAGTCGACATGTGCTCACCTTAAGCTTTTTTAGTACCATCAGTAGCTATATAAAGACCAGCAGAGCCTTTGTTTTGATTTAAAGGCCTATTGACAGACATGAGATGAAGCCTGTCTTTCTTTGTCTTCCTCTATTTCTGTCAACTTCCCTCATGGGCTCCAATGCTCCATTTGCTTTTCTGCCTTTTTCTTTTTCAACATCAATTCTCACTCTCATCATGCCTGCTCACACTAAACACATTTCACTGTAGAGCTGGGTGATTTGGCCAAAACTTTTATTGCAGTAGATTTTTCTATATTGATCAATCTCGATATTTATCACAATATGAATATTATGTCACACTGTGACAAAGGACATCCTTCTAAAAATGTGAACTTTACAATACATTATTAAAATTTGTATATATATTTATATGTAGTACTGTGCAAAAGTTTTAGGCACCAGAGATTGAGATTAAAAAGCTATTTAGTTTTACCGGTTAATAATGATTTTAAATAATGTGTGCTGTTGATTTAAAAAATTCATGCAATCTGAACAATACATGGTTCTTTAAACTCACTCACACCTCCTACGTTTATAGAAAAAAATCTTATTTATTTGTTTTATTATTTACTGTGATTATATAAACATTTATACAAGCATCACACTTACTAAGAAGGGGTGTGTGTGTATGTATATATATGTGTGTGTGTGTGTGTGTGTGTATATATATATATATATATATATATATATATAAAAAATCCACCAGAAATGATTTCACTGGAACAATTACATTTTCTTACCACAGACATGAATGATATCTATGCCATGTGTCATGAAAACATTCTTGGGCCATTACCACCTCAGGCATTTAAAGAAGCTGAAAGAGTAAAAATCGTTAAAAAAAAATACACCTATTTAATATTTGATACATACACACGAGCACTTGAATTAAATCCATTATAGTCTTGTTTACGTTTTCATGTTCATGCTGTCTCCTATGTTCATTTACTGTAAAAGCATGATTAGGGAATATAAATGAAGGATTATTAAGATCTATTACCCAAAGCTTATCATTATTGAGCAAAAATTAATCATGAAACAAATCGATATAATTTTATCACCCAGCACTACTTCAAGTGTTTTTGTTTTTTTTTTAATAAATGTATAGATCACTCTGTCCTCTCAATCCTGTGTCTTCTGTATCTGTCAATTGGGACAGACTGCTGGATTTAGCAATAAGAATTTATGGCAGTGGGAGAGTGTTCACAGTTGGATTTTCAGCCATGTTTTCAGGCATGTTTGTTCTCTCATTCAGGACGTGTTCAGATTATGCCAGGGTCCCAGAGATTGAATAATCTTCAAAGCCACCTGCCTGCTTCATTGCAGTTATAGCTTTGGAACAGACATGTACATGAAAGAGTGAGTGTTAAGAGTGGAATGGATGTCACCATTTAAAAAAAAAAAAAATAAATAAAAAAAAACCTTTCAGTGTCATATGATCAGTCCTTTCACATAATGTGTCACGTCTATGTGTGTGCGTGGACAGTAATGATTACCAGTTTGCTGTGGAGTTCATCAGGGTGATGTAGAGTGGAAAGAGGCTGGACTTGAGCCAACTAGTTCTGGCAGGGATGCCCCTGTACCTCCTTTCTGATGGTAGGATGTTGTACAGTGTGTGGCTAGAGTAGGAGAGGTCCCTCAAGATGCTGCATGCTCTGTGCAGGCAGTGCTGGTGTTGAATGTCTCAGATGGCAGGGAGTTGTACGCTAATAATGCGCTGAGCTGGGCCTTCCTGTCAACCACAGTGGAGCTGCCATACCATCCTGTCTCAGTTGGTCACAGGACGCTCTTGACCTTGCAGTGTTAAAAATATGTTAGGAGAAGTGTACATACTTAAGTAGTTAGCTGCATTAGGTTGGGTAAACTAAATCTGTTTAACAACTTGAGTGTGTCACAGGATGTGTAACGGGCCCATTTAAGAGAAAAATAGTTTGCATGCAAATGTTTAAAGAAAGCTGCAATATATTTTTTTCCACCTATTCAACTGCATGTGTAAGTTATCACTGTTGACACAAAGCTTTATATCATCCGAATGTTAATGTTTTTTAATGCGATAAAGGCATACAAAGCAGACAGAGAAACAGATTAGAATTTGAATTAGTAGAATTTTTATATTTCCACAATTTAGTGTGAAGCTTAATCAGGACCAGGAAGTGTGTCTTGTAATTGTTTTGTGACAGTTGCTGTCATGGGATGTGTCTGGGCTTACATTCCTGCCCTAATTTCAGACTTAGTAGTTTGCCATGCTACATTGCAAATTACAGCATGTTAAATAAATAAATATGTAAAGAACATAAAGACACCAGAACGTATGGCACAAAGATGAAGCAGATTCTGTACTC
This sequence comes from Hoplias malabaricus, assembly GCF_029633855.1. Lineage (NCBI taxonomy): Eukaryota > Metazoa > Chordata > Actinopteri > Characiformes > Erythrinidae > Hoplias > Hoplias malabaricus. The sequence goes on from NC_089820.1 coordinate 40,021,376, forward strand.
AGAACGTTTTGACCCAAAATCATGACTGTGTATGATCTCCTCACAGTTTCTCTTGGAAAACATGTACAGAATATTAGCAATATTTGTAGGCACCGTATATAATTTGGAAAGTCAACTGCTTTAACTTGCAGCTACTGCTAGTACATGTCTTTTTACAGTCTTGTATTTTATATATGCAATATTGACCACCCATACTGTGGGAAATGGAGTTCCAGGAAAGAGAAAATATTGATATAGAGAAAGATAGAGTTTGTACTCTGAACCTTCAGTATTAGTTGAATGAAAATGCAGACTCAGCCATCTCAGGTGTTCAGCTGCAAGGTGTGTGAATCTGTGTGCTATCAGTCCATCAGCACTTTGCCCTGCTGTTTCCCCTCCATTCTGTTCTTCTGTAACGATGACTCACCACTTTTTCTGCATAAGCCATACCCCAGCTTTTGCTGGGACTGCAGCAGGGGCCTAGGCAGCATCTGGAAGTTGTTCAAAGCGATGCGCTCTCTGTCTAAGTTAGGATGGGCTTTCCATCGCGATGTAATGGGGCATTGTTCCTTTGATCAAGAGCCTGTTTCTCATTAAACCTCAAAGCATGTGGAAACCAGTGGGTAGTAAATAGTCACGTTTACTCCACTTATGGAAAATATTAATGATATTATACTGAGTACTTTCAAATTATTTATCAACTACAGTTTGTCCAATTCAGCCAATTCAGTGAAACTTCCCTGAAGTGCCATAAGCCTTTCCCTTGCGCATAGTAGAAACTGGTGAGTTTTTCTTCACTCAAAATGTATTTTCCTCCTGGGAAATGTTTTCCCATTTGTGAGAGCTCTGTTTATTGGCTAATGTGGTTTTCCTCACACAAAGTAACTTTCACATTTTTAATAGGATCCGACACCATAGATCAGGCTGCTTCTCTTAAATGAACGTACTCAAGGGTGGAACATTTTCCGCCTTGCACTTTAGACATTTACTCTTTCTGCTTCTTTAAACGCTTGAGGTGGAAATGCCCTAAGAATGTTTTCCTGAAAAGACAAATCATCAGTTTTTTGTGGTTAATATTTTATTTTTTATTTTTGTGTTATTGTTTCAGTGAAATTCTTCCTTGTGAATTTGAGCAATGTGCACACTTGTGTATAAAATTTAATATAAATTTAGCACATTGTAAGAAAATTTGTGTTTGGTAGATTATTTCTTTGTGTAACAATGTTTTTGATAATGAATTTTATACCAATGGAAAGCCTGTTAATTTCCTTTTTAATGTGTGACGCATTTGTGTAATGTGCAGCAGAGCTGTGTATGTGGGTTGTGCCCAAGTAAAATTTGCCAGATCCTCTCTGCCAATGCCGGCGGTAGTTTTACTGGGTGTCTTCGAGAATCTTGGAGAATTCTTTACAGACATACGATATATAAATTTACATATTGGTCGAAACACTATATTGATCTGATACATTTGTTGAATTAATATGCCACATACCTCACCTTTTGGGAGAAACTTAAGGCATACGGATTGACTTAAACATTACTAACAAAAATATTAACAAAATATAACAAATTAACACAGATATAAATTAACTGAAATGCTATTTATTTGTCACTAAAATTAACAATTGTGAAGGACCTTGACACAGCATTCAAATTCAAAAGAAAATGTTTAAAATATATCAAATTTCTTAAAATATATTAAAATAAATAAAAGGTGTCAGCCAAAAATCTTCAAGCACACAAACAGTAATCAATCTTATTCTTAAATGTTTATTGTAAACAGAAATCCAAAATGAAATCTAGGAGCTGAACCTGAGAATAAACAAATAACTTGGTCAAATACAATCAGTAATCAAACATTGTAAACATGAAAACATTTAGTATAATTCAAAATATAATGTATCAGTTGAAAACGAGGAAAAAATAATTAGCTTAAATAACTTGAATCAAGTGAATGGATTGGTCCGCCTATTTATCCGATACACTGTTCAACTTATTTTGTTAATATCAGGACAGATATTCGATCCCTAATGTTGAGGATGACTGAGTGTTTCGAAGGGCACCAGAACATTTGTCAGATATGTGATGGTGATTTTCTTCAGTACCAAATTTCTCAGATGTGTGTGCTGTGAGCATCCTGACTAGTCACAGTTCCAGATGGGTAATTTCCATGTGAGTTCTGCTAATTAGGCATGCCACAATTGTTGCATAATTGCTTGGCAAGAATTTTCCACCTTTGTTTGCTTAACAATCATATTTGTCAAAACGTTTACACAATGTAACAAGGTTTTGGTAAGAAAAGTGCCGGCCAATATCTATTAATGTTACATGATTGAATTATCAATTGCCTTTATGGCCAAAATTTGTGAAGACCTGCTTATTATTATTATTATTATTACTCCTGAACATTACTCCTGAAGTTTGTTCCAACAACTGCCTCTACTCTTGTGTAAAATGTCTCACTCTATATGATGAAAGCTTTTTGTAAGCTTTTGATGGCATTCACAAGTTTAAGGACTAAGTGAGGTCAGGTAGTGATATTGAATTATTAGTTCTAGATCATTAAAAACATTATAACTCATCCCACAGTTGCTAAAAATTTTCAGAGAACATGGTGCTATCTGATTATTTGCATTTTGCAACTGCTCTAGAGAGCCCTGATTCATTTCTTATCACGCTATGTACATGTGTAACTAGCATTCACTTCACATTGCGCAGCCCAAATGTTTGTCCCTCTACAGAGACAGGTGGGTAAGACAGGAATGAATATGTGCTTGTTCTCTGCATTAGAGACAGTAGTGTTGGGAAGGTCTACACTGTCTAACAAATGGCCTCCACACACTGCCAGCCTGCTCACCTCACATGGCTGTCTGACTCTGCGGAGTGTGGGGGGTGTGAATGGAGTCTAAAAACACACACACACACATGCATCCACACACTGTTACATACAAACACAGACACTGACTATTTGCATCGCTGTTGTGAGAAGGATTATATCACTGTCTGTCTCTCTTTTCATATCTACACAAGTGTGTTTTTTGAGTGCAGGAGACAGCTGTGTGGGTGTGTGTGTAAGAGAGAGAGAGTAAATAGATAAAACAGATTAATTGTAGACAAAGGGACATGTGTATTGATTTGTTAGCTGGCACCTTTTGTAATTGAAATTGTATTAAAAAAAAATCTATATTCTAAAAAAAGATTTTTTACCAAAATATTGTTTGATAAATTGTGTGACAGTTTTTTAAAGATGGGCCAGATCTGATCCTGTATTGGCATTATGTCCGATATTCACATATCGGTTATTTGACGGCAGATCCACATACCGATTCTTTTTCCGGTTTCCAGATTGCACTGTACCATGAACCTTTTTTAAAAACATAACTCAAAGACATATCACTGATCACGTCACATCTTACCATGAACTTGTGCCAAGTTCAGTCTGTAATTGAGGCCCTGTCTGCGTTTCTGCCCCGTTGTTTGCGTTTTGGCTTTCTGTTCACATTAAAACTGCATTGTGGGTCACTGAAAACTGATGTTTTTGAAAGCATTCTACAAAGTGGAGATTTTTGAAAACACTGTTGTCAGTGTAGTTATGTTTAACGCCAAACGGAACATCTGGAAAAAAAAAAACTGAGCCACACTGCTCTAGTCACATTAGCAGAACATGCTCAGAATCTTGTACTATTCTATATCAGGGCCATGCATGTATGTGAGAGAGGAGCTTGCTTGGGGGAGATTTAAAGAAGGATGTTGACTATTTGGACACAAAGACAGGGAGAAGAATACAGCGGAAAATAGAAAGGGCGATACAGAAATAAATTTGAAAATTTGAAACAAAAGTTTTGGAGTTGTTGCATTCTTGAGTAAAGGTGGACATTTTTGAAAACTCTGGTGTTGACGAAGATTTATTTTTTTAACGTAGATAAAATGTTGTCTGCACTTGTTGTCTGCATCATGTCAGTGATGTTTTTAAAACGGGCCCTCATCACACATTAGCTGTTGGTTTGATTAGATTATGACCAGGTATAATCTGACATCCAGAAAATATAGAGCACTGACACAACAAGAGGATAACTGTGGTTACATTGTTACTAATATTACTTTTATAACGATTAAAATCTTGCTGATAGTATGTCTACTAATTGTGTAGGAGAATGCGACAGAAGTAGGAGTGTAACAGAAATTTGCTTTGGAATGTATTTACATACAATATGTGGTGCGTATGTTTTGCTCTTCTAATAATAAGTGATGTGTGATCTATTTCAGCCTCATGATGTAACCTTAAACGCCCAACCAACAACAATAATTATAATATTAAAGTTAAAAAAGCTCTTGTATCAGATTCTGTATCAGGAGTTGTGTATTCGGATTGGAACTGAAGATATTTGGATAGGTGCATCACAACAATTTTTGTTTAAAACAATGTTCTTAAATTGACAAAGGCATGCAAGCAAAACATTTGTAGACTTGGGGATGCCACAGTCATTCATGGCGTAATTGACCTTTCTCTATTTATGTAATTATAGCTCTCTTTCAACATATGCAACAAAATTGGTGATTGCGTATTCTTTCAAGTTTGAAGAGCTGTTCAGTGATGCTGTGTTTGTAGCAATTTGAAAAGTTTGAGGAAAAATTTTTTTTTTTTAAATCTTGGATCCGTTTTCCCCCAGCTTGAATTCATTTTGTGAAAGGGGTAGAACATCAAAACATCAAAATTGCACCATAATAGTCAGATATTTACAGCTGTGTGTGCATAGAACTAAGAAAGACGTGTAAAAGTAATGTGTTTTTTGTTCTTTGAGGTTTGTTGTGTGTGTTTAGGAAAAGATCATCTGCATCTCCACATTAAACTTAGTAATTTGCCCCCAAGACCCAAAGAAATATCTTCATTTAGAAACTAATTGCATCAGCATTGGTTTCCTTCCTGCCTGTTCATTTGATGCCCTGGCAGCCTTTGGCCCTGCTGCTGTGTTAATGCTCTGTCTGCTCATCACAGTTAATCCAAAATGCATATTTTAGAAGTTATATTTCTAGTTTAAAAAAAAAAATTTATATATATATATATATATATAATTATTATTATTATTATTATTATTTTTTATTCTTTTAGATGTAAATACGCCTTTTGTGTTGAGTCAGTATGAACTGACATATGCATGTCCAGTCCCAGTAGTTCTCTCCTGTTGCTGTGTACTTTTAGGTAAGTAGCCCTTCTCTGCACAGGGTGTATCCATACAAAAATGAAAAATTTCAATAGTGAACACTCAAAGCTAATGGCTGGGAGTCTGACTCAGCACTCCTCATTTAGCAACATTTCCACCAAAAACCAGAATACAAAATTTAAAAAATGGTGAAATTAAACTTGCAAAATTCAATACATATCTACAAATCACATCTGACAATCTTCACAGCAGATTTATGCAAATTAAATGGAATTTATTCCATTTAACTTTCCTATTTGAGGCTATCTATGGAACACTGCAGTTTCAAATTAGAAATGCACAGCCATGTTCTTGGCATTTTGATTCACTATTGTTGCTTTTCCACCACATGATCCGGCTGTAAACGACTCGGCTCGGCATGCTTAAAGCTTGTCGCTTTTCCACTGGCAGGGCTCCCGCTGAGAAATGGAGCTGGCAACGTTGCAAAAACCTGTCTCTGACAGGAATTGCTGGATTTGAAAACAACAACAACGGCAGCGGTAAAGTTAGGTGCTGTTTATTCACCATGAATTGAGGTGTTGTTTTAGGTTTTCTTGGACTTGGCTACATGCCAAGCTCTCACAGATCAATTATACTTGCTGCATGTTCGGCTTTCACTGGAAATTTTACAAGCTTGGAAACTTTACAAGTTTGTGCTGGATTTGAATGAGCTCTGAATTTTGTGGTGATTGACATGGCAAGGGGGTGGAAAGGTTCTGCTAAATTTCCAGTAAATTACTGGTAACTTTCCATGGGAACTTTGGGAATTTATTGGAATTAATAGGAAATATTGGATAATTGAGAGGAAATATATCATACGCTTTCATCAATGTAATCTTTTCTTTTCAACAGCAGACATGTAGGCATAACCATAAAAATAATAACTATGACATGTGATGTCAAAGTTGATGCACGTGGCATTCTTCTGTTGAATAAAATGACAAAGTGTAAAAACAATAAAGCTGTCTTTAGCAGTCTTCAAAATGTTAAATAAATAATAAGTATTAATTCTTGGTTACAAAAACCCATTGAGGTAAAAAATATAGGTAGGTAGCCTGGGTAAACTAGTCTCTTAAATGAAATTGCTCATTAAGCTTTTCTGATTTACCAGTTAGCAAGCAATTGTGAGATTACACCTTAATATAATAGTTGCTTTCAGTGCTATTACTGTCAATACAAATAAGAACCTTGTCAAAAATTAATTGACTTTAGGTAGTCCCTTATTCCAAATACGTGCTTTTAATAGTGGTGAGGTTTCTAGAAATCATCTGGACATATGCTGTACATATGATGGAGGAATGAACAGGGCAGGGGGTGTGGTCTCAATAGCCCTTCAGTGTGTAATGTGCCTGGTATTGAGCAGCTTTGCTCTTCAACTGTTTTGGTATCATATCTAATTATTTTAGCCAAGATTATGCTTCAGTATATTTTTTACCAACTATATACAAGTTTCTCACCTTTAGCTTCAAATATTCCCAATTTATTCCCATAATTTCCAATTAATTCCCATGGTAAATTTCCCAACTTTGAAAATTCCCAGAATTTTGCAAGCACATGGCTCTGGCCAATCAGCCCTCTGTAGGGCACATCACCATTTAGTACCTTCTTGGGACGGTTGGAACCCAGAGTGAGTTGGGACTGAAATCCTATCCCATTCCAGGGACCAGATTTGGCCAGTGGAAAAGTGTCTCGTAGTGTCGTGTAGGTTCCCTGCAATGGAAAAGCGCTATATAATAAATCATCTAGAATATAAACAACACAAGGACATGTTTTTGAGGTAAAAAAAAAAAAAACTTGAGTCTTTAAAGGGGACATATTTGTACTCTTTTCCAAAAGTTAATGAAACATCTGTTTAGAATGTCCAGTTCCAGTGGCAGTTGTAAATGACCCTCTATTTACACCAAAAGTGGAAGGTTTAACAGAGAGGCGAGGAGCTTTGTCTTTCCCCCAGTCTCATTTTCACCATATTTAATCTTTATACACATTTCTCTGCACTGGTTAGCTTCATTTAACCCCATCTTTGTGCTCTCACAAATACGTGGGTCCAGCACTGGTTTTGGGAATCTCAGATGAGGAATTGGAACAACTCAGAAACATTTCTCCCGCATTGTATCATTTCCGATTGAGTTGCCTTTTTCGCTGAGACCGCCATTTTTTTTTCTTTGTTAAACATTTTTATTCATCCCAGAAGCCCAAACCATGTCTGAGGAAATCTCTCTATGAGATGTCTGCGTCTCTGTGGAGAAGAGTTGAGTTCATGTTCCTGTACTACTTTGGTTCTGCATACGCAATGTCCGTCCGACTTCTGACCACATTCCGATCACATTCATTGCTTCCTCAATGCGAAGCATAGTTATATTTTTGGAGAGGTGGGCGTCAGGCCAGGGTCAACGCAGGAGTATAAATTGGGCTTTAGACAGACCACAAAGTGGCTGGGTTTTTATTTATTTATTTATTTATTTATTTATTTAATACAGTTTGTGGGGTGGCCAAGTCTCCAGAACCCCAAAGTGAAGTGCTAATGCAATCAACAAGGGATTTTTACATATGTCCCATTTAAGCTAGATGCATCTAGTATAATGGATTTTCTCATGGTCATTAAGCTGCAACTCACTTTTATAGAATTACAAGCCAAGAAAATATATTTTTATAAAATAGCCTTCAAAAACACATTTAAACATACATATGCATGCAAAGTGATTTTAAGAGCAATTTTTGTTAAGAAATTGAGGAGGAACATGTCAACTGCATGTGTAAAAGGTACTACAATAATTTTAAATATCAAAACTGCTCAAAATAAATAAGGCCACAAAATTTGATATTTCACTTCCCTGCCTATCTCTGCTTTCAGAGTACATTAGTAAGAAACTGAGGAGGACCATGCCAGCTGCATACATAAAAGATTAGTTTGTAAACGTCTCTCATGTGCAAGCACTTAATTACAAATAACACACTGTGGTTTTGTGTCCATGTTGCCTCTGAACATCATCACAAATCGTGGCCCAGCAGTTGAGAATCGCTGGATTAAATTATGTAAGTGCTGAATTAAAAGTAGGTTTCAGTCCTCTGTTTTTTTAAGGTTACTGCTTTATTCAGATGTTCAAAAAAGTGTCCTATAGAAACAAATCTGTAGTTAATTCTTTTAGCATAGATGAGTAGCATAGCTCAAATCTCACATTGCTGATGTGATTTATGACATGCTTGAATAATTATTTTTATTTATCAATAGCAGTTTTAATTACATTTCATACCTCCAATAATTTTCTTGCTTTGTGCCCAGTGACTCCAGGTATGCTCCAGACCCTCTGAACTGGGCATTGATTATAGACAATGAATGAATGAATAGTTGAAGTTGAACAGTGTCTTAAAAATTGACAGTTAAATGTCAGATTTTAATGATTTGAAAAAAGAAGGTATTTAAGTAAGTTCGTCTGTGTTGCTGTGGTACAGTTAAAGACTAAGAGTATCTTATTGATCACAGTTGTTCAAGAGCTTGCCTTGGAAGATTGCAAAAATTCTGGTATTATTACCATCGTACAATATTATATATCATTATATGCCAGTCATTGTATTAATATGGTTGCTACTTTCTGTTCTCGTTTATTTTTAATTCCCGCTATGCTCTTCTTGATGTACCCCTGTCCTGCATATTTTGATGCTTTTTTGGAGCTCTAATGTATCTGACCATCTAATCTACTCTTTAAAAACTTCATATGTTTGTTTGGATCACAGAAAACCATAACATACAGGGCAATAGTAATGAGAGAATTAAGGGAATGAGCAAGTGAATGAAAAAGAGAAGGCGTGAAAGTTTGTGGTTATTCGTAAATGAAATGTCTAAGTCTGTTTTGCTTTCTGATGACAACACTCCCCTCCCTCCCTGCCCATCTGTCTGCCCTCTCTCTCTCTTGCACTTTTTCTGCTTGGCCACTGTACTTACAGTGTGACTAATCAACCAAGAGTGTTCCTGCAGATAAGGAGCCACTCTGAAGTCACTCACATGCACATACACACAAACACACACAAGCACACATCAACGTTCTGATAGCTTCATTTGCTTTCTCAGTTTTCTTTGAAAGAGCTAATCAGTGAGCTATTCAGCTGGGCCTTGTTACCTCACTGATAATACATTCTTGTTCCAAAATCTAGGTTGTTGTTTGGCTGTCCAAATTGCATTTGTTCTGCATGCTATTAAAGTCAATGCTTCTTGATTAGTTAGAAGTCAATTACAACTTCCAGCAACTCAGCACACTCACTTCTCGCTCAAGCCACACCCATGTTCCATTTTGTTTATATGAAAGAAAGTGTTGTTCTGGAATCAGATATTAATGGGGCTATTGATGTCAGTGTTGATATACATATTGCTCAATTCCTAGCTCTAGTCATTATATAGAAGTCATTTTCATAATGTCTTATGTAGTGAGTTAAAATTATATTTTTATATATTTTTTTCTTTAATACGGGCTACAATACAATCATGTGCTGTTTAATGTTTTACTGGTCAATGTTAACATGTGTGGTCTTTAAATGCATAGTGGTATAGGGGCTACTGCTTTGATTAAATAATGTTTCCCTTCAGGAATTTCTCAGGAATAAATTCTCATTTCTCCTTAGCGCCGTTCTTTAGAACTCCTTCAATTTGAAATAAAATCTGTATATTTAATGCTGGACGTGGAGCCATTAACAGCTCCAACACGGCCAGGCAGCCAGTAGGTAGCATTGGCAAAAATCACACTATACAGCACTAACTGACATATATAATATTACAGTACTGTACTCTACTGAAGGTGTCTCACAATAGAGTAGACTAAAATGACTGTATGATTATGGTAATATCTGGCCTGCATCCATTTTGGTCCGTGTCCTGCTTCACTGTAAATAATGTTGACATATAGTGCGCACTTTCCGCACACCAGTTTCAACTTGCACTGGGTGTTATGCTTAAGCTGAAATTTTGTAATGATTGATTTGATGCAAATTGTTACTCAGTAGTATTCATGTATTTTGTCAATTTTCTTTCTTTCCTGCAGAAACTTAACTTCAGACATAAAAATAGGCATTAGGTTATTTGATTGGTACCCATAAAAGTATTTTGTACACAACCTTAGTAAATGTGGACGCACAGACATGAGAGTAGAATGAATGTATATATATGTATACATTTTTAACATTTATTTTTTTAATCGTCAACTGTGTTGTGGACTTTAGTGTTAGTAGAGGCTGTACTTATTGTCGATAGAATTTTATTTATTTATTTTTAGATCTATAGATCCATGTAGTGTCTAAGATAGACTCAGAAATGTGTTTTGCAAAAGTAACATTTGTCACTTTATCTTCCTTTTATTTGAGGCTATTTCTGGGGCTGAATTGCTGTTTTCATACTGATACAGGTTTGACTTTGTAAACAAACCCTAACCCTATATTTGGTCTCATTAAGAGATCAAAAGTAAAGCCAGTATTGGGTCAGTGGATTTTGACAGTTTTTGCAAATGAAATAACTCCTATTCACCTGAGGACAAAATGCATGCGTACGCACCCACATGCACAGGCACACACAGACATGCCGGGTGCTGTATACCAGACTGGTTTAGCCAGTACAAAGCTTAAACAAAAAAAATTTATGTGCGCCTGCATGCTCATACAACGTGCTATTTTTATCTCTCTTGTCACAACTAATAACTAATGGAGTTTGGGGAGGTCTAATTTAAGAACTGTAAAGGTGTGTGTAATGTGTTATGTAAATACTAAAGTCAGTGAGTGTGGAACATGTACTGTACTTTCAGAGCTCCAGGCATGTGTACAGTGGCTAAAAAGCCCAAATGCACTGCAAATTAAAACAAGCTGCACAAGCACAGAAAAAGGTCACTCAAAACAAAGACACCTGGGCAGTTTTTTTTTTTTTTTTAATTAAAAATATCTGCAAAACAAAAATAATAATAATAATAATTTGAATTTTATATGGTATGGTTACCTGGATATGTGGTTACCTGTCAAAATATCTTTCCCAAATTTGTACTGCCTCTATAAAACCTTCCCTGGAGAACCATCTACACACCAAGACATATCACAAAAATAAATTATGTTTATCAGAGTGAAGCATAATTTCAGAGGTAAAATTTTGGCAATGCTATAATGACACATGACAAAACTCTGGATTGTAAAACATGATTCACATCAAATTTATTTTGGTGACATGTCTTGGTGTGTAGATGTTATCTTCCATTGCATTGTAGGTTCTCCAGGGAGGATTTTATAGGGGGAGTATAAATTTAGCAATACTGTTTTGCCAAAATTGTAAACACCTCTTCCCAAAGTATTCCGAAATACTTTGTTTTTGAGATATTATTGATAAAAAACAATCCTGTGTTCTGCACCAACCATTAAAACAACATGTATTCATTATTAAATGCAGTAAAACTAATGCTTAGGCACTGTTCTGGTGTTTGATGTGATAGAAGTCTAACACTTGCTTTAAACAGAAACAACAGGAATTGTGAGTGTAATCTGTTGTGCACGTGCTGTTTGAGCACACATGTCGGATTATGGCAGGGCTTTGTTCTTCTGTGTGTACACATTTTTTTAGGGGTGCAGTAGAACACCTCTAGTAAACGTATCTTGTAATTTTCTGAACACACACTGACAGTAAATACTTATGTGAAGCTATATTCAGAGAGCTGGGAAAAATCTAACATATCTTTCATACATATTTATAGTAGAAATCATACACTTTACCCTAGAAATCAGAACTCATTTTGCCTGTACCTGGGATAATTTTTAGATTATCGTAGATTTTCAAAACAACAAATGTCCTTATAATTGGGGAATTTAGTAAATTTAAGCATCACCCAATGTGGAAATATTTAATTCTGCATGCACAGTTTATGTAGTATGTAGTGAAGATGCATGGACTGATTGGGTGTGACCAGATCAGTCTAATTTAACTTATTCTGTGCTGGTCACATTTACAGTTGTCCACTGCACAAGTAGGACAGCAGAAAGAACATAAATTCACAGTCACAGAACGCTGCAGTTGCATGATTTGTTCTTCTTTGGATTTAGAGAAACACAGAAGGAGAGGGAGGAACTGTTAGGCAAAACGTGAATGAGAGCCAATCATTTGATCGCTGTGGCTTACTCTCAGCACTGGGATTGATTTTTGATATCAGGAATCAGCTTGGCACTTTGAGCCAGTCACAGCAGGAACGTTTTTCAGTCCCGTTTAAATAAACACCTGGCTCTCAGCGCTTCTAGTGTTAAATTTGTTACTTGTTAAGGCTGATGTTATCTTGTTTATTGATTTCCACTTCAAATGCCATCTTAGATGGCAGATATATGCTTCTTATTCTCAAATTTTGTATTCAAAGTGTTATTGCCACCTTAAAATGTTCAGGTTAAAAGGCTAATATTAACATTATTCACAGCCTCTTATTTCAATGTGATGAATACATGCAAAGTGAAAGTAAGCTATGGAGTACCTGGTGCACATTTTATTTATTTAATTTGAATATTAAAAATTGCACTTTATTTTATTTGGAGTTTTGTGAAAATAAAAGTTTTGTCCTATAACCCAATGCATAAAATAAATTAAAACAATATATTTCTGCATGTTGCCTTTCATAATCTTATAAAGAAAGAAAATCCCAATCTAGTCACCACCAGTATGTAGTAAAGCATGAAATGACATTTCAAGCTTCAGAACAGCTTCACATGAGTTTAAAGTCACCTTGTTCAATGCAAAGTGGTCAAAGACAATTTAAACCCCACAGCAGTGATCTATGAAAATGTGTTCTCTGAAAGTGATGGCCTTCCATTCAGTTACGCTGACCATCTGAGTCCCTGATCTCACTAATTTTTGTGGTGGAAAGGTATCAAATCCTCCAAACATTTGGCAGTATTTTGTACATAAAGATGAATTGGAGTTTCAACCCACTAACAGGTCTCTTTAGAGTCAAAAGGTTTAATTGATGCTTTACATGCAACAAGTAAAACTGAACTGAGGTGCAGAGCCATGTTCAGTCCAAAAGACAAAAATAACAAGCGAATACACGATGAGTAAACAGAGCTTTAATTTACCACCGCTGTTGTCATGATTTTGAAAGCCTGCGATTCCCATTAGAGACTGGGTTTTGTGATGCCACCGGCTCCATTTTAAGGATGAGCTGTGTTAGTGGAAAAACAACCAGTATAAAGCTGGATAGATGCACTTTGTGTGTGCATGTAGCTTGGTTTTCCAGAGCTAGTCTAGTTCCATTTACAATGATTGTAATATCATTGTGAAATGGAGAAATTCACTTTGCTGTTTTTTGTTTTTTCTTTTAAAAAGACCACACATATTTGGGAAAGTGCCTGTTGTGTGTTCCTAAGTAGACAGAACAGAAGCCGTTGAGCAAGAGCAAAAGAAGCAGCTTGTCTAATGATGTCACCACCAGTTAAAAATAATTACATTATATATATAACTTTGTTATTAATTTGTTTTTATTTGTTGAGAAACATTACCAGGTTTGTTCGGTAAGTCAGTCACTCAGTAAGTCAGTCACTCAGTAAGTCAGTCACTCAGTAAGTCAGTCAGTCAGTAAGTCAGTAAGTCACTCAGCATCCATTCTCTATTCCCCCACTGCTGGCATGTGGTTAATTGGCGTGTGTAATGGCGTGCATAGTGTGGGGGTGTGTGTGTGTGGACGCAGCTGGTTGTCTCCACATGTTGGCTCTTGTCTGTCGGCCTTGCTGCTTGCTCCGAGGGGGAGTTAAGCAAAGAGTCATGAAATTGTCTGATAACACACTGTACATCATCCAATCGTTGTAGGCATTTACAGTGTGAGGGGGAGGAAAAAAAATTTCATTTAGTTTTCATCAGATTGTTTTTCATACACAAGAAGAAAGTTTTAAGCTGGGTGCATTTTCTGATTCTCAGATTCCTAAACAAATTGAATGATATTGGATCCTGAGCCCTTGGGTGGCTTATCAACATAATCTATTTGATTAGCATATGTTCTGTTTTTGTTGTATTTTGCTTTCTCAGTAATTAGCAACAGGAATATACATGTGAATCACTATACAAGTGATTCCAAACCTTTGAACAGTAGTGTGCATATATAACCTTAAACCAAAAGCGCGCAGTGTATGTATTTTGTGTGTGAGTGTGCATACTTGTGCTAAACGACTCTTGAATTATAAATGATGAGCTGTATGAGGCTTTCTGGAATAAGCAGGAGGGCACACTGCAAAGATTTTCCTCTCTCTATGGGAGTAGGATGTAAATGGTCTCTGTTTGAGAGCATGTTTGTGTGTGTGTGAGATTGATAATGTTGTTATTCTTATTGGTTTTTGGATGTTCGTGTAGTATTAAGAGCTTTTGGTGTGTTAGGTCCACTTTGTCATGCTTGGACACAGAGTAGGCATCAACCACTTTTCTTCAACACACACACACATTAGAAGAATGATGCATGGTGATAAATGCACATCTCTCTCTCGCCCTCCCTCTGTCTGTGTGAGTTTTCTCCTATGGTCCAAAAACACAAGTTGATAGGCTACTCAAAAGTTAGTGTGTGTGTTGCCCTGCGAAGGACTGGCTCCCCCAGCAGCATGTGTTCCCACCTTATGCCCAGTGATTCCTGCTAGGCTCTGGACCTACCAGGACCCTGAACTGGTTAAGCGGTTACAGACAATAAGTGAATACATTTTTTTGTTGTTTTGGTGTTCTGGATGGTTTTGTCTCTTTAGTATCTCAAAGCTCAGGCAATCTACATACACTGATACCTATTGGTTAATGTGAAAATGTCTTAAAATATAATGTTGCTTTTGTTATATTGACCACCCCTACAATGTACATTGTACAGTATAGAACAATTTACACAATTATAATAAACGGGCAGTTGTTCATGACTCAAACATAGTAATACAATACCCCCCAAAAAACACACATTATTTGCTATGTCATAGAGGAGCACAAGTCATTCATTGGCATCCTTAAAAAATAAAAAAACACCTGCTTAAAGCTTTGTTGACATTTTGTTTCAGTATTACCTACCAACTCACCAGAGAGAGGCCGTGTCTTTGTGTTTATCATCTAGATATTTTGTGCGCTTGGTACAAATTTTGTGCTTTTGTTTGTCCTTAGTTTGGTTTGGATCTTTGCTTTTTTTTATTCTCTGTAGCTTGGACAGCTTGAATCGTTTTATTGCAAACATGCACAACACATTGTATAACAAAATGGCATTGAGCTTTCTGCTACTACTACACAAAAGAATGAGTGCATTAGCCATGCTGTAAATATTATTTCAACTGTCGTGCACAGGTGTTTGTGTGTGTGTGGACCACCCCAGAGCGGGTATGATTTAAGTGTGGATCATTCTCGGCTCTGCAGTGCTGGTGTGTTGTGCTGGACGAGTGCTGGAGTTTTTAAAAACTTGGTCCATGCACTGTCCACTCTGTTAGATGCACTTAGCATATATACAGTGCCTTTCTAAAGTATTCGGCCCCCTTGAACTTTTCAACCTTTTGCCACATTTCAGGCTTCAAACATAAAGATATAAAATTATTTTTTTGTGAAGAATCAACAACAAGTTGTTGTCCTATGGACAGACTCTCCCACCTCAGCTGTAGATAACTGCAGTTCATCCAGAGTGATCTTGGGCCTCTTGGCTGCATCTCTGATCAGTCTTCTCCTTGTTCGAGAGGGACGGCTGGGTCTTGGTAGATTTGCAGTGGTCTGATACTCCTTTCATTTCAATAGTATTGCTTGCACAGTGCTCCTTGGGATGTTTAAAGCTTGGGAAATTTTTTGTATCCAAATCCGACTTTAAACTTATCCACAACAGTATCTCGGACCTGCCTGGTGTGTTCCTTTGTCTTCATGATGCTCTTTGCGCTTTGAACAGAACCCTGAGACTACCACAGAGCAGGTGCATTTATACAGAGACTTGATTACACACAGGTGGATTCTATTTATCATCATCAGTCATTTGCGACAACACCGGATCATTCAGAGATCCTCAATGAGCTTCTGGAGTGAGTTTGCAGCACTGAAAGTAAAGGGGCCGAATAATATTGCACGCCCCACTTTTCAGTTTTTTATTTGAGAAAAAGTTTAACACATCAAATAAATTTCATTCCACTTCACGATTGTGTCCCACTTGTTGTTGATTCTTTGCAAAAAATTACAATTTTATATCTTTATGTTCGAAGCCTGAAATGTGACAAAAGGTTGAAAAGTTCAAGGGGGCCGAATACTTTCGCAAGGCACTGTATATACAGGGGTTGGACAATGAAACTGAAACATCTGGTTTTAGACCACAATAGTTTATTAGTATGGTGTAGGGCCTCCTTTTGCGGCCAATACAGCATCAATTCGTCTTGGGAATGACATATACAAGTCCTGCACAGTGGTCAGAGGGATTTTAAGCCATTCTTCTTGCAGGATAGTGGCCAGGTCACTACGTGATGCTGGTGGAAGAAACGTTTCCTGACTCGCTCCTCCAAAACACCCCAAAGTGGCTCAATAATATTTAGATCTGGTGATGGTGCAGGCCATGGGAGATGTTCATCAAACCAATCTTTCACCAGTCTTGCTGTGTGTGGTGCATTGTCATCCTGATACATGGCACCGCCTTCAGGATTGAACCATTGGATGCACATGGTCCTCCAGAATGGTTCGGTACTCCTTGGCATCTTGCCGTCTAGCACAAGTATTGGGCCAAGGGAATGCCATGATATGGCAGCCCAAACCATCACTGATCCACCCCCATGCTTCACTCTGGGAATGCAACAGTCTGGGTGGTACGCTTCTTTGGGGCTTCTCCACACCGTAACTCTCCCGGATATGGGGAAAACAGTAAAGGTGGACTCATCAGAGAACAATACATGTTTCACATTGTCCACAGCCCAAGATTTGCGCTCCTCGCACCATTGAAACCGATGTTTGGCATTGGCATGAGTGACCAAAGGTTTGGCTATAGCACCCCGGCCGTGTAAATTGACCCTGTGGAGCTCCTGACGGACAGTTCTGGTGGAAACAGGACAGTTGAGGTGCACATTTAATTCTGCCGTGATTTGGGCAACCGTAGTTTTATGTTTTTTGGATACAATCTGGGTTAGCACCCGAACATCCCTTTCAGACAGCTTCCTCTTATGTCCACAGTTAATCCTGTTGGATGTGTTTCGTCCTTCTTGGTGGTATGCTGACATTTACCCTGGATACCGTGCCTCTTGATACATCACAAAGACTTGCTGTCTTGGTCACAGATGCGCCAGCAAGACGTGCACCAACAATTTGTCCTCTTTTGAACTGTGGTATGTCACCCATAATGTTGTGTGCATTGCAATTAAAGTGCAATTAATGAAGATTGGCCACCAGTTTCATTGTCCAACCCCTGTAATGTGTGTGTGTGTGTGTGTGTTAATCGGATAATAAGGAAGACAAGCCAAGTTTGATTTCCTGTCTGTTACTAGCATGTTTAGGACACCATCAGTGAAAACAGCTGCTTGCTGTGGCGTGCAGATCTTCTTCAAAACATAGTCAGCAATGCTGGGCTGTTTTTATCTGAGGTGAGAAAGAAAGTGTAGATATGAACATACACCTTTTTTAAGTTAATAACTACTGATCTAAAATGCAGACAACAATGCAGGCAAATTGAAATTACATAAATGGATATTGGGTGATGCTGCCATGTGCTGAGAATAAAAGGGAAATTCAACTAACACATATGATCATATATGGTTAAGATATTTAAGATTTTAGAGAACTAAGGTTGTAATTGTATAAGGAACACACACCCTACCATTATTAAAATTTTGCGTTTACATGAAGAATTAACCCAACTGTTACATTAATTTTATATTTATCAATATTTAACACTGTGTGTAATTTAATATACACTTGGCTGTGATACTCAAACACTAACACGCAATGCCAGTAAGAAAAGACCTTGAAAAGGGCTTTAAATATATTATTTTAAAAAATGTTTGGATTTTTTGTAACTGCCGCCACATTTAAGGTGGAACGAAAAACCCGCTAAATACAAGAGTGATATAAATTTACTAAAAATGAGACATCTTGTTTAACTACTCTAGCAGGCTCTAGTGACATTGAGTGAGAGAAAAAAATACAACTTGTCGCTAACGTTAGCTTGACTAAAACTACGGCTTGTTTTGGAACTGCTGGTCGAGCTGACACATTTAAGGTGGAAGAGAAAACTCGGGGGGGATGCTAAGGCTTGTTCGATAAACGCGAGTGTAATATCATTGTACTAAGAAAACAAATGTTGTTTAACTACTCTAGCAGGCTCTAGTAACATTGAGTGAGAGAAAAAGTAGAATGAACTTACTATACTTAATCTCTTTCACACATAGCTCCAACAGGCTTCCTTTTCAGGTGCTCATGCAGTGATGTTGTGCTGCTGTGCCATGCGAAATCAGCTGTGCACATTTTGCACCTAACGCTGTTCCTTGAAAGCGTTAATGTAACGTGTTCCCATACTTTTGATGACTTGGGTCACACATCCACAGCTGTGACCGCCTCCGCCATTTTTCAAACCCTTCTTCCAGAGTTCGTCACGTGTAGCAACTGTACCTATGTGTATAATAACTTAGACCAAACTAATTGATTATTAAATTAGTTGCCAACTATTTTAACACTCGATTTTAATTGATTTAATCGATTAGTTGTTGCAGCCCTTATATATATATATATATATATATATATATATATATATATATATATATATATATATAAACAAACACACATAAAATAATGTGATTTAATGTAATTATAAATTCTCAGATGAAGATGTTGATGTTTAATGTATTAGTAATATTCTGTATCCCACAAATGTGGTTACATTAAAGTTATCAATGGTCTGCTGCCCTATAACCAAATAGACCACCAAAATTCCTAGGAGTTATGTTCCATAGAAGTGTATGCAAATAAGCAGTAAAACATGTGCTTGGAGACCAGTGAAGGTTTGTTCCACTTTGTTTGTGGGACACCTGAAGGAAAGCAGATTCCAGCTTTGGTATTTAATGATGGCTATGACAATAATAGTTTAGCCTTTTGAAGTGACAGCAACGATTCACTGAAAACATTTGCTGCTTTTATTGCATTTTAAATGCATGTTGAATCTGCTGTCCTATTTTTCTCTTTCTGTGTAAACGTAGCATTAAAAAGACCAAAGACAAAGGAAAGACTAAACTTGGAGGGGGTGGAGTGTGGTTCTGCCACCATTGCTGAAAAAAAAAAAACCTTAGTGTAACACTAAAAAACTGTATTGAATTTTTTTTTAACACCCCTAACATAACTCTTCAAAGAAAGCAAGTTTAATCAGTAGGCCAATCATATTTTAGGTAATGGGACAAAGGTTTGCCTATTTCAAACTAAATGCCGTAACTGTTCCTCACTTATACACACGCCCTGTCTAATATGCTATATTCAGATATTCGTTTGTTAGATAGGTGTGCAGTTTTTAATTTAGAGATTTGGTTATTCTTTATTTATTTATTTATTTATTGATAAATATAGGATACAGATAAAGGCAATGTTCCACTTTTATATTTTCCACCCTTATTCAGGCTGTACCGCGGCAAAAAAAAAACAAACGCTGTGTTTCACCAGTACTCCACCTGTATTCTGCCTCCTCAGCATAATCCCTGAATTAAGCCTAAATGAGCCTAACATGCTACAACAGCCTACTTTATAATGAAGCATAGCAAAAATACAGTTAATTTTGTTAGCTTTAAACCTCAGATTAGAGCACATCCATAAAATGGTATTCAGGACAACCCTAATTGCCTTACTGATATTTTATACAAACCGGATTCCAAAAAGGTTGGGACAATAAACAAATTGTGAACAAAAACTGAATGCAATGATGTGGAGGTGCCAACATCTAATATTATATTCAGAATAGAACACAAATCACAGATCAAAAGTTTAAACTGTGAGAATGTATCATTTTAAGGGAAAAATATGTTGTTTCAAAATTTCATGGCGTCAACAAATCCCAAAAAAGTTGGGACAAGGCCAATTTTTACCACTGTGTGGCATCCCCCCCTTCTTCTTACAGCACTCATCAGACGTCTGGGGACATGGGAGACCAGTTTCTCGAGTTTAGAAATAGGAATGCTCTCCCATTCATGTCTAATACAGGCCTCTAACTGTTCAATCGTCTTGGGCCTTCTTTGTCGCACCTTCCTCTTTATGATGCGCCAAATGTTCTCTATAGGTGAAAGATCTGGACTGCAGGCTGGCCATTTCAGTACCCAGATCCTTCTCCTAAGTAGCCATGATGTTGTGATTGCTGCAGAATGTGGTCTGGCATTATCTTGTTGAAAAATGCAGGGTCTTCCCTGAAAGAGATGACGTCTAGATGGGAGCATATGTTGTTCTAGAACCTGAACATAGTTCTCTGCATTAATGTTGCCTTTCCAGACATGCAAGCTGCCCATGCCAAAAGCACTCATGCAACCCCATACCATCAGTGATGCAGGCTTCTGAACGGAGCGTTGATAACAACTTGGGTTATCCTTGTCCTCTCTGGTCCGGATGACCATGGCGTACCAGTGTTCCATAAAGAACTTCAAATCGTGACTCATCTGACCACAGAACAGTCTTTCATTTTGCCACACTCCATTTTAAAAGACCCCTGGCCCAGTGCAAACGTCTGAGCTTGTGGAGCTTGCTTAGAAATGGCTTCCTCTTTGCACTGTAGAGTTTCAGCTGGCAACGGTGGATGGCACGATGGATTGTGTTCGTTGTCAATGCTTTCTGGAAGTATTCCTGAGCCCATTCTCTTATTTCCTTGACAGATGCAGTGATGTTTAAGGGCCCAGAGATCACGAGTATCCAGTAGAGTTTTACGGCCTTGACCCTTACGCACAGCAATTGTTCCAGATTCTCTGAATCTTTTGATGATGTTATGCACGAATGATGATGATAGTCTTTGCTATTTTACGCTGGGTAACACCATTCTGGTATTGCTGCACTATCTTTCTGCGCAACAATGGTGGAATTGGTGATCCTCTTACCATCTTGGCTTCAGAGAGACACTGACACTCTGAGAAGCTCTTTTTATACCCAATCATGTTGTCAATTGACCTAATTAGTGTTAATTGGTCTTCCAGCTGTTTGTTACATGCTCAATTTCTTTTTTCCAGCCATTTATTGCTACTTGTCCCAACTTTTTGGGGATTTGTTGACGCTGTGAAATTTTGAATCAACATATTTTTCCTTTAAAATGTTACATTTATTCAGATTAAACTTTTGATCTGTCATCTATGTTCTATTACGAATAAAATATTGACATTTGCCATCTCCACATCATTGCATTCAGTTTTTATTCAAAATTTGTTTAGTGTCCCAACTTTTTTGGAATTCGGTTTGTATATTCACATACTGAGAATATCATTAAAAGTGATATAATTATAATGGATTTAACACTTTATATTATTGCAGGTACTCACATGCAGGCAGATGCTTTTGGGGGTCCCACAGTCACCTCGCTGCCACCTTCTTTTACACTCTTCTTCGGTGTAATGAAACTCACTTGCCATGAATGATGCAAATATTTTCATTTTGATATACATGTTGTTATGATAGAGCATTGAACTGAACTATGGACATCACATGGTGATCTGACTGAGTAAATTTTAATGTTAGAAATGTTATATCATGAACGTTTTGCTGCAACATTTTGTGCACTGCTTAATCCCACTTCAGCTCCGAAGCATGAGGTCAAAAGATCTCTAAAATAAACAGCCTGATAGAGTAGCATGATTTTTTTAAAGCTATTTTCAGAGCCAAAAATAAATAAAATAGTTTGAAGCATTAGAACCAAACATAACATTTTAACCATGAATAGTTTTGGTCATTTATATTTAAATTGATGTTTGTACCATCTTGCTATAAGATTTATATTTAAACTGAAAATGAGTTTGCTGCTATTTTATGTAAATTGTCATTGGTGCTGATCAATACAAAAACCAAAACCTCCAAAGATTAAATAATAAAATGTTGTGCATATTTATATGTTGGTATTGGGATAATTTTTATACAATGGACATTTTTACTTTTTTTTTAATACTTAACCTTAATACTTATTACAGTGGAGTCTCACAAACTAATGAAAAAATTATGATGATGCAAAATTGTACATTCTAGTGTGGACTGTTGTGGTATTAGGGTGTTAACATCATATTGAGCACCAGCAGATTGTAAGAACGCCATGTCAGTTGCACGGAAGGATGTTAGGAAGGGAGAGGGGAGGATCTGCTTCTGTTCTTTGGCTTATAAAGTAGCATGCAAAGAGAATGGGTGGAGAAGAGAGGGATGAAGGAAGGAAGAGTGGAGGAGGGTAAAGGGGAGGAGGAAGAAAAAACCCTCGGCTCATCCTCCGGCTCTTCACTGTGCCCTAATATGGAGGCATCAGCAACCACACGATGAGAAAGAAGGGTATGAGCACAAAGACTTAGACTGGGCAATGGAGAAAGTTAGAGCTGAGAAAAGGAAGGTGAAGGAAACAGAGGAACATGAAAAACAACCTAAAAATAAGTGTAGCAATGCAGCTAAAATGATGTAGCAACCATGTAATGGAAATTTAACATTGTACAAACTGGGTTGTGTCTAAATTATCACAAAATCATATCAGATTCATCACTGTAAATCATTTAGAATAATTTTGCTCCCTCTGACACTGTGTAACATATTGTTACAACTGAGTGGTCTAGTATGTGTTTTCTTTTACTTTTATGTATAATAGTGTTTTCCTTTTTGACCTGCTGGCTTTCTGTTTCTCTCAATAATTCTTATGTCCTCTCGCACTCTGTTTCTATATTTCAGTATTGCCTTCTCTCTCTTTCCTATCTCTCTCCCCCTTCTTCCACAGTGAGTTGGCAGGATGAATGGAAACACTGTGGTTAGCTGGGAGAAAAGAAGAGAGAGCGAGCAGAGAGATCAGGACAGTTTGTGTCAGCACATAAACACTTGCACAGAAAACATGTGTAATTTACACAGCATTTTTTAAAAAGATTTTCAAAAAAGCAATTCCTTGAAAAGATGCTAAATCTGTGCAAAATCTCTGATTGCATGTGAGAAGCTGTCCAGGTCAGGGGTCATGGGACAGGAAGTGGTGCATGCTGAGTGGTGTTGGGGATGCTGTTTTTATTTTGTATTTTGTTTTTTGTTTTTTTGTTTTTCCATCGACAAATCTATTATTTAAATTATGTTATATTATCTTATTTTATATAATATAGTCTGTGATCTGATTTTCTCCATGAATTTGAAACATCAGTCAGGTCAGACTTGATTCTTTTAGTGTGTGTGTGTGTGTGTGTGTGTGTGTGTGTGTGTGTGTATATACATATGTATGTATGTGTGTGTGTATGTATATATATATATATATATATATATATATATATATATATATGTATATATTGTTTCAATTGTTCAAGGCAGTTTGCTTCCTTGTAATTATAAGAATTGTTTTGGCAACTGAAACTTGCTTAGGTGTGCACTCGGAGGTGTGTAGCTCCGGTGACGCTTATGTATTGAAAGCGTATAGTGCAGAAATTAGCATTATGTAAGCTTTTAGCTCTGTTAACTTACAGAACTGAACATAATGTCAATGCTCTGTTACTTAATGTAAACACAAATAGCAGCAAAAGGAATAACTCTAGTCAACTCATAGACACACATGCAGGGTCTTCTGCTGAGGGGCATGGTTTGCTGGTCATATTTCCTGAGATATTCAGTTAAATTTGCAAATATTTGCCTCTGAAAAATATCTTATGTGCAATAGGATTAAAGGAAAATACCTTCACCACATAATCAATAAATCTATAAAGCACTTGATAACTCCATATAAGCCATAAAAATACATACCTAAACTACACTGGGCTATGCAAGGTATTTTTTGTGTATTTATTTATTTTGAAGGTCAAAATAAAAGCCACTATCTTGGGCTTGTAACAGTAAATAAATAAATTATATATATATTGTCAGGGTCCCCAGAGGACCGCCACAGAGCAAATTTTCATGGTGGTTCATTCTCAGTACTGCTGTGATATAAATATTCGTCAGCTAAATTTGGCAGAAGTATTCCTTTAAACATGAGAGGTTGACTCTGACTGTGCCCGTTTGATGATCTAAACATAGCTCAAGACTCTAGCTCTGGTTCTTATTTCTCTCTCAGGAAGTCATACAATAACACACACAGACTGGTGTGTGTGTGTGTGTATATATATATATATTTTTTTGTGTGTTCTGCTGTGTGTTCTGTCCTTTGTCTTGCTTTCAAGCTGAAAAGACACAGCACAATTAGAGATAACACAGTGTGCCCATGCACAACTTGAAGAGTGGTGTAGCAGGCATAAAAGCAAGGGTGTTGTCTAGTTGCGGATCAGTGAATGAAGAGATGGAGGGTGGTGAGGAGAGGGATTTATTCCGGAGTGCGGCTTTGGGTGTGCATGAGGAATGTTGCAGTCAGGTGTTATGAAAGAGGGTATTAAATCTGCATGTATGTTTTAGTGCTACACAATATGGACAGAATACCACATTGCACATTTATAATTGTGTATTAATGAATTAGTTTGGCCTTCACATTTTATTTAGTTAGTGTGTGTCACTGTGCGCACACAGACGTGTTTGTCAGTGCATGTTCACAAACGTTATGTTGTCATATTGAGTGGAATAGAGAAATACCTGAAGCCATACCTTTTTTAAGTATTATATACATTTTGTGTGTGTGGTTTGACCTGAGCTGAACTCTCTGCTGAGGCATTCACAATTCACACTGTTAATAACAGTCAATAAAACCCACTAAAACAGATATATGCAGACTGCTGTTCTGTGTTGGCGTACACCCACATTTCTCTGTTTAGTTTGCAATACATATTTCCTTATCTCTTTTTCCACTGTATCCATTCCTATTACAGGTTATGGCTAGAACGATCCTACTGATGAAAATAAAAATTAGCCAATATTAGGAAGAAAGTACTTCACAAGGGGTTGGGATACTTTGATCATTCACAACAATAGTGCTTTGCATTACTGATTTTGGTCTGTCCTACAATCTAGTGAGCTGCCTAACTCTGCGTTCACACTAGCAGGCGACAAAGCAAAAAGACTCCAGTTATTTCCTATGGAAGAAGGCAATTTGTAACTGCGTTTTAGCGGCAAGTGTCATGGCAAAGCGAGTGACAAATCAAGTAGAGATTTTCTCAACTTTATGCAAATTAGTTATGACACTTTGACGCGGCATTCTAAACAATTGGCTGCAAGAAATTATTTGAAACAATTGTAGACAGGTGTTTAAGTAGGCAGTATTAGAACAGTTGTCTGTCCTCATGAGGCACATCACTGAGATGCTCTAGTTAGAGAGGGATTATGTCATGACATGTTCCTGTCCACTGCATGCAACTTCCCTCAATTGCCAGAATCCCATAAGCATTTCAGTGCAATGGGTTCTACTTTTTCTGTATTTATCGCAGTTTAATTACTTTTTGATCTGGGAGAAGAGCAAAATAGTTGTGCTTGCATGAGGTTTTAGATGAGGTATCGATAAATTGGGACAGCCTACATATTGGAGGCACACACACTGACTTCAAATGTTTTCTATGTAGACAGAGTCTGTTTTGGGGCAGACCCTCTGTGTAGTAGGTCATGCTTAATCTTCATCCACAATATATGTGGAATTATCAGTAAAATTCAAATGGGATGTCTAAGAGTTAATAGAAAATTAACATTTCTGAGACACCAAAACTTGGTGCTCTGTGCTCTTGGTGTACATAGTGTTGGATTTTGTTTGCTTCTTTGAGGTTCTGGGGAAATCTTAGGCATCTGTGAGGATAGTGGAGTTCTGAGTAAAGACACTTTCTTTGGTGACACTTTCAAGGGTTGGTGCAGGGAGGTGATTTCCTCGATACCTCTCCTGTTAGGTGACTGGATGGTGTGTGTGTGTTGGACCAGTCTTGCACACACTCCGGGCCAACAGGAGAATGGAGGGCATGAATAGCTCTTTTGATCTGGTCCGCACTTTGGAGTACATTGTGTTTCGTCACTGTGTATCTAGATGTGTATGTGCTTTGGAAAATGTGTGAACAGCTTTGCTTGAAGTGTGTGTGTGAGATGTGGTGCTTGATGGCATTGCTCTTAAGAGGTGTTTATTAATGCACCTCTTCTCTCACTGCAAGGGGTGTGTGTGTGTGTGTGTGCCTGTGTGTTTGGAAGTCTTTCAAATGACTTGAAATGTTGAAAATGGTGATGTGGTTTTATGGTGGTCATAATTTTAATGGTAATGACTCATCATAGTGGTAATGCGGATGATGGTCATGGCAGTGTGATGCAGATTAAAGTAGGGTTGGTAATGGTAATGTGATGATAGCCATGTTAGTGTTATGATAGTGTGCTATGGTAGTGAGGATTATAATAATGATATGATAATGGTAATATCAATGTGATGATGCAGATAGTATGGATTTCTGTTCTTTTCATGGTCATATTAATTGTTGATGTGCTGATGGTAATTTTGTAAAGTGATGATGATATTAGTAATATATTGACTTCAGAAAAGTGATTATGATTCATTTAGCTAAAGTCGATTATACTGTTGTTAAATTATGAGGGTATAGAGTCAAAGACACAAGCACACACATACAAATGTACACATACACAAGTAGTCAACACAAGAAAATGGTTATCACCAACACAATCCAGTGATGTGGTTTTGACTCACCAGTGGTCATATAACTGATTGTGCAAATTCTGTGTCTGCCAATGAGCTAATTAGATTAGGCCCACAGAGAGCAAAACTAATCCAGAGAAAACACACTCCATAATGTTTACCTCTTCTCTATCTTTCTCATCAGCAATATGACCGGAGATGTTTTCTCAAACACTTCATAACACCAAGAACAATGGTCATGGTGTTTCTAAGAAAAATCATTTGGTCCCCAAAGAATGTCTAACCAAAATCAATTGCTTTTTTTTTTTCGTACATTACAAAATCAGTACGGAGAAATTTCAGTCAACATCCCCCACGGCTCAATTGGTGAAACAGGCATGAAGTAATGCTAATAATCCAGAGATTTCCAAACTTTGGTTTTGTAAGACGGATGACATGCTTAAAATAAGGGTTTGGAGAAAAAAAAAGTAATTCCTGGCTGTACCTTGTGTGCTCAATCAGCCAAGACAATTTGGATGAGTGACGTTTACATATTCAGCTTTTCACTAAAGCTACAAGGCATGTAACTGACAAGCAATGGATGCCTTAACTCCACCAAATAGCATCATGCAAACTGTCATGTCCTTCAGTTATTTAAAATAGCTTATAAATTAAATGACAAAAATCTGCTTAGTCATTTTTCCTCCTACAAATGTAAAATAAATAAGTTAAATTATAAAATAAAATAAGGGCAAGATCTGTGAGAATTTGTTGACATTTAGCACTAAGAGCAACAATTAGGTCTGGTACTGATGTTAGATTATGATGTTAGTTGTATCCTCCAGAGAGTTCCACCTGCTTCACAGTCCAATTTTAGCCTAATCATAACTTTATACATTTCTGGCCCCCACTTGGAATTGTGCTTAGTGACATTTGCTCCTTCATTTAATCTTTTTCTTTTTCTGAAGTACTGTGTGCATGGGGCTGAAATATAAAAAGCTGAATTGATTAATTATGAGGGGCATATGTAAATGGACAAATAATTTACTGAAAGGCATATCACAGTTGGCCTATTTAGTAGTGTAATTGCAGTAAGTTTCATCCTCTTAGCTGCTGTTTGAATAAGTAGATATAATCTGTGTTGTTAATCCTATGTACTTTAAAGCTGTGTACAATACAAACACTACAAATGAAACATGGTGTGTTGCCATACTTTCGCTATCCTGACCAGAAATCATTTGTATTATTCACGTCTTCATATTTTCATGGTTGATTTGATAATATGAGAGTAAACTTACAGACCACTGTAGTCAACCTTATGTAAACAGTCCTGTGTCTAAACTGAATTTCTCTGAGAGAACAGATAAGGCTTTTTTTAATACTGCTATTTTGTAGTTAAAATAATGCTTAAACTTAGTAGTGAAATATTTTCAGTCCCTGATTATATTTGTTGTACCCATTGAATGACTCATTTATGTATGAGTAAGTTGTGTCAGAGTTTTACTTTTGCATTTATTGTTGTATTAATATGTGTATGTTTTGTGTGTGTGTGTGTGTGTTTTTGCAGGGTTAAAGACATATCTGATATCTGGAAGGAAAGTAGGCTTGCAGTGTGGCTATTCTCAAAACAGTCTGGGTCGAGAATTTGGAGAAACATTGAATCCATCTCCACATGCACATGCTTCAGAACTTGCACACTCCAGCATGGCAGAGCATGTCAGGGTATGATTCATTCATACACAATATTTTCAAAAGATGGAAAATATCTGCTACTACATTTTTTTCTAGACTTTAATAGAATTTTTAGTAGCAACAACGTCTGCTCTTCTTGGAAGGCTTTAAAATAGATGTCAAATGAAAGTTGTGAGGATTTGATTGCATTCATCCCAAAGATATTGGACATTCTCTATTGGAGTTCTGTATTCTGTTTAATTCTTTGGGTTAGGGCTGGTGGTGGGGCTTTATATCCCTTTAGCTTACACTTGGCAGTGAACATGATGACTTTTGATTTATGTGTAGCTGCTCCCATTCAAACAGCAATGTAAAATCTAGAGATCATACAAGCTCTAGAGATGATCTAGAGGTCATACAAGCTCTCAACTAAACACTTGTTTCAGCAATGAGTGATGATAAAACTGTATATTGAAATTTTCCTTCTCCCACAAAGTAACATTTTTAGAGATAGGTGATTTTATTAAGGGGGCAGTATGGTGGTGCAGCAGGTCACAGTCACACAGCTCCAGGGACCTGAAGATTGTGGGTTCAAGTCACACTCCTGGTGACTGTCTGTGAGGAGTCAGGTGTGTCTGCATGGGTTTCCTTTGGGTGCTCCGGTTTCCTCCTATGGTCCAAAAACACACGTTGGTAGGTGGATTGGTGATTCAAAAGTGTCTGTAGGTGTGAGTGAGTGTGTGAGTCTGTGTCATCCTGCGAAGGACTGGCACCCCTCCAAGGTGTGTTTTCGCCTTGCACCCAGTGATTCTGGGTAGGCTCCGGACCCACCACAACATTGAACTGGATAAGCGGTTTTATGAAGTGTTTTATTAAATACATGCTCTCATGACTTTCTCTATTAATTATTTAATGCAGTTTATGCAGTGTAGTCTGTCTGTCCCTTTGTGTCATTTTTTTAGGCTTCGTGTAACATTGTGGTGGATCCTGGTGGGACTCAGATGGATGATGAGGCAACTCTGAACAGTTGCCAAGATGAACACAGGGCCAACAGCAGCAAAGTATTAACCACAGCCAGCTACATCAGCTATATATATATATATATATATATATATATATATATATATTATTTATATTTTTTAATAATAGTTTGTAATTGTCTGGAAGGATATTTGCAGATTGCCTGTCTGACTTTTGTTTCAGTAACAGCTTCTACTCTTCTGGGAAATCTATACATTTGGTGTTGGAATGTTTGAGGATTTGATTGTATACAGTCACATAAAATTTGAGGTCAGGTACTGATGTTGGGCAATTTGCTCTGGATAACAAATACCTCTCCAGCTCATCCCAAGGGAATTAATTGAAGCTACATCACTATAGAGAACACAGATCCACTGCTTCACTGCCCAGCACTACAGCGCAATAGACAAAGCAATTTAACACTACAACACAGTAGTGTTAGACCTATCCCATGGATATGACCCAGGAGCAGTAGACTGTTATTAGTAAAGTGTAGTTGCTTGGATGGACAAACTATTCAGATTTCAGGTTTGTCTTATGCAACAATCTAAATGTATAATTTACCCTCTTGCTTCTAGTGTTTTTTTCAGTCTGAAATATTTTGTAACTATTTGCTTATATTTTGTAACTGTATGCTAGTGTCATGAGGCTAAGCAGTGGCAGCTTACTAAATCGGAAGTAAGTCTATATGTCTATGCAGTGGGATTATTGTGTTTTACCAAGCCTTCAAAAAAATAAATGCAACAAAAATCTGTTTAGTGTCAGATTATTGGTAGTTCAAACCTCCATCTACTACTTAGCCACATTAATCTTCACAAACTAATGCAAATTTATCTTCTTACTTATTGGTGGCCTTCTTATTGAAATATGTCTTAATTTATCCGCTCACTTATCCTTCTCCATGCCAGGTGCCAACTGGACAGAGCCCCAAAGCTGTGAATGGTCTGCTGAGCCCCCTATGTGAGGAGGGTGTTCGAGCCAGCCAGACTTCTCTTTGTGAGATTCTGCAGAAGGACAGGAGCCTGGGAGGAGGCAGTAATGCCCCAGTAACAGTGGGAGGAGGCTCTGGGATGGACCGGTCAGCCCTTATTCCTCTCCGGACCAAAGGGTTCCGGGAGAAGAGTGATGCACACTTTGTGGATGTGATCAAAGAGGACAGGTGAGAGGATAATGTTTGTGATGATATAAAATGTCTCAAATCACTAAAACCCTTATGCTGTGTTATCATACACACACTATGCGAGGCTGAAAGTGAAAATGTTATCAAAGACTGTGATCCCAAGTGAGTTGACATCTGACTTCACAGTGAAGACTTTCTGGAGAGAAACCCACAATGTGAGAAAACGATGACGTTGAGCTCATGTTGTTCCCAGCTGCTGTCAATAGGTGGATTGTAGATAATTATCATAACATTGTCACACTGCAAGGTTTTGGACCCAAATTTTCTGAGACTTCCAGAACTACATAACTACATCTGCCACCGTGGAGGACATTAAACATTTAAATGCCTCCTTCTTCTTCTTTTTTTTTTTTTTTAAAAAACTCATTTATAATTTCTGAATATTCATGAATTTATTATAATTTGTGAATTTATAGATTTTTTTTTCTGCACAAAGTTTTGATTAATCAATGCAAGTTTTGTTTGACATGTTTCCATTAATAATTTTAACATTACTCAATGTACTGCTGCTTAAATTGAATATGTGAAGTTTTCACTTAATTGGAACATATTATACCCCTTTTCTACAAATGAACCCTGTTACCTGGGTTCTTAATGAAATGTCTGTGATATGCATTGGTCACACAACACAGTGCAGATTCTACCCTAGTTTAAACACCCCTATTTGGTATGACAGGTTTCAGTGCCAATTTTTTAAAATATGAATATGAGTCACAGCTTACATTAAGATAAAATGCAAAACCAATGTCCTGACTCTGAGGTCATAAAATATCCATGGGCATTTCCTCAAAAATGGGTAGAGGTGTTACACTGATGACCTGGCTAAATCTGTCGCTGTGGTAATTCCTGGCATCTTAATCATTCCCATTCTCAGTTGGCTCGATCATTCTCATCTAGTCTCCTCCCTACCCAAAGTTTTCAGTCCCAGCTCGCTCCAGGTTCCAATAGTGCCGAGTAGGTACTAAATGGTGACATGTAAACCCTACAGAGTGCTGATTGGCCAGAGAGACATGTCTATCACCACAAGCTCGTTTAAATTCAGCACAAACTCGCAGCTTGTAAAAAAAAAAAAAAAAAGTTACAGCACCTTTAACATTTTTTTTTTTATCAGGCTCACAACGGCACCTTGTGGCTTTCCTTCAAGGTGCACCTTGGGTTGATGATGAAAATTTCTAGTGAAAGATGTTCGTGAAACAATTAAAATTGAGCTGTGATAACTGGGGCCTGGAGCCGTGTTCAGTCCAAAAAACAACACACAAATACACCATGAGTAAAAAGCGCCTAACTATACCGCTGCCGTTGTGGTTTTCAAAGCTAGCAGTTCCTGTTAGAAGACGGGTTTACGACGTCACTGGCTCCATTTTGTGGGGGAACTGTGCCTGTGGAAAAGCGACAAGCTTTAAGCGTGCTGAGTCAAGTTGTGTAGAGCCAGGCCCATGTGAGTTAACTATGATTTATCCATTCCAAGTGATAAACAAAGAGCAGAAGCTCTGGTTCACTATCAGTCGATTCACTCGGTACAACACAAACTGTATGGGATATTACGCCCCTTTCATATTGCTATTCACGAGAAAGACCTGCATGATGCGTGCCCAGTTTGTTTGGGGATCGTTCATGCTAGGAGGGCCTTAGTGCAGCCTGAGGTGTGTGATTTCTATCACTGGCTCAGATGGAACGAAGTGTCGTCCATTGAGAAAATTCTCTGACAAGCAGCCTTGGATCGTAAGGATCCTGTTTTCCAAGCAAATTGAGCCTTCTCGCTTGGATGCTGAAGAGGCTGAATCAGTGGGTGAGCCGTGCATTAGTTGGGCTGAGCACATAGGGGAAGTGTGTGAAATGTGTTCGCCATCATCGGCTCTCCTAATGAAGCCCCAGCTCCCCGGTCCTGCAGCTGGACTCGAGCACGACGACCTCAGGTTGATAGCATGGTCGAGAGTGAAAGCTCGGGCAGATGCAAAAGCTGTGCTTTCTCATTTGAAGCAGCTGGGCTTCTCTGTCAATTTAAAGAAGAGTTGTCTAACCCCCAGTCAGAAAAGTTATTTTCTGGGTTTGGAATTTTGCTCGCTCTCCAGCCGAGCATGTCTCCAGCTTCTATCAGTTTCAAATGGAGAGTCAGCCCACTGGTGGTGATACAGATTTGGGATCAGTTTGGCCAATGTAGATCTCTTCGCATCCAGAGAAAACTCACATTGTTCTCTGTTTTTCTCTCTAACGGACCACAACGCACCCTGGGAGTGGATGCGCTGGCACACCCATGGCCCAACACTCTTCTCTAAGCGTTTCCTCCAGTAGTTCTTATCTTGCCCATACTGGAGAGGGTGTGCCAGGGGAACCTGTCCCTAATTCTGGTAGCCCCCTGATGGCCATTGAAACAATGCTATGCAGAGATAGTCTCCTTGCAGGAGACCCTTGGCCTCTCCCTCTTCACAAAAACCTTCTGTCTCAGGCAGGCGCAGACACTTACCTGTTGAAAGGACAATGGTAACAGTTCGTAGCTTACCACTCAATGTAGTTGCCCCTATTCAGAGCCATATAAATGGCACGCATTTGAGCTTTGGTGTCAGGAGAGGGAATTGGTTCCTTTCCAATGTTCCATTGTTAACATTTTAACTTTCCTTCAGGAGTTATTTGAACGAGGGCTTCCTTTTTAACAACAAAAAAAAAGTCTATCTGGCAGCTATATCAGCCTGTCATGAGGGCTTTGGTGGGTTGTCGCCAGGAGCGCACCCCTTAACCATATGTTTCATGAAGGGGTGAGGTGCCCAAAGCCTGTATCTAGGCCTGCTGTTCTTCCCTGGGACCTGACAATGGTACAGCAGCAGGAAAGACTACACATGCTCTGCCCCGTGTGGGCACTGCGTACATACATTAATTGCACTCAGGATATCTGTAGGTGTGTCTGTTTCTCGGGGTGTGAATTTAGGTCCCAAACAGCTTGTGTTGTACCGAGTGAATCGACTGATAAGGTTATGCATATAACTACTGTTCCCTGAAGAAGAGTAACGAGGTACAACACGGGCTGCCCCACTTCATTATTAGCTCGGTGAAGATCAGCATCTTGAGCTGAGGAGAGACACTAGTGTCCTGAGGATATAGGTGTGGGGCAGGCCCACCTTCCCTCGTCACTATGCGTCATCTGCCTTACAGGTGTCTTCAGCCAGATATGAAAGGGGCGTAATATCCCATGCATCTTGTGTTGTACCTCGTTCCTCTTCTTCAGGGAACAGTGGTTATATGCATAACCTTACGTTTTTAGCTATTATCGCGCAGTTCTTGTTTTTGTTGTATTTTAATATATTTAACTAGCACACACTATTTAACTGAACTCTGCACTTGTTCAGTTTGTAGCAGTCTATATCTCCTGCCCAGTGTGATGTAGAGACAAAATTATTTTTTCGTCATTGCAAGGTAGGTGAATTTGGAGCTAATCTGTCTAGGCCCCCATCCTATCAACAAACATATGGGACTTTTGGAAATCTGTATTATTTGTAAGTAAATAATTAAAAAAAACAAAAAAAAAACTTTGAACTTTGCACACACTCTTGCTGCAATACTTCAGCAAATACGAGTGGGCGGAGCTCTATGCACTCTTTAAACTATGAACAACTCAAACTTTGGTAAAGCTATTGGTGCAAATATGTAGATTATTAGTCTGTATTGTGCCAAATATGATCAAATTGCATGTATAGGGGGCATGAAAATTGGACAGTGACTGGTTGCGTAGTTTTTTTGTTTGTTTGTTTGTTTTTTTTATTGATTATTGAGCCACGTATGGATGGAGTAACACCAAATCAGAAATATATTTTCAGAAACACGTGGTAAAGGAGCTTGTACATTTTAATAACATATGACAAAAGCATTCTTGAGTTACAGTTCTGTTTGTCTGGTGTTTGGAAGGCAATCTGTTATTATCCAGAAATGAGTTTGCACTGTGTTTTGTGTGTTTTATACGAAGAAGGTGAATAACAACATTGTTATACATTGTTGTAACATTTATTTGTTTGTTTTAAAGAAATTGAGGCAGATTCATGTGTGTTTCTCCGTGGTGTGTGTGTTTTAAACAAATTACGGTGTAAGAATGGTGTTTTAAAAAAAGCCAAGCATTTTCACCTATGTAAGGTGGAATGGAGAAATCAAGTATAGGTAGATGTTTTAGTGACATGATGTACACTTTGTCATGTTGTTTTAAATAGATGAAATGGGAAATAAGAAGTTTTACAAAACAAGATTTGTTTATATATCTTAGCGCTAGCTTTAGCTTCGCATAGCTGTGTACGGTGGAAATGAGTATTCAATAAGAAGCTGGCGGATAATGCAAATAAGACTCTTAAACAGACCCATTTAAGGTGGAACCTAACGCTTAAATACTAAAGTTAAGAATAAGAAGCAAGGATCTGCCTCCTAATATAACATTTATGGTTGGAGGTAAAAAAATAACACCAGCATTGTCTAGTCTCAATTTTTCAATGTGGTTTAGACAGTAAATGCAGGCAAAATGGTGGCGGCTCTTTCTATTTTTGCCTTTCACTTAAGTAAGTAAATATTTAGTGACATCACACATTATTGGTTTGTGTGATTTAAACGTATATACTGGAATAACAGTTGCTTCAAAATTTTAAACTACAGCACTAGCTTCTGCTCTTAAGGTGGAACAGAGAATTTAAGGAGCTGGCGAATAAGGCCAATAAGACTTGTAAACAAACATGTAAGATGGAATGAAATGTTTGACTATGACGATTGTGAATAAGAAGCAAAGTTCTTCCTTCTAAATGACATTCATGGTGGAAGGGAAAATCGATAAGCAACACAAGCCTTGTCTAGTCAAAATATTTAAGGTGGATTTGGACAGTAAAGGCTTGTAAATGCAGGGAAATGGCAGCTACCCATTCACTTTTTTGACTTGTTCTTGCATAGGTGGGTGTTTTAGTGAAATGATGAACACATTTCTGTGTAAATATGTTGATTATGGCACATTCTTCATAGCTATTATGGTCGAAAGTTCTTACACTCTTGTTTGTTCGTTAAATTTTCCTCAAACTGGCAACCTGGATGATCTTGACATCTGGGCAGGAGGCAGACGGCCCTCTCCACTGTTTTGAAACTGTATTATAGTTCAGATTTTAAATGCTTGGTGTCAGTATTACAGATTGCTCCTTTAATCTCACCATTGCATTAAACACTTTTGAGGCATAATCTCCCATGATCCCTCCCTCTCCTTTTTTTTTTTTTTTTTAAATGAACACACTGTCTGAGAGGCCCACAGACACCCGTCCTCCTCTCTTCCTCCTTGACAATGAGTGATGATATGGCCCAGAGAAAACACTCAGACATGCTGCATATACACCAGTCAACAGCATTATGACCACATCCTTGATTCTACACTCTGTCCAGTCTCTCAGCTCCACTGTCCACAGCAGTGCTTTGTAGTTTTACAGTTACAAACTCTGGAGTGTGTAATTGTATTATACACACACTACCCAACAGCATTGCAATAGCATGTAAGGCCTCATACTTGAAAATGTGAGCAAACATTTATTCTTCATTTACAGACAGGAGACCACCTCTTTGCTCTGCATACTTTAATTGCGCCCTTTCACTTAGTTCTTTAATGGTCAGGACCTCACACAGCAGGTTTGATTTAGGTGTTGTAGTTTTAACCCCCTCAGCATTACTGCTGGATTGAGAATACCCTCCAAACACATCCAACCTGTGACCATGGATGAAGAACTAGAGGACGATCAACACAAATTGTGATGCAACAGATGAGCTACTGTCTCTGACTATTTCTATAAGGTAGATCAACATGGTGGGTGTGTCTGACAATGTGGACAAAGGTTTAAAATGTCTCCAGCAGCACTACTGTGTCTGATTCACTCAGAAGAGCTCAACACACACTGATATATCCCCACTGTCAGTGTCACTACAGTGCTGAGAATGATCCCTCACCCAAATCATATCTGCTCTGTGGAGGTCCTGAATATTTGGGTGATTAAACTAGGGTGAAACACCAGACTGAGTCCTGTGCTCTATGCTGTATCTGTAACCCAACACCCACCTGCACCTTTCTGCAAACCAGTAATTCCCCCACTTATTAACTACCTCTCCCTCTCACACTCACATCTCCACAGAGACACCAGAACAACAAGAACCACTTTTAAAACACTACAACAACTACACCAAATATACCCATATTGGGTTATTATTGAGGGATGAGTTCACACTCAGATATATGTGGGTTAAATCTCACCAGAGCATTCAAAGCACACAGTCTGTTATGCTCTCATCAATCCATCATCCCTCCCTCCCTCTCCCATTCCTGCACATTTTTTTTTTTACCTTTCCTTCCATTGAACGTTAAGAAGGTTTATTCTTAAACTTCTGTGAAGTTACTATTTAGGGAGATGCATGTTTTTGATTGGACGGCAACAATATGTAAACATTCTGCTTTCTTTTTCTGTCTTTCTCCTGTCATAGCTTGATGAAGGATTATTTCTTCAAACCACCAATCAACAAGCTAAGTCTGAACTTCCTGGAGCAATCTCTGGAGTCTGCCTACCGCAGCAGCTACCAGCAAGAGGTATACACTCAAATTCATTACTTTAATTCTCTCTCACTCACCATAGTTAAGAAAAGAAGGTATTACAGTTCTTTACAGACAATCATGCACAGACCTCTACTGGTTATTGCTGGTATTGCAGTTATTGTAAGACAAGATCAACTCTTTTATTTCCTTCCCACATCTCTCATATTCTCTCTCTCAGGTTGTGAACCATGCCCCTGTGCAGACATTTGCAAGTCCAGTCTTGAGTTCTCTGCTGGACGTCCTGCTGTCGTGTGCCGTGTTCCTTGCCCTCACCTTTGCCTGCTTCCTATACCTGTTTACCATGAATACACCCCCAGCGATCACCTTTGGCCTCGCCACCACTGCTGCTCTGCTGGAGATTGTCTCACTTGTTTTGTCCATCCGGTGAGTGAACAACTCTTTCATCTCATTTCCTCAAACTAGCCCTGAAAGATGTGTTTTCATTTTAAAACAGTTCAATTGTTATAGCATTAACAGGAGTTAAAAAATTAATCTGAGTGTATTTTGTTTTCCTCATGTGGAGACATGAGCATAGTGAAAACAGTGAATATAGTTTTCATCTTGAATGAAGATGTTTTTTTTCTCTCCCTTAATTAACCCCATTTCTATTTTTATGTATGTTAAATTCATTAATAAAAACATTCAATATTCTAATAGTAAATAAATTGTTCAAATATCTTAAGTGAATGAGTAGCAAAATGTATAATAGGTTTTCTTTTTTTTGAAATGGTTGCTTTGATAACCTGAAACTCTGTTACTATATTTAATGTATTTAGTTCTTTATTGTCTGGGCTACCAACATAAAATTATTACCGCCCTAACTGTCATAATTGAGTCTTAGTTTGTGCTGCTTGTTGATTAAACCTGATTAAGGCTTTATATATTAGAAGTTGTAATAAGAGTTCTGATCCCACAGTATGACTTTCTATCTGGATAAAGTGATGGGCTGCACAAAGTCTCTGCTGAAGATGGTGTCCGGCTGGGTTCCTCGTCATGTGATTGGCGCTGTGCTCGTTTCACTTCCTGCCATCGCCGTCTTTTCCCATCTGGCCTACAGCCTCCAACAGCCCATTCAGGTTTGAGAGAGAGAGAAACAGAGCTAAATACAGAGAAAACTGAAAGGAGAGCAACAGGAAAAGGTCTAATGATACAGCCAGATAAACACTGTCTGCACTATATGGTAAAACAAGTGTGCCGAAAGTCCTTCTTAAATCACGGGTATTTATCGAACCTTTTGTCCCTGTTTGCTGCTGTAACAAGTTCACCTGCTAAATGTTTAGATGCTGTTGATGGATATCATGACGTTCCAACCCATTAACAATAGTCAGGTCTGGTACTGATGGTTAGTGAAGTGTAATTCAAAATTGTGCACCCTGACCCTGTGACTCTGATAATAATAAAACCATTGCAGAGAATGAATGATTGAATGAATGAACAAACAAATGAATGGGTAAACATTCAGCTTTAATATGTTCAGCACAATTATTTCTTAAGAAATTTTTGGCACAGTTAAAAAAGTTAAAGAAACACTAGGTAAGATTTGTGATCCTAGGTCTCCCCTAATATATTACATTTTTACAGCACTGTACTGAAATCTTTGGGGAAAGGGGGTGGATTCCTACCCTCCTCAAAAATGTACTTAGTGCATTTTCTGCAGTGCGGAGCCCAGAGTAGCAATGACAAGATCAGAAGCCACTGTTCAATTTGTATGCAAAAAAACACACTTTAAGTCTGTGCCTAAGACAAAAGGAGCCTTCCATGCTTTTATCAGCGTTAGGTGCAAAAGTCAACATCTGTCACGGTATTAAGGCTGGCTTGCATGTGTGAGATGGTACCTGTGATGTAGAGGCATATGCTGTCATCAAGATAACATCTTTTCCTGTCCATGGTTATTTTAGCAAGAATATGTCAGGTCTCATTCTTTACCTGCTACAACAGCCTGGCTTTGTAGGCAGAGTGCAAGTGCTTGACTGTCCTGCTTGCAGATCTCATGTGTGTCCTGTCCCACATCATAAATCTAATTAAAACATGCCAGTATTCCAGCTTTTTCGAGTGTTCAGCAGGCAAGTTTTTTACTGAAAATATTAGAAATATTTTATTTCTATTTCTGTCATTTCAATAAAGGTTCAAGAGCATTAATAAAATTACAGATACTTGTTTTAACTGCATTTTAAAATAAAATTTTTTCAAGTTAAAAAACTTTTCCAGAAAGTGTTTCTAAACACCTCAAATATATATAAATGTAACAAAATTATTTTCTTATACCTTATACTTTGACAGTTCTGGTAGAAGTAACATCTTAATATTTTTTCAAATGTCAGTTTTAAACTATCAACATTTAATGTAAGCCAGCTCAAAGTGTGGCTTCCTTTACTGCATGATTGGAGTCATTTAAGCATTTAAGGCTTAGATGTTATTTAAACCTGCACTGAATGACAATATCAAAATATATTGAGATGAACTGAAGAGTTTTTAATTATATTTATTCAGGCCTTATAGACATGGATATGTCCCAAGGAATGCAGTGATGCTGTCTAACCAATGAATACAGATACTTTTAAGATGCCTCTATGATGGACACATTGGTTTAGCGGCACACACACAGCACTTCTGTATTGGGTTTTGGTGCAGCTTTTATTTTTTTTATTTAATACATTTATGAGTTGGAATACTAGAACTATTTGTCCTCACTAATGCTGGTGAGACAGAATTCCATCAAGTCTAAAGCTTTTCTAGAAAAGAAGAAACCTATAGCAACAAATGGGGAGACAAGCTCCCTTCATTTCAGAAGAACTACTGGATGAGTTTGGCATATATGCAGCTAGATTTGCATTTTAATAAAGTGTAAATATTTCTGTGATTTTGTTTATTCTGAGTAAATTGGTTTTCCTCTCTGTTTCTATAGGTGACAATGTTCCTTTGCAGTGCCATCATCATTGCCATCATTCAGTACTGCAATTTCTGCCAGCTGAGTTTCTGGATGCGCTCTGTTCTGGCCACTGTCACTGGAGTGTCTCTGATCACTGTGCTGTTCTTCAGCATCCCCATGAGAAAGAGGTCAGACAACACCACCTTTTATCACATACTTTACAGATTCCAATTCATTTATTTATGCACTATGTAAAAATAATCCTTCCTCACCTGAAAATAAAGAATTTTGCTTGATTGTGAAACATGTGTTTTTGAATGTGAGACACAACTGATTTTTATATATAGTACCATGGAAAATTTTGAACTCCCTAATAGTTCGTTTTTAGTATTTGTTTCATTTTCTAAGTGAAATTAAAGAAAGAAAAAATCACGTATTCAGTGCTGGTTTTTGTAGGCTGCCTGAATCAAAAATGTTTTTGTCTTACAGATTCCTAGTTAAAACCCTCTTTATGAAGAAGTTGGGATTTCTTTGTAAAACTCTTTTGAAAATGTATTTAACTGGCAGATTACAAATAAAGCATTGCCAGAATATTCACTAAACAACTCGATTGTATGGTTTTTTTTTAAATAAAAACACATTTTGAATATTATGCCTGAAGCACAGAAAGTTTACAGACACTGAGTTACTGAGACAAGCGTATGCAAATAGTACTAGAGTTTCGCAAAATGGGGAAATACAAACAAAATATCTAACAATGCAACATTTTAGGTTTTATGTTTGTTTGTATTTTTACAGCATGTTAAATTCCACAAACAAGGAATAATTGTGTATTAAAATATGAGGGTGATTTTTCTATAGAGAATGTGACCATTAAAATTGTACTATTTTTGACCGGCTTTAGGCCTGAGTTTAATGTTGATTGCGAATAGATTTAGCTATCCTTTTCTTTGCTTCATGTAAACAGTCAGAGAAACATGATCTTCCTGAGTGTTGTTACTGACAGCTACTTTTTGTTTTCCAGCACCAATGACAGCTTTCCAGTGTCAGGGTAAGTGTGAGTTTTTATGGCTGCCTAGGAGACAGTCACTAGCACACACTGATTTTGAAGCTGCCATTTGAAGGCTGGCTGAGGCATGGCCTCCATTATGTGTGCGTTATAGAGGCTGATCTGCCTCACTCATCATAATGGTGCAAAATGCAGTGGATGGCCATGACTCACAGATGAAGCTCTTTTCATCCTGGAGCCCTCTGTCTGAATCATGTGCTCCTAAAAGAGCAGTCCAAGAGAAAATGCAAATGCTGTTGAAAATGAATGGATGCTAATAGCCCCCAGATGTCATTGTGCAAACGTCACAGTGCTATCCTGCTTTAATATTTTGATTATTATTAACGAATGTAATTTTAGCTGTGCGTTTCAAAATCATGACCAAAGCAGATGACTTACTGTTAAGAGAAAGTAGAATTGGGTGATAAACTTAATATCATTATATGCTTAACACCAATAGATGGCCAAGATGTTATAAAACCACCAGGCATGGATATGCTATTTTGTAGCATTGTGATAAATTGATGTAGAATTTGTGATCCAACACTAACAATCAAGTGCCTCACAAATTATTTTGGGACTGAATGCCTTTGGATCCTCCAATGTCTAGTTTAAATCTTTCCCAGAAAGGTACAAGCTGTTACTGCAGTAAATGGGGGACAGATAAACTCTTAATCCATTTCTCAAATGAAAATTATTAACAAATGTCTTCAAATGTAAGGGTCAACAAGTGGACATTAGCTCTTATTTTTATTGTAAGTCACTGTAATATAACATATTTACTAGAATATTTTTTGCAATGATAAGCTCTCCTTAAAGTGTAGTTGCGTTCTGTGATTCTGTTTGTTCTCTGTGTGCATTTTTTTTTTTTCTTTCCTCCATCGTTTCAGGAACCTGAACAATATAACTGCTGATGAGGAATGGGCAGGCAAAATGGATTCCAGCACAACTTATACAGCACTGGATCTACTAATTAGGGAGACACCACTTTCCTTCTTCTTGCTCCTCCTACTGGTGTGGTTCCTGAACCGGGAGTTTGAGGTGAGCTACCGTCTGCATTACCACGGCAACGTGGAGGCTGACAAGCATCGCATCAAGATCCAGAACATGAGAGACCAGGCAGACTGGCTGTTGGGAAATATCATCCCAATCCATGTGGCTGAGCAGCTAAAAGTCACACAGAGCTACTCCAAGAACCACGACAATGTGGGTGTGATCTTCGCAAGCATTGTGAACTTCAGCGAGTTCTACGAAGAGAGCTATGAAGGTGGGAAGGAGTGCTACCGTGTGTTGAATGAGCTGATTGGAGACTTTGATGAGCTGCTGCGCAAGCCTGCCTTCTCCAATGTGGAGAAGATAAAGACCATCGGAGCTACCTACATGGCAGCATCTGGTCTGAATGGGCGGCAGTGCCGTGAGCAAACACACCCCCACGCCCATTTGTGTGCCCTCTTTGAGTTTGCCCTAGAGATGATGCGTGTCGTGGAAGACTTCAACAAGAACATGCTTGGCTTCCAGTTTAAGCTGAGGATCGGCTTCAACCATGGCCCACTGACTGCCGGGGTCATTGGCACCACCAAGCTGCTATATGACATTTGGGGTGATACGGTGAATATCGCTAGTCGCATGGACAGCACTGGAGTAGAGTGTCGTGTCCAGGTCAGCGAGGAGAGCCACTGTGCCCTTAGAGCGATGAACTACACCTTTGATTACCGTGGCACCGTTAATGTTAAGGGAAAAGGCCAGATGAGGACCTACTTGTACCCCAAGCTTAATGAGAGCAAGCACCAGCCACTCGAGCCTGAGGGGAGAATCAACAAACCCAGTGTAGCACTCAACATGACCCCTAACACTAAATCTGTAGCTGAATACCTTCAGTCCTCTTCTTCCACTAGTGCTTGTCGAAGCAACTGTGAGGTGCCACAGGGACCCAGCACGGGCCTTTCAAAGTTGTCTGAAGACCCTTTTAGAGACCCTGCACTGACAGGCAAACCAGAGGAGAGTTCTCTTGCTCCTCAAGCATCTACTTTCACCGGCACACAGCCACCATTAATAGCACAGTTAAGCGCTCCACTGGCCAGACCAGAGACACCTTTACGAGGGGAGGAAGAAGAGGAGGAAGAGTCAAATGAGTATTCAAGACTCCGAGTGGGAGAGAGGCTTTGAACCTCTTCTGCAGCTGCTGATCTTTACTGTCTGTCTGCCTTTCTCTTTTTTGTTCTTTCTTTCTCCCTCTTTCTGGTGCAAGAGGGTATACATTTCTTGAGGTTCACCTCCTGCCTTATAAATGACATATTAGTTGTAGGAGCCTCCTGATTAAAGAACGATGACAGTGAAAAAAGAAATGTATTAAGGTTGTTTAGTGGAATGCTGTGTGGATCACCGTCTGGCACAAATGCAGGAAAAGGAAGTGGG
Source organism: Hoplias malabaricus (assembly GCF_029633855.1). Classification (NCBI taxonomy): domain Eukaryota; kingdom Metazoa; phylum Chordata; class Actinopteri; order Characiformes; family Erythrinidae; genus Hoplias; species Hoplias malabaricus. The sequence goes on from NC_089820.1 coordinate 40,064,989, forward strand.
AAGTTATTCATTTTTGGATTGTCTTGTTGTTTTATGTTCATTTTCTTCTGTGTGTGTGTGTTTTGTTAATTTGTGTTTTTTTTCCTTTTAACACTTTAGGGACACTGTTAGAATTAAAAAAAAATATTAGGTTTTAAAAATGAAGTCAGTATTTCAACAATAAAGTAGTAATATTTTGAGAATTAAGTTTGTATAAAGTATGAATTTGAGTTACAAAAAAAGTGACAGGATTTAAATAAAGATACTCATAAACACACTTGAAATATAGACATTTATCATGTATTAAAATGTAATTATCTGAAAATTATGACTAAATTCTCAAAATATTATACTTTTATTCTGCAAATCTAACTTTTTTTTTTTTTTTTACTTTGTCCCTAAAATGTCCTAAGAGTTTAATAAGTGCCTTCAGGATAAAAGAGTGAACAAATTTAATCCATGAAAAAATGAACAAACAGGAGATATTGGAACAACATTAGCATGCTGGGTTTTTTTTATTACAAATTTTGACAGTAGAAAGCTCTGTGGTTCTCTTTTTTTCTAATGGACTTTTTTGTTAATATAATACTATTGTTTTGCTGTACTTATTTCTTAATATTGAAAATTATTATTGTCCAATTTGGGATGCAACCTTGTGGATGAAATGGGCCAGTCACAAACAGAAGTATAGATCATTGACTAGGGAAATATTACATTTACTATTGGATCACAGTCCTTGGGTGATCACTCCTTTTTACATCAGAAAATATAATGAATCAAATCAGATTTTATTTTGCTCTATTTTTCTTGAATGACATAATCAGATTTTCTCAGCGAAGCACTAAGCACAGGAATCTGCCTGCAGTTTGATACAAAGTATTGTTGCTATTAAAACCGTAGCTACAGAAAGAGAGAGGGATGGAGGGAGTGGACTTTAACTACTGTTTTGTGGAAGGCCCATTAAGCTATATGAGTTGTCTGCAGAAGCAAATTTTTTCGCTTTGTGACAAAAAAAGGGAGGTAAATCTGCACAATGGACAGTTAGCAAAGCAAACAATGTAATTCCTCCTCCTAACACCTGCAGATGGGAACTCCAGCAAATGAAATCATTTTAAATTTATATTAAAACATTAAAAAAACACCTAATTTTTAATTAGAAGCTTCAATTTATGAGTTTCTTTACACATGTCACTTAAACATCCATTTGTTGGCATATTCTTTCTTGTGAATAAGTTATTAATATGGAGTTCCAGGTGTATAGGAAGGCTTCACTTGATTAGTCTCATGCTACTGAAGATTTCAGTGGAGATCATATAAGCTTTTTTGGAAATGTAGTTTACATGAGATTAGAAATATTAGGCTCTTTGTTAGAGTTCCTCATTGAAGTTGCCAGCCTTACATCTCATAATGACATACAGCAATACAGTGGGACCCCTGATTAATAAACATTTCTGTTGCCAGCCTGCAGCTCCAAAAGCACAATGTTTCGTTTAAGAGAATATAGTAAAGGAATCGTAAGGGATCATACTTTTTTTCCCGACAGAAATACATTTACAATTATCCCAGTTTCCAACAATCCCAGTTCTTACTGTGAACACCTTGTGTATTTGTTCGAAATAAGATATTTCTTTCTACAGATTATTTTTTTTAAGTAAGGTGGTCTTTGAAACATCTTGTCTAGTAAATTCTTCGGTTGTTCTGATTCTCTTGCATTAGCCACACTTGATTGTTTTCTCGGATTGTGCCGGTAACATTCATTGGTCTACTATTTCCAACTTTCGTGATTTCTCCTCACATAATTGTGGCCTTGGTTGGGAATGTTCTGCTGTATTAGTGAATTTTTGAATGGTGCCACTTTAAAATGGGTTGGTATCTTTGGTGCAGTCAACCTTTATGAAACCGAAATATATTGTGTTGGTAGTATATTCCAGATAATGAAGAGAATATGTTGGAATATATTTTCAATATGTTTCAGGTTTTGTATGTGTAGACTTTCAGTAGAAATTTTGTTCTCTAGTGCCTTTTATTTCATATTTTAGTGGTTGTTTTATTTTTATTGTATGAGCCTTTTGTGAAAATCTGAATCTCTTATAGAACTGTCTCTCACTGTGGAAAGAATGGAGGGGAGTATCCAGTGCTGACCCCTACATGTGTCTCTGCCTCCACTCCCCCCATACTTGCTCTTTCTAGTTTATCAATAGGAACACTATGGAATAATCTGTTGTATGTGTAATGGAGTGCATTAACTTTCAGATTTACCACAGGGGGAGTCCTCAGTTAGTGCTCACTTCAGGTTTAAATTTCCTTATATGTTGTAAACAGTTGAGGCAGTGCTGGCTTCTGACAACAGACATTTTCAAATCTTTAGTTCCAGTTAAATGAAGCTGAGACTTCTTGAGACCCTTCAATTTTTCTTTTTGGTGACAGAATTAGCACTCTGAAAAATTGTAGTGCCTTCTTTTGCCACTCGTTCCTCATCTAAGACTAACAGAAAGTCGCCTGTAGCCTATGTTAATGTCAGAAATATTACGGTATTTTTTAAATACCTGTGCTTTTGTTCATTTAAATCTAGACACTGTTAAAAAAAAAATAATAATAAAAAAAAAAATATATATATATATATATATATATATATATATATATATATATATATAATATTTATTAACGGTGTCTAGATTTAAATGAACAAAAGCACAGGTATTTAAAAAATACCTTAATATATATATATATATATATATATATAATTTTTTTTTTTTTTTTTTTTTTAAGATATTCAACACTGTGTATCTTAATGTTGGGATGGATAAGGGATTATTTTGCTATTGATTTATTTTATGGTGCACTGCTTTTTCAACTACGCCACACTTAAGTCTTGAGTATAGACATTATTGTTATTATAATAATAATTATTATTATGCCTTTGGCTAAAAAAGAAAAAAAAACAATGAAAATTGACAGTATTTAAACATAATTACTCATGAATAGTTGTCTTTGAATTATTTTCCTGAAGTATCAGATTGGTTTGTATTTATGAATTTGTATTATGTGTACGGAGTTATTATGACGCAGTCATGGAGCCTGGTATTGAATATGACATAGTCATTAAAAAAAAAAAAGACCCAGCACATGTAAGGGCTCTTTTCACTGCGTATAGATGCACCACCTTCACTCCAACACACCTGAATCTATTACGCACCTACTGCTGTGGTGCTTATAGCCTGTGAAGACCGAAGTCAAAATGTGCCCCCATCTCAGCTGCTTTTATTTAAAAAAAAAAAAAAAAAAAAAAGAGAGAGAGAAACACCACAGAAAAAGAAAGAAAATGTTTCAGAAATGTTTGAAAATAAAAAAAAGCAAAAGTTATTTTGAAACCATTAGTAATTATTGCAATGCTTGTGGGATCCTGAAGTCTGGAAGAAATTCACTGTTAGGATTGTCCTGCGAGAGCCTTCAGTTCGTTTTTCAAACACTCAAGAGACTTGAAAGGGGAATTCGATTTTTCAAATTTTCTACATAATTCAGTCACTAGGAGACAAAGCCTTTCAGAGTGGTTTGTGAGAAACTTGCTAATATAGATTTCATTAGAGTTGGGCTGTGATCACTGCAACAAAAATATAGCCACACCCACTTGTGAACTGATATGTCTTTGAGATTTGTGTTACTGTTTCTCAGAGGAAGCCCTTGTTGCCTTTACTCTTCCAGCTTCATAATATCATGTGAATGGGAGAGACTTCACTGGAAAATTGGAAGAAAACTATTTTTTTGGCCAATATCTTGTCTCAAAATTTTGCAAAACAGTGTTTCATTTATCAGGCAGTGTACTCAAATTTTATGTAACAACTTTGTCAAAAACTTTGAGGCGAACATCTGGGTTAGGGTTTGTCACCACTCAGACCACTCAGTGACTTCGCTTATGTTGTAGATTCAATTACGCAGAAAGTTTTTTGAGAAATCTGAAATCTGGAATTCCTCTTTTAAAACATAAATCACAGTGCTGATGCTGCTTATACTATACACACAAATTTCAAGCCACATGACATTGACTACAACATTTCAGCGTCGGTATAATCTATGAATGACAAATCTATGTATTGGCTGAGCTAAAAAGATGTAGAAAGTTTGTGCCTTTATGTATCTAAGATAAATGTGAGTCAAAATCAATTGAGCTTGGTGTGGTACCAAAGGGGTTAAAAAATTGTGCCATCAGATCTACCTTTTTAATGAGTATTATATTTGCTTGTGCCATATGGGAGGATGTTTATGCATACCAAAGAGGTTGGACAGAAATTTCTTGTTTGAGCTACATGGACATGATTTTATTTTATCATCAAGTCTATATTTGCCATTGTGTATTTTCATGTAGTATTTGTCACATATTTGAGTATGTTTTTTTTTTTTTTTTTTATCTTTGTGTGTGCACACTATACATTTAATCCATGAGCATAATCTGTATACATTTGCACAATTCACTTTGTATGTACATATCCATATGTATTGTTTTATTTGAATTTTCATCAATTGAAAATACTTGTGCATGTGCCAGATTTTGGGAGCAGAAAAACAATGAATAAGGTATTGTATCCGGTGTGTTGCTTTGTGTGTATATGTGTGTTTTTTCTTTGCTGTTGTGATAGTGTCTAAAAGAAAAATATGAACAGCATAAAGAGGGAGTTAAAACTGGAGTTGTGATTGTTTAAAAAAAAAAAAAAAAAAGATAAAAGTGAATTGAAAAAGTCTGAGGTGCTAAATAATATTTTGAAGTATATTGAATGCATCCAAATCTGATGCAAAATAACCACGATAAAGCTGGTATCAAATAATGCATGTCTTTTATTCAGGGACTATTCACAAATGAATAACAATATTAGTCCAATCCACTCAATGTAATTCTGTAGTGGCCCTTTGCCCAGAAACTCTAGATAGAAATGTACTGCATAATAATTAGATGTGTATGAGCTATAAAAGCTTCATGATTTGGGCCAGAATTTACTTATTTTTATTATTATTATTTTTTTAAGTTGATGTAGAAATTTTATAAAACATTTTCGTTCATACAATAAATTACTGGGTGGTCAGATTATTATAGATATATAAATATATATATAAAAAACATTAAAATATTAAATCTAAATATTACACTTGCTCTTTAAATTGCTACCATTTGCTTTTCAGTACCATAATGTATTACCTTCTATTACAATTATGGAGGGCAAATTAACTGATGTTTTTTATTAGATTAAAAAGTTATTTTTAAACATAAAGTAAAACGTATAATTGCTATCATTTGGTAGGCATATTCTTGGGGTTGTTTTAACCATAAGAGTTTTAAATAGTATTTGTTTGTTTTACATCCTGAATATGTTAGCTGCCTGTGCTCTTATTTTGTGGGGCTACAGCACCTCTGGCGGCGAGCCGCAGCTCTGCTCTGTCGCTGTGACGCAGGCACTGGGAGTGTGTGACGCAGTCCACGCATAAGCCCCGCCCCCGCCGCGCGGTGGGGAAAAGAGAGAGAGAAAAAAACTTTTTGTATCGAAGGAATCAACAGCCGCCATCTTGTCGCGGCTCGGGTTCGGGGACTCAGAGACTCGGACTCGGCGCAAGCTCGTGTTCGGAATAGGAGCGTGGCGCGGACTACAGTAACGGCTCGGCGGGGCCCGGAGCTAAGCGCTTGGGACGGCAACGGAAGGTTTTTGGTCGAAAAGATCGCCATAAATCGGGCGGATTTTTCTCCTCTCGCCTGTGTTTTCCGTCGGTGGAGAGGCGCGCACCGCTGTGAGGTGTACGCGGTTCCGTGTGTCTCCGTATTGTTTACCGTGTGAGATCGAGCGGGCGGACAGCGCGGGGTGAGCCGCGCTGCAGCAATGTAGCGTTTCTGCGGCGATACGCAGTTTTAAACGCGCCCTAAGCGTCAGTTTTTCCTTCTCCGTTTTATTTATTTATTTATTTATTTGCACGTTCGGTGTGATGCACATTTAACGGCGGCCCTCAACGGAGGCTCGGACATTCGTCCTATAGCGCCTCCGCGGAGCCCGGCCTCACGTCCATGAGGCCTTGCCTGTGTGGAGGCGCCGTGTGTCGCTGTGAAAGAGAGGGAGCGGCGCGGTAGTGTCCGGGTCTCGCGGCGGATCGAGGGCGAGAATGTGGCCATTGGGCGGCGGATTATCGGCGGCTGAATGGCGGCAGCGGCGGAGCGCGGCGCTGTTGTCGCTTTTCTGAAAAACCTCTTCTTCTGCTCCTCCGACTGCCCCCTCCCCTCCGCTAACGCGCTGAAAGTAACGTCCGTGATAACGATAAGTTTCTGGGACGACTCGTTCCCCCCCCTCCTCCCGCGTTTTATTTTTGTTTTTCGTGCTCGTTTTCGGTCCCCCGCGCCGCTAAGAGGCGATGGCGGAGAATTTGCTTGAGGTCGGGCCGCCGACCGCCAAGAGACAGAAACTCTCTGCTCCTGCCCTGCCCCCGTCCACGGACTCCGCAGGTAAAACACACCTAGCGTTACTCTTAAATTACACACTGAAAACTGTTCTGTTAAAGGGACGACATGGCCCTATTGTTTTCTTGTAGCTTCACTTATTCTTCTAATCTCTGTGATGGGTGTGGGTTTATAACGCCATATGTGCCTTATAATTTAACTAATTAATCAAATAAGCATTAGTTGTGCTGTAAAAAACGGTAAATGCTATTTAAATAGTAATTGTGCTTTTACAGTGTGAACAGGTAACATTTTAAAGGGTCCATGTTCTGGAACTTGTGTTTTCCTCGGTTCTTCTTGTGACGTGCGTTAGTGTGTGAGGTTATGAACACGTTTGTTGCAAACAGCAAGTGTGCTTTAAAGAGAGAACACATCATGTTAAACTTAAAGAAAAAACATAATTATTACTTTTCCCTCATGGGGCTTATGAAGTTATTTTTAAACTGCTTCAGTTTATGATGAATTCCACAAACACTGATTTGCTTTCGTTTTAGGTAAGGTTAACCTGCGAACATTAAAGGGCACATATTCTGTACACAACCTCAATTTGCAGGCAGTTAGGTTCAGTTAAAGGTTTTATCCTACTTTTGCAGATCTGAAGGCTCTGAGAGACTACACTAATTGTGCCTAAAAAGTGAGCAGGTATATGTAATGTTAACTTAAAGGTCCAATATGCCTACTTTTTAAAATTGTGAATGCTGGCGTTGACAAATTAAAAAATATATACTACAATGGAGCTTCAAATTATAAATGATAATTTGTTAAACAAGAAAGTAGCAGTTGTGTATTAAGGTGTGAAGACCTCTTTAATAAAGGTAAACGGTTCACTTAATTCTCTTGTATTTTTGCTAATTTCTCGAAATACACGTTATTTTGAAATGCGAAAATGAGCAATGAGCATTAAATTGAAATTGAGCATCAGAATTGCAGCAGGTAAGATGGGGAAGGTAGATTGTCAATTTAATGGGCTTACACCCCCCCCCCCCCCCCCCCCCAAACACACTTCAGTTGTGTGTTGGGGCTTTATTTAAGATATTTGTTAAATTTACATACTGATAGTAATCATGTGTTAGTGTGAGCAGTTGAGACTTGGCAGGTAATGTTGCCTCATAGGGCCTATGTCCTACACTTCATTCAAATAGTCAACCAGAAATTAGCTCAAGTGTATCACCCTTTTTGTAAGTGCTCATTCTCCATTCTCCAAGAACTCCATTCTGCTAAATGCCACATTCTAACTAGGAGAGTTTGTGTATAAAACACAGACATGTTTGTTTTTCAGCTGTATTTTCTCTCCCCAACAACAACATTCAATGAAATATTTCTCTGTGCTGCAGTAGGCGCTGCAGTACACACACCTTACAGATGCAGGACAGTGTCTTGTCAGGCTATGGCAGTCTTCATCAGCCCTTCTGAAGGCAAAACTGGTCAGTTGTAGTCAAATAACACAGTAAAAAAACAGTATATAGTAGCATTTTGTCCAGTAAAACTGCCTCCCTCTTTTACTTTCCACTCACTGGTGGTGTGACAATGTAATAATACAATTTATGTCGAGATTACAGACCACTTTTCTTTTCTGAAGTCAAGATTTTTCTCTGTGATTAAAAGTAAATTAGACAAAAGTCGTTAGCCAAATTTTGCTGACTTAAAGCAAAAATGCCTTTATTTTAGCTGTTTTAGTTTTTTTCTAATTTCACCCGATCAAACCAACATGATATGGGGGGGGGGCAAGATTTTTAACACTAACCTGTTATGACAGCAAAATAGCATCATCCAAACCTTTTATAGTGAGGATCAGAAACTAGCATAAATAGTTTCTGTAGTGTGTCAGCTTCAGTTTGTAACAAATTATTCATTCCATAATCATATTTATCCGGGTCCACTGTTTTTTTTTATTGAGATTTGTTGCTTTTTCATGGCTAAACCGTGTCTCACTCTCGTGGTAATACTCGGTAGGAATGCTACAGTCTGGGTCAAGGCCTAAATGTAGTTAATTCCAAACAAATATAACATCATGAGGGGGATAGGTCTCCTTGTAGTTTTGTGCAGCTTTCTTTTTTGCAATTTATTCATAGAGCTTATGAAACAATTTCAATGGCTACAGTGCCATCAATCAGCCGGCAGTTAATGACTCATGCTTGCTGAAAACAGTCTAGGGTATGGACAACTGTAGGTTAATTTCATGTGCGTAAACTGACATGTCAATACTGAAAAGTGTTCTTCAAGAAGGAATTGACTGAAAATTTTACTTTCATGTGCCTTTCATGTTTGATTCTACACTCCCAGGTGTGTTGAAACTTGGTAAGAGGACTCCTAGGATTCCTGTCTAAGAACCTCTAATCTAGTGTGTATACCACTGCTGTGACAAAGTTAATTAGAAATTTATTTCTATCACTACTTTCCTGTTCCACGTGTGAACTGTTGCATCATTTAATAACGGTGTTCAAAATTTTTATTGAAAATTCTTCTCTCCTGTCTGTTTGCTTGAAACTAGTCTCATGTGTTTACAAAACCCTTGTGTCAGTACATGGCTAAAAAAATATTGTCTGTCTGCTATGCTAGGCTTTCTCGCTCTCTCAGCTCGCAGCAGTCAAAAGGTATCTGGAGTTTGTAGATAACTGAGAGAACTGCATGAAAGGAGATGAGGATATTGCTATATTCCTGCTCCATAAGTGGGTAATATTGGCTTCTTTTTACTGTTTTGAATTGCTTCAGTTGGAAATGTGTACAAATTTGGGAAGGCTAGCTGCATGAAAGTAAACAGGCTGAAATTGTTATAAAAACAAAGCAAATCGGGTAACAAATCAGTTTCTGTGGTGGTTCACGCAGTGAATAAAAGCTTACAAGTTAAACTTCATTCGCATACAAATAGTAATTAATTTTCCTCAAACATACTGCTCCACCCTAAAAGACCCAGAGCTTCTAAATGTTAACAAACCAGAGACGTTCAGTGTAGAAGGTTCTTGTAAAAAAATGGTCATCATGGATGCACATTCATAGCCATAATCTCAGCATTAACAAATTTTACCTACATTTGTCTAATGTCAAGTTAACTACTGTAATTTGGAAAAACGTGCATTAGGACTGCAACTTTAAATGTTTCATTATGTATTTGTAATCAATCGATTACTTTGTTTATTTGAGCAAAATATATAAATACACTAAACATCTAAGGTCATATTGCATGAATTAAATAAAATCCATTGAACAATGCATTTTTTAAAAAATAAAAAATGCAACGTAAAATACAAAATGCTGGTTGTTTTGTTTTAAACAAGGTTATGTTAAAGTATAGACATTAAATTGTAAGAAAATTTAAAATCTTAAGTGTTAAAACTTGTGGCCAAAATATCATGATTATCCGTATAACAGCAGTATTGTTAAAATGTGTTAAATTCAAAAAGTTGACATACACAAAATAATAGACAAAAAATGCCTAAAAGGCACCCCAGATAAGATTTAATACCTTTGCTCTTGGTCTCCTCCTACAGTTGCAGGGTAAATTGTTTTTACAGCACTGTTGTTAAATTAACTGGGAGAATGGCGAGTCGTTTCCTATTTTCCCCTAAAAGTTACATAGTTTAGTTTTTGCAGTGCTGAGTTCAGAGTATATGTAGTCACCAAATCTATTCTCCCTATTACAGGTCAATAAAACATCACAATAAATTTGAATCTGTAATTTAAGGTAAAAATACTACCTACTGTGATGTAGCCAATGGCTTCAAAAAGGGGGAAATCAGACACAATCTTTTGTATCTAAATAACAAGCAAATTAAATATTCCAACACTAAGACTGAATTCTATTTTTTTTTACTTTACTCGAACCTCTTGTTTTCGAGTGTTATCTTGCCCATTGGAACAGAGTGACAAGGTGTAGTGGTTAAAAACCCTCCCCTACAAACAGGACAACTCTTCCAGAGTTTGATACGTCATCAAAACATAAAGCAGTGTTTCTCTGCTCAGAGTCTGAACCAATAACTGAGATTCTGGATTTTAACTTAGTTTAATTTAGAGCACCATTCCTTTAAAAGTCATATATTGTCACCCACTTCTAACTTAATGATATGAAGCAAAATTCAGCTGTTATACCATGTCTTTTTTGACATATCCTGTTCCACATCAAATTTTGCAGTAGCCTCGGGCGCCAGAAAGTTATTGCGTAACAATTTAAGGTGGAACTGGAAATTCTAAGATATCAGCAAAGTATTAGTGATGTTTTATGCTTGTTATAAGTAAAGGGGCACAGTGCATTGAAACTATATGAAAAATAAGATAATGCAATGGTTAAAGTTTATTAAAGGGGAAAATAGTGATATTTTTGTTTGATTGCACTTCCATCTTTTCATTGATTAACGTTGAAGGCTTTAAATGCTATATAACATTGAAGGTTTTAAGTGCTCTATAGCTGTCCCCCTTGGCCCCACCCATGAAAAAGTAATTTTAATTATCAACCTTATTTCTTGCCCTCCTAGAGTAACATCCTTGTTTCCTCCATTTATGTCCATATGGATGTTTTCACGTTTAAAACTATGTACTCCAGTAGTGCAGTATCTGACATATTAAACATCAATATAGCAGCAAACAACCAATTTCAATTTGAATATGAGTAAAGGTGTCTTGAACAGAGAATGAAGTCTGTCACCCTATCCACATTTTTCATACCGACATACAATTTTATCACAGTATACCGTGTTACTGTTGGGGGGTGGTGCACTGTCCTTTATAGCTATCTGTGAAAGGTTTACTGAAAGTTTGTGCTGTGCAGTTTAGCTCAGCACAGCCTGACAGTGCACACCAACACATGTTGACAATAAAAATAACCTAAAATTTCAATTTTAGTGAGAAAAAATTGAAAATAAGTGAACTAAGACATTTCTACACTGTTTTTAGAAGCAGAGCTGACCAGCTAACAGGCACTTGGTTTAACACATCATTCATTCATTATGAACTGTAACCGCTTATCCAGTTCAGTGGTGGGTCCAGAGCCTACCTGGAATCATTGGATTCACTCACACCTACGGACACGTTTGAGTCGCCAATCCACCTACCAACGTGTGTTTTTGGACTGTGGGAGGAAACCGGAGCACCCGGAGGAAACCCACACGGACATGAGGAGAACACACAAACTCCTCACAGACAGTCACCCGGAGCGGGAATCGAACCCACAACCTCCAGGTCTCTGGAGCTGTGTGACTGCGACACTACCTGCTGCCCTACCGTGCTGCCCTAACACACCACAGCATAGCATTTTCCAGCAAACTGAGGCTCAAAACACACAATTAGAAGATAAACCCTCGTACCTGTGAGCACAGTCGAGTGAAGGGTCTTCTGAGTATTTTGTCTGTTTACATCCTATCTCAGTGCTAACTCACGAACCCCATTTTCAATCAGGGAGCCCTTAAACACTATAGTGTTTGGCCATGTTCTTAAAGACACAGAACAGAAATTTGATACAGCACCCTCATGTCATAAGTACCACCATCATTTTGAGATACTGTCCACATTTTTATATACCGCGGTATACAGTTTTAACATTATACCACCCAACCCTCTGCGCCTCTTGTTTTCACAAATATGACTATATGTGCACATTAGTCCCTGTAGAAACTTTGGTCTTTCCCACTTTTTCTGTTGCCCATCCCAAGAGACAAGAAGCAGCATTGTGTATGCATGCAAAAAAAGGTTCTTAAGCTACACCTCTTGACAGAGAACGACACAAAAGCAACCCCGAAAGACAGGATTCAAAACTGGACTGGATTTTCTGAGATGGAGAATACAAGAGTTTTTAAAACTGAAAGTCCTGAACAAAAAGGGAAAAAAGGCCAATTGTTACATTGTATATATTTAGCTCAAATTGAACTGTATCCCAGTGCAGGTGGTAAGCAAACTATATTGAGCATTTATTTACCAAGATCATTTGTCATCTTAAATGACTGAAGTCATTGTATTGGTTCCATCTTTTTAAAAGACTAAACTCATGCTGGGGTATGCCAGATCACACCTGCCAGCATTTTAACTTCTATACTACAGAGTACCATTCTGATAATGCTGCAGATTTTTTTTTATTTATTTTTATTTCCAATGTATTGTGGGAAGTAGTAGTACAGTAGAAACCTCAAATCTTAGCTTGTATGCTTAGTACAGTAACACAAAAACCAAGACAATCAATGTATTAGGCTGTAGGGAGGCGTTATGGCATTCTCTCTCATGTACAATGTTAAAACGCGCATAGCCACTGAAAATGATCAAATGATGTTCACTGATGGCGCAGTTTTCATTTAAGGCAGAGCGGCATGGTTATACAGTAAAATAAAAGGTTTTTACTAGGGATGCGCACAGCCGATTTTCAATATAAAATGCAGATACATAAATGTATGCAGATAAATAAAAGCCATTAGTTTAATTAATAAACTGCTTACCTCACCCTGTGGGAGAGACTTGAGGCATCAAGACTGACTTAAAAACTACTTTGCTGACTTTGTAAATCAAAATATAACAAATTTAAACACACAGATCTACTGAATTTGTCACGAAATCAGTTGTGCCTTAGCTCAGCATTCATATTCAAAATATAAATAAGTGGTAAAATATGTTAAAATAAGCACTTAGAGTTGGTCCTGTGACTGCGGCTCTTTTCTAGTGCAGTGATTAAGTGGTCACTGTAGAATGGCATAATCACATTTCTGTTTTCTATATCCATTGTTTTAGATTTAAAAACTCTGTTTTGTATGTGGATCTGTTTCATGGATCAGCATAATTATCCAATACCCGATCCAGAATAATTTTCCAATATTTAATCTGTGCATAGGTTTTACATGTTTTGTACCTTTTTATATATATATATATATATAAAAAAAACCTTGGTTCAGCTTGATCCCACCCTTTTGGGTTGGCACAAATTTTGGTGTGACTGAGGTCCGAGGCAACTTTCACACATGCTATTTTAGTTTAGACCAAACACATGAGGTGTTAAAGCATGTCATGAACTGTATAAGGCCTCCGACATGACTCTGGCGCTTTTTTCCCCTCGTTGATCTGTAAGTAACTTGACGGCTAAGGCACTCTCCACCTGGATTCGTTTATCTTTATAAAAGGAAGTTTTTTTTCTGCGTTTTGGCCTCCCCCCCACACAAACTGCAATTTAGGTCACAAACGGAGGTTTCACTGAAAACTGTCCTGGTGTGGATGAAGGTAAACTAATATTTTATCACAATGTGCCTGTCTCTGGCTGAAACGCAAACAGCTCCTCACTGAACTAAATTCATGACTTTTGTAGTGCACTACATAGGGAGTATGGACTGATTTGAAATAAACCAGTGTTTCACTCGTACGTAGTGGTGTTTTGAGGACTCCCTTTAAAAGAGGTACTATGGCACCATAGTGGCCTTGCATGAGAATGCAGCCATTTTTGTATTAGTCTGGATGGGGCTATTTTCAAAAATGGAGAGAGGGAAATCCGTGTTGTTGTTTTTTTTTTGGTAAATAAAAACAGATCAGTGTTAACAGGGCCTAAGTAAGCTTCAATATTTTTTCATGACTGATTGTTGGATTAGGCACAAGTTGTTGTTAATGTGCTTCTTTGCCTGAAAATGTAAGCTACTGCACCAGTTCGGTTGGAACACATTGAAGAGTTTGTAATTCTGGCTAGAATGTGTTATTTAAATAATTTTTGGCATGGGGTGTCTTATTTGTCATTTAAAAATTAAAGGAAATAAGAAAAACGTGTGTTTACAAGATCACCAGCATGCCCATAGCTCACTTTTAACTTCCTGAGTCTTCAGGATCTCCTGTGTCACAAAACAAACCCACCTTACGTGTAACCCCAATACAGCTTTGTCTGTGAGATTTTTGGATAATGTGAAGTTTTCAAAGCACTGTAAGTGACCTCGGTTTTAATGCTACTTAAAATTTGCAATATCAATAGCAGTCATGTGACTTCACCAACTTGTGACGTGCCTGTAAACTAACTGGCAGTCTGTCACAAAATGCACTGAATTTAAGCTTGAAGCCAGAAAAATGGGATCCAGTGTTAAATTAGTCTGGCTTAAAAAGTCTGGCTGTCAAACATTTTTTTTTTTTTTTTTAAATAAAATGTCTATGATTGTGGTTTGTTTACATTTGGAAGCTATGTCTTTTAAGGTGGAATGGTATGTTTGTATAAATACTACTGACTGAAGTTTTTATTTGTTTGTGGTAATTCAAACTCATTTGTAATTCGAGTTGTTTAACACTTTCGGTAATGCAGTTAGCCATCTCTCCAATTTGAGACATTTCAACCTTAAGTAATGTGAAAAAGTAACTCATTACCCGCCTATGGAACAGGAATAGAGCAATATCTTCATTTTGGCTCATGCTTTTCTGCGTTTAGAGGTCTATTCTTTGTCTAAAATACATAATACAAATAACTTGAATCTTAATGCTTATGACTGACACAGGGGCTTTGTAATCAGATTAGACTGGTTACCAACATGCAGACCAAATGACATGGAAATATCTGTTTATTTTTTTTAATTTTTTTTTACATGTCATCTTTTACGTCTTAAGTGATGAGGGAAGTCTTGACAGGGTAAAAATTTAGACTAAATTCACATTTCATCACTTGTGTATTTATATAAATCTTTTAAAAATATATTTTAAATTTAAATTATTTTAAATATATTACTTGATGTAAAATCAGTGCAGTCCAGTAATGGTAAGTTTGACATTTTGTTTAGCTCTGTTGTGTGCACACCCATATTACTGGAGCATAATTAACATTGTAACAATCATGCATTATCCTAAGAAATGTTCAAGACCTGAGGTCTACTTAAAGTTGAGATCAAACAATTCCAAGCATGCCAACCTGCCTAATACGTATGGATCCGAAATAATAAATTACATTTATAAAAACTAGTTTGAATTTTTTATTTAGAAGGTGTATATGCTTAATGCTGTTTGTTATTAAGTTTCAGAAAAAATTAACATTTTCTGGATGATTTGCTAGTATGCACTTAAGCCTATAAAGGACAAAACAGGGAGGTGAACTCAACCATACCACATACCTGTTATGTGTACAAAAAAAAATTATATATGGGTTTGCAAGAGAGTAGAGACTATTGCCCCTTTCAAACATTTCTAGAGAAACTCTGGAGTATCGGGTCCGGAGTTGTCCTGGAAAGGTCATGCATACATGCAGCTTACAGCAGGAGATTTTCTGATTCAGATGCGCTCTCGCAGCTGGAGATGAAACACGCACTTTAGTTGTGGCGCATAGCACAGACCATGTCCCACACCATTCTCACATGTGCCGTTTCGGACTTTAGCCAGAACATTTACCAGGGCTTGAGGAGGATAAGGTCCAGGACGAACGTCATGGGTGGTCGCGTTCACACATACGGCTCTGTGTTACCGTGCAGGTGTGAAAAGGGCATTAATGTGACGTGGAGACCTTGCAGAGTGCTTTTTGTCTAAAGAGACTTTTAATTCATAACAAAATGTAGACCTCCAGCACAAACGGCAGTGATCACATTTGTTTTCATTTGACTCGCAATGGAAGCACGTAAAAATTATGCCGTGGTCTTTCCGAAGGATTCAAATGCTCTGATTGTTAGCTGAGGTAAAACTCCAGTCAGAGGCAGATGCTCAACAAAGATTTAAAAATTCTCCTGCTCTGTGAGAATTGGAACATAGCACAGTGTTCACGCCGCCCAAAAAAACGTAATCAGCGCTTGATCTTACAAAAAGCTGGTTGAGGCGTGCCAGTAGGTACCAGGGAATGGAATAGTGCCACAAATAAGTTAAATTAAAAGAATGGAAAGTAAATATTCGTTTACAAACATTCCACTGGGTAAAATGGTTTCATTCAGGCACTCCCCTGTAACACTTGACCAGCTTTGGTTAGTTTGCTATTTTAATGCAGTATTTACACCAACAGGTATTCTAAAAATCTAGGGTTTTCACCGTGCCAATTAAGTTGCAGGCTTGGAACTGTGGTAGCTAAACAAGTTATGTACAAACATTGAAGTTTATACACTGCTGCTACAATAAATTCCAATTCTAAAGCCCTTAACAAATAACCTTGTAACTGAATAATTTATCCAAGGCTGTCATCATACTTTTCTCATCATTTGAAAATGCCAGTGTCTTTACTTTTTTTGTATGTGTGTTTATAGTCCAGAATTGACTGGAGTGAATAACATGTAAAGTAAGTTTTTATTTTATTTATTTATTATTATTATTTATTTATTTTTGTCCCCTATGAGAATTTAGCATTTTGTAACTTAGATGTTTAATGCCATGGTGGATGTCAGTTTGCTTGCGGATTGGTGGAAAGGTGTGTGTGTGTATGTGTGCACACGTGCGTGATGTAGAGAGGTGAATTGTAACTCTGAGATCCAGGGAACTGACAGATGCAGGGAAAAGGCCAATGGGGCACGTGTTTGCAATCTGTCTCTTATACGAAAGCCCTGAAAAGTCAACACTCCTCCAAATGGTGTGTAACCTGACGCCAGGCATCGCTGGAGGATGTTCCGCTAGAGTAGCCCGGGACGCCTGGCTCACCTCTCCTTTGTGTTTGTAATTGAGAACTGCTCTGACGTGGGCAGAGCACAAGCCAACAGAAAAGCGATCCAGCCAATCAGCCTCAATCAAAGGCCTAGTGTTGGATTAGAGTGTGGTCATAAATGAAACAAGCTCTGAGTGGGGTAGTGACTCATTCAGCTCTGAGATGATTACCATGGCTGGTGTTGATAGAAGCCAGAGCTGTGATTTATCGCTTCAGTTTTCAAACACTTTAAAACAGTGCTTTTTAAATGATCACTTATCCAGAGTAGTAAGCATGGGAATTTTTCTGTATTTGGTAATCCATATTTTACATTAAAATATTGAAATACCAGAATAATTTAAGACTATTTGTTAAAAGGGGCAAAAAAGAGACTAAAAAAGTGCAAAGTTAAATTAAATGTTAATTGTATGAAGAAATTACAATACTTTACTGTTCATTTTCTTTAAAATTTAATCTGACTGCTCAGTCAGTGGTCTAGATTTACCACTTGCATGATATCTTTAGCAAGATTTATTTAGTGATTTGTCCATGCATGGGTTTTTTTTTTTGAGGGTGGAAAATTTGTATATATGCACATTCATCAATTTAGGTGTAATGATTTAATGTACTTAAGTACAGTTCAGAATATGATAATTTCATTAATTCATTGTCACTGTAAATATAGAGAATAACTTTTATAATATATATATATATATATATATATATATATATATATATATATATATACAAACAAAATGGAACCCCCTAAAATGGAAGGGGGATTTAATATATATATATATATATATATTTTTTTTTTTTTTTTTAAATCCCCCTTTCATTTTCTCCAGTAAATGTGTATAGGTTTCACTTTTCTAAATAGAGGCATCTTAATTGGTACAACAGCAGTTTGTATTAGTAAATCACATGAGCACCGCCGACAGGAAGTATTTGTGCGAGCGGTGGCTCTGTGGTGGTCTGCTGTTGTCTGACCGCACAGCTCTGGTTTCCTCCAGGTTTGAGCTGTGCTTTCCAAAAGCATTGCCGTACTGTAGCCAGTCAGCAGGGTGTTAAACTGACATAGCTGTATGAAATTTCCTAGATGAAACTTGCCAGAAATCAAGACTTTAATTGGCCAAAAATGGGAAAAAAATATAACAAACACATTACGGCATCTAAGCTTTATTAAGGAACTTCTTGCTTCATTTTAAATATTGGACTATAAAAGTTATACTATCTAAGGGTTTTTTTTTTTTTGTTTTTGTTTTTTTTTTTTTTTTTTGCTTGTTTTTTTAAATGGAGTTGTCCTGTCCAATTTAATTTCTACAGCTTTATATTCTGGCTCCTAACAGTCTCTTGAGATCTCCATTCTGCCATAAATGGTGCAGTCTAGTTATGCACTATATATATCGGCGGAATATGTGGATTTTGTTTTGTTTTTTTTAAATCAGTTTATAAGTAATCAGTTCGATATTGGAATTTTAGCCTATGTTACAACTGATAACTTAGCACATTTATGGGCTTGTGGATATGCACAGACGCCTATAAATACACAACTGTCTCTGCCATGTGGACGTTTTTCGCAGTTTCTGCAGAGAACACTTTCTGGGATTAAATTTCTCTGTAGTAAAAAGTAACATAAAATATCAAAGACGCTCAGTACGTGTGCGCACAGATAGCGGTATAAACACACCGCACGCACAGAGCAGGTTAAACAACAGAAAGATGTTCTCAACCATCAGTGCCTGTATATAAAACACACAAAAATAGTGTCATTCACAGTCTGAATTTATAACTGAAACACGATGATATGTGATTAGAAACACCTGCTCAAAGCTTCTCTCTCTCACACACGCTTGGGACTGCTTTATGCTGCTCTTTCTCGCTCTCCAAAACAAACCCAGTGCTGCACAAATTAGCACCACTCTAGAAACCATTCATGCAGGACCAGCAGTAAATCTTTTATAAAAATATAAATAAAGTACAGAAATATACAAATACTGAAAAAAGGCTAGTCCTTTAAGAAAAATAATTTTTGCTTTAATGCAATGTGAATTTGCTTTAATTTCAAAAAGATAAAATTATTGATTATTAATATCATTATCGGCTACTAAGGTGTAAGGCTAAGTATCAGTTATTGTATCGGCCCAAAACGTTAAAATTTCGTGCATCTCTAGTGCTGTCACATTTTTTGCCTATGTACATGACATCTGTAATGGAGAGGTTTTTGAGCATGGTGTCTCGCTGTAAACCACACAAACGGTGATTATAAGCAGAATGTTATAAATCTGTTGTGTGATGTTCATGATAGAAATAGTGAATTTATTTCACATGAAGAAAACAAATTCTCCCCTGGTCTATTTTATCTTTATTTTTTTTGTCAAAAGTTTTTCTGAAGAGTGACATTTCCACTCATTTATAGGTGAAATTTTGGTGTAAACATCATAATCCTTAAAGCTAGGATAGTTGATGTCAATGGCCTTTAGCCATCATGCCATGGGTCCTTATTTGTCATGCACATTTTTGCCTAAAGTATTAGCTTGTTTGCCTTGGCACCATTGTGAACTTGAGTGACATCCCTTTTACTTAATTTTGTGGTTAGAGCTGTCGCGGTGAAAGTATTTCCTATGCTGTGTTTTATTGGGGCTCAACAATGCAAAATGCAATATTACCATCCCAAATTACTTAATTCATCCTGATTCTAGCTCCACACTCCTCAGTGTCACATAGAACAGGCCTGAATTGTTCTTTTTGAGGCTACTCCATGACCCTAGTCATGCCAGTGGCTGCAGTTGGGCTTGGAAAGCTGGATTATGGGTAGCTAGATGAGATCTCAAATTCGCCTCATCTGATTTGCCTGGCTCTCACTTTTCATTTGTTGAAGTTGCATATGAATTGTCAGTTGCATTTGGTTTTGTGACTAGGTTTGCTGCCATAGTGTTTTTTTTTTTTTTATAAAGCAAAGACTGACACTCAGCTGTTCAGCCACAGTTCAGATGGCAACCGTTTGGGGGGGGGGTGATGACACTCCTTAACTTGTTATTTTTTTTAATTAATTTATTTAAAATTCAACTCCCAAAGTGTAAAACAAAATATGCATACATTGTGGTGGTGACAGTTCTTGCCATTCCTTGCGGTTGGCTGGTCAAATGCGCGGTATTACCATATTGCGGTTATTGCGACTGCCCTGCTTGTGGGTATGATGTCTGCTCACCCTTTGCAGCTATAAAAGCTTTAACTCTTCTGAAAAGGCTTTCCACAAGGTTTATTGGAATTTCTGGCCAATTATTCCAGAAGCTCATTTGTGAGGTCAGACCCTGATGAGAAGGCCAAGCTTGCTTGTCCATGTCTTTATGGATCTTGCTTTGTGCACTGGTGTGCAGTCATGTTGGAACAGGAAGGGGCCATTCCCAAATTGTTCCCGCAAAGTGAACATGAAATTTTCCAGAATCTCATGGTATGCTGAAGCACTGAGTTTCTTTCACTTGAGCTAAAGGGCACCTGGATTTGATTATTTGGATGGATGAGTGAATACTTTATGCAATATAGAATATGTACCAGTGTAGGGCTGCTTAACCCAATGTGAGTGTGCATGTCTTTTATGCTTTGATATCCTGATGAATGCAAGTTTATGAAAGTGTTTAACGGAAAGCCCACACAAGTTTGATTTCCTTCTCTTAAACTTGGCAGAGCCTCACCAATTCTCAGTTCAGGATCCAAGATGGTTGCCCACACATTAGCAGTGTGTAAAAGCTGTAGTAGCAATTTGTGTGTCATTTAGGGTTGGGTGGTACAATGATAATACCGTGCACGGTATCTCAAAATGAGGGCGGTATTTCTGACGTGTGGTGTGTCATATTTCTGTTCTGTGTCTTTAAAAGGCGGCTAAAATGTTCATGTGCATTTGAGAGCCACAGGGAGGGGGCGGATGGATAAAAGCACAAGCCCAGTAGCTCACCATAGTTGTAGGTTTAGCAATGAGTTTGTGTTAAAAGAGGGATGAAGAAAGCTATAAACAGACAAAATACGCAGAAATCCTTCACTCAACTTTGTGCTCACAGGTATATGGATTTATCCTCTAAATGTGTTTTGAGCATCAATTCACTGATAAATCTGCTGTGGTGTGCTAAACAACAACTGCCTGTTGGCACCAGCTAACGATTCTACAGTGTAGACCTGTTTCTTTTCGCTTATTTTTTAACTTTTCTCTTCCTTTTCTGTGATATTTGCTCTCTCAGAAACGGATTTTATCATCAACATTGTTTGTGTTTGGCTACATTCACTCGACTTGTGCTCAGAGATACAAACAAGTTTAATTAAATCAATTACGTGTATAGCACTATTCAGCTTCTATATGTGGACATGTTTCCATGGTGTTTGGATTTGTACAATATCACATAAGACTTTATCTGCTGATATTGCTAACAGTGTTAACCAGGAAGAAGCTAACAACAAAAACCTTGGGTATATGGTTTTCTGAATGTTTATCTGGAACATGTCAGCTTGCTGGGCTCATTCTCAGCTCAGAAATCAGACTTATGGGTAAATGTGCATGCAGTGTAAATGTGCTTAATCTTTCATCTCTGCATGTTAAATAGGCTGAGATTTAATTTGATGGCTAGTTTAATGCTTTTGCATTATGTAAACTTGAATGCAGTGTTTTGGATACAAATCTTTTGTACAATTGCCCTGTTATCCCAGATGTTTGTATTAATCAAACATTTGAAGTTTGCTCATTTTGTAAAGGAGTTATGTGCCTAAGAGATGTGACCAGAAATGGAAGTTGCTTTAATAATAACATCAGGTTATCAGAATACAAACGGTCAAGTTGAGTGTAATCTCAGCTATTTTTGCTTTTGTTTTATTGAGAATGTGCATTTTGTCCTTCTCTTGAAGCAGTTTTTTAAGTGAACAAATTCTGTACACTTGTCCTTTGCACACTTAGAAAGAATTAGGTGTGGTCTGAGAGAGAAGGTGATGGTTAGAGAGAAACAAATGTGTTTATATTCTGGCCAGCAGAACTTGGACAAATCCCCCCTCATTCTCAGCGCAGAGGAAAAGATTCTGGTGCAAACGCTGCCAATCAATCAGATTATGATCAAAGTTTTCAACTATCCAGGACAATAATCTCAGAAACAAAGCTGCACAATCGTCAACATATTGATGTCAATATAAAGGCAAATTATACATTTTATTGGGTATTGGAAAAACCAGCACTCCGGAGCAAATTGATATGTTATGAAATACTTGATTGAGGCAAATTATTTAATCAGACTGAAACAAACAAAGGCAAATCCTAACAAGAAAATGAATAAGTGACCAAAACCTGGCCATTGAAACAAGCACAGGAAAAGCCAGCTGTCTAGGACAGACAGCATCTATATGTACTGCTGACTGAGTATCTGAAAATCACTTTCTTTCATGCACAAAATAGAACTACCAGATACTTTTCTTGCTTTCCCAACACTGCCAAAGACCAAACAAATGAAATCATACATGTAGGAAAAGGTACAAACAGTAGGTTTAATTGGGAGAGCAAACTGTTTGTTCATGCTTTGATCAAACTCCACATGAAAGTGTGATGACGTTGAATAGTTGAACATTGTCTCCTCTCCTAAATACAGTCTAAAGGATTTCCAAATTGTGACTGTAAATTTAATTCCCACAGCCTGTTGGTCAAAAATGAACAAATTGCGTGAACTGAATCCCCAAAGGGACCAGACTTAGACAGTTAATAAAACTGTATGGAGATCAGTTCTCCCTCTTTTTCTTCTTTTTGATTAAGTTTGATTTTACACAACTTTACACAAGCTCTTAGGTTTTCAGAAACTTACAGCACAATATCAGTCCATCTCACAGAACAAAAGTTACAAAAGCATTTAGAAACTGAGAAAAGACAGCTCTTGATGACTGAAGTTGGTCTGAAGCAGAATTGATTTTAACCAAGACTACTGTTTTGTGCAGTTGACAATTGGCAGCATGTATAGCAATCAATCTAAACGTCTCCAAATAAAAGTTCAGTGTCATTGTTTAGTAAGCAGTAAGTATTTCCATAGCACATAATAAAAGGGAGGAAGAAGGAAATAGTGTGAGATGGGGGACTTGGATCTGAAATAGTGAGGAGTCTGAGAAAACACTATGGATGTGGTTAGAGAGGGCCAAAGGAGGCAGAGGAGAATTTGGTCTAAAAAAGAGGGAGAATATGATCTGAAGGAGAGCATGATTAAGATGGGAATTGTCAGAGAGATGGTCTGAGAGAGAGTTTGGAGATGCTCAGAGTGTGATGGAGAGAGGGAGGCTGCACCTCTGGGTCCTTAGGCTATGGTTAAGAGTGAAATCCCAGCCATACTGCACCTGTCTCAATGTAGACACAACCATCAAAACCAGGGCCAACATGTGACAGCTGCAGCTGCCCAGACTCCTATTTATAACTTTCTGCCGAACCTAGGAGCTAACGAAGTCCAGACTAGAGGGAAAGATGGAGAAGGTGTTAATTGTAAAGAGAATCAATGATTTGAATGTTGGGGGGCAGTATTGTTTGGGCAGTTGAAGCAGTTGGGAAAGAGAGGAAGTGAGAAGGAAAGGTGCAACAGTATTGGGTTGAGGAGGATGATATTATTATTTATTACTTCTGTCTTTGAGTATGTGAGGTTTTTGTTAGTATTTATAAAACATGTGAACAACTTATGGAACAAATGTCTAAGCTTTATCTTTTTTTGTCATATTTCCCTTTGTTTATACCTATTTATTTGCAGGCAAGTCAAGTTCTTATACGCCAAACACCTTTCGTTGCACACTGGGCACAGTCATCCTGGCTCAGGAAGGGCCTTCCCCAAACTGTTTCCACAACGTTGCAAACATACAATCATCTGAAGCATTAACGTAACTGGAATCAAGAGGCCTTGGCCAAAAAAAAAAAATCCCATAGCAATATCCCTCCTCCACCAATCCCTGCAGTTGGCACAGTGCAGTCAGGCAGGTAATGTCGTCCTGGCATTCACCAAATCCAGACTCGTCCATCAGAATGCCAGACAGAGAAGCATGATTTGTCACTTCACAAAATATTTCCACAGCTCCAGAGTCAAGTGGCAGAATGATTTTCACCACTCTATTTGACACTTGGATAGTTTTACTTGATGTAAGGCTTGTACACAACTGCTTCATGCCATGAAGATCGCAATGTATAGTTTTTGTGCTGATGTGAATGCCAGAGGAGGTTTGGAGCTCTGTGTTTTGTGAATCAGCAGAGCATTGGTGAATTTTATGCAGCGGGTGACTCAGTGCTCTGAGTTACTGTGGTTCCTACATGCTTCCACATTTCAGTAATACCCTGGTGTGAGTAAACACGTTAAAAGGAAAAAAAAGTGGCTCAGTCAAGCATCTCTCTCTCTCTCTCTCTCTGAATGAATGATTAATTTTACTGCTGACAAAATATATATTGTATTATCTACACTTAATGGCAACATTTTTTTCATATTACCTACCATGTCAAACTAATCTCATGCACCTCTCCAAATGACATTTTACCCACCAAAGAGGAAAAAACATCTCTCACCTAGATTTGTTTCTGATATTTAGTCTTGTTTCTAACTCAGTACTCTTCCCCTTTAAGGCCAGGCGTATTTGAAGGAGGGAGCTTTTCCCGATTAGCTGTAGTGAGGCCACCTCCCTCACTTCCCTCCTGTGTTCAAATGGATTCAGTAGGGAAAAGGCAGATTGTGAAAGGAATCTAAGCTTTGAAAACGTATTTCTTGTTTTGTTTGTTGTTTATTTTGATTGATATTGCCATATACAGGGGTTGGACAATGAAACCGAAACACCTGTCATTTTAACGTGGGAGGTTTCATGGCTAAATTGGACCAGCCTGGTGGCCAATCTTCATTAATTGCACATTGCACTAGTAAGAGCAGAGTATCAAAGTTCAATTAGCAGGGTAATATTTTTGCTCAAAATATTGCAATGCACACAACATTATGGGTGACATACCAGAGTTCAAAAGAGGACAAATTGTTGGTGCGCATCTGTGACCAAGACTTTGTGATGTATCAAGAGCCACAGTATCCAGGGTAATGTCAGCATACCACCAATAAGGACAAAACACATCCAACAGGATTAACTGTGGACGCAAGAGGAAGCTGTCTGAAAGGAATGTTTGGGTGCTAACCCGGACTGTATCCAAAAAACATAAAATTACAGCTGCCCAAAACACGGCAGAATTAAATGTGCACCTCAACTCTCCTGTTTCCACCAGAACTGTCCATCGGGAGCTCCTCAGGGTCAATATACACGGCCGTGCTGCTATAGCACTCATGCCAATGCCAAACGTCGGTTTCAATGGTGCAAGGAGCAGAAATCTTGGGCTGTGGACAATGTGAAACATGTATTGTTCTCTGAGTCCATCTTTACTGTTTTCCCCACATCCAGGAGAGTTACGGTGTGGAGAAGCCACAACGAAGCATACCACCCAGACTGTTGCATGCCCAGAGTGAAGCATGGGAGGTGGATCAGTGATGGTTTGGGCTGCCATATCATGGTATTCCCTCAGCCCAATACTTGTGCTAGATGGCAAGATGCCAAGGAGTACCGAAACATTCTGGAGGACCATGTGCATCCAATGGTTCAAACCTGAAGGCGGTGCCATGTATCAGGATGACAATGCACCAATACACACAGCAAGACTGGTGAAAGATTGGTTTGATGAACATGAAAGTGAAGTTGAACATCTCCCACAGCCTGCACAGTCACCAGATCTAAATATTATTGAGCCACTTTGGGATGTTTTGGAGGAGCGAGTCAGGAAATGTTTTCCTCCACCAGCATCACGTATTGACCTGGCCACTATCCTGCAAGAAGAATGGCTTAAAATCCCTCTGACCACTGTGCAGGACTTGTATATGTCATTCCCAAGACGAATTGATGCTGTATTGGCCGCAAAAGGAGGCCCTACACCATACTAATAAATTATTGTGTTCTAAAACTAGGTGCTTCAGTTTCATTGTCCAACCCCTGTAAATCTGCCTGCATTGTCTCTTTTAGTCTATGTCTGTCAGGCATCGAATCATTGTTGCCTCCCCGCCTCTTTGGTTGAGCTTCACCCAGATTCGTCTCCAGCCATAGCGGAGACCCACAGGGAACATACTTAAATTTTTTTTTGGTTTGTTTTGCTTTATTTTAAACTTTTTTTTATTTTTTTGGTCTCTTGCAAGTACTCTACACGAACATGAGGATTACTCTTGGATTGACAGACTCAAATTCGGTCTTGTTTTGAAGTGTACAACCTTTTTTATTCCGTAGTCATACATTTTACGGTACTGACTTACATTATTTGCGTTCCGAGAGCCTGCCCAATTGATTGATATGTACACAGCATTTAAACAACTTATAAGAACTGCAGCGGACTGAATTAGCATGATCTAACAATCTCTGTGGGATGATGTATCGTGGACAAAATCGCACACACCTACCTCAAATTAGTCAAGACTGGGCAGCATGGTGGTGCAGCAGCTAGTGTTGCTGTCACACAGCTCCAGGGTCCTGGGACCTGTGCCTTGCTCTGGGTGATTGTCTATGATAACGATAAGTAACAAGAGGCACGTCTCTC
Organism: Hoplias malabaricus; assembly: GCF_029633855.1. Lineage (NCBI taxonomy): Eukaryota > Metazoa > Chordata > Actinopteri > Characiformes > Erythrinidae > Hoplias > Hoplias malabaricus. The sequence continues at coordinate 40,091,554 of NC_089820.1, forward strand.
TCTGAGACTCAGACCACGATCCTTGATGGCCCACCCATTGATATTCATATGATAATAGCTGGGCTATATGATAATAGGGCTGCTCTCTGCTGCTTTCAAGCAGAAGGTCTGGAGCTCATATGTATGATTTTGTTGCTCCAAACAGTCTGTTTCTTTGCCTAATAAATAAATGCCACAGCTTATTCAGTTGGGCCTCACTGATGTGGTGGGGGCTAATGGGCCATTATCGTTGATAGTGGGGAGGGGATTTCTCACCTGTCTTTCACATCTATCTCATAAATAGTCAATAAATAAATAGTGTGAGCCACGGGTATAGAAAAATTGTTCCACATCAGATTCATAACAAAATAGAAAAGAAAGAAAATAGAAACGAAAATCTAATTAAAATATCAGAAAGCTGTAAACACCAGGGGGCGGCACGGTGGCGCAGCAGGTAGTGTCGCAGTCACACAGCTCCAGGGGCCTGGAGGTTGTGGGTTCGATTCCCACTCCGGGTGACTGTCTGTGAGGAGTTGGTGTGTTCTCCCCGTGTCCGCGTGGGTTTCCTCCGGGTGCTCCGGTTTCCTCCCACAGTCCAAAAACACACGTTGCAGGTGGATTGGCGACTCGAAAGTGTCCGTAGGTGTGAGTGTGTGTATTTCTGTGTTGCCCTGTGAAGGACTGGCGTCCCCTCCAGGGTGTATTCCCGCCTTGCGCCCAATGATTCCAGGTAGGCTCTGGACCCCCCGCGACCCTAAATTGGATAAGTGGTTACAGATAATGGATGGATGGATGGATGTAAACACCAGTGTGTAGCCAACACCCCATGTCTACACAGTTTGGAGCTCTAAAGAAAATTTAAATGTTCACAATGTGTATTTTCACTACATAGCAGCACCTTTTTAAATTAGGTTTTTGGGAAGTCAGTTTTTAGTTAATTAAAAAAAAAAACAGATGAATGACATACATACCTCTCTCAATTGTTGTTGCTGGGTTTGTGCTCAATATTAGCATGTGTAGCTTTTTTGGGAACAAACAGGTTTTTATTTGTTTTATTATCAAGGCATGTCAGATCACATAAGACATGACTGAAAGGCCTCATACTCAAAGGGGTTAAAGCAGGTGTTGGATGCAGATTTTCAGAATGACAAAGCTTAGAAGCCCTTATAATGGTATTTGGGATAGCCCTACGACAATCACATCAGTGGTTTCCCCTGCTGAGTGTCAGTTAGAGAGAGACTGTTAGAGTTAAATGTGTGCAGTTAAGTCCACATTGCCTGCTGAAGTGTGATTCAGCAAAGAGATCCACAGACAAGGGTGTGTGTGAGGGTGAATGAGTAGGGGACAAGGTGGGGAGGGGTAGTGATTTAAGGGTGTGTGTTTGGGGGGGTTAGTGAGCAAGCGAGTGTGTTGGAGCGATAAAAGAGAAAGGGATGATCCCCTTTCCAGACACATGCTTATGTGGAGCACCTGCTGGCCTGCTGTGTTTGTGCTTTACTCTGTATCCAGTGGTAATATGGGTACTCCATATGCCCACATTTCAATGAGCAATGTACTCTGAAAAGCAGCACACAGTCCATTAGGCTCTATGTGGAGGGATATTTTAGTGTTTTTTTATTTATTTATTTATGTATTTATTTATTTACCTCTTATGCACATTTGTGTTTTCTATCTAAATTAATGCGGAGTCAGTAAATGGTTACTTGGATTTAAGTGTTTTGCTTTGTCTTTCATTGTTTGTTTAGTTTTATCTGGGCATACGTAAGAATTAGGGTCTTCTTAAATGCAAGAATGTTGCTCTTAAGCTTGAATACATAATGGTTGAAGTGTGAGTATCCATCATTCAGTGCCTTGATCTAGAGCAGTTCATGATGCTTTTTACATACATGCATGCTTTTTTGTAAATTATAAAGTAGCATCTTAGTACAGAGGTTCTCAGTCCAGGTCCTAGTGGGCCACTGCCTTGCAGGTTGTAGTTTTCTCCTCACTCCATCACACTCACTTCAATTTTGGAAGCGGTTGTTATTTAGCTGCTGAGAACAGGGGAATCTTCAACTGTTCATGGAAATGGCCCACTAGGACCAAGATTGAGAACTAACTAGCAAAATGTTTTGTGTTTTTGTTTTTTGTTTTGTTGAGCAGTTGAGGTTCCAGTTTTTCAAGAGGAAAAACCATCTTGAGAAAGGCACTATTGAACATTCATTTTAGCCATTTTGTCTCCTGTTAATACATCTTTTGAAAGCAGCATATTGGAAAAAAAACATGAAGTCTGCATAAAGTATCCTGAATAATACTGTCCTGGGACTTGAGTGTTAAAGCCTGATGATGCACAATTAAAGCTTTTAGATGTTAAAAGAAAAAATATATCTAATCATACTCTTCCCATCTCCCCATTCTGTTTCTTCTGCAGAGCTTAACTCCCTGTCGTGGGATGACCTGGAGAGTAATCTGCCTGATGAGCTGATTCCTAATGGTCCCAATGGGGACCTGGGCTTGATGACCATGCCCTCTAATGGTGGTGGGGCAGCTGGAAGTCTGGTTCCTGATGCTGCAGCTAAACATAAGCAGCTCTCTGAGCTCCTCCGAGCTGGGAGCAGTTCTAATCTGCCAGCGGGGCTGAACACAGGCAGTCCTGCTCCCGGTGGCATGGGGACACAGCTCGGAGCTCTGGGGAAGAGCCCCATGGGTCAGGGGTCACCCTCACACCCCTCACAGACTCAGAAGCCAGGGGGTCCTGCAGGAGCCCAGGGTAATGCTGCAGGAGCAGCCAGCATGGGCTTGAACACAGGCTTTAATCAGACTATGCTAAATAGTGCCCAGCAGCACAGTATGATGGGACAGAATGCAACCGCCCAGCAGGGTCAGGTGATCAATGGAGCTCTAGGTCCAGCCGGAAGAGGCAGAGGAGCCGGAATGCAGTACCAGAACCCTGCCTTGCAGGGGGCTCCCACTGTAGGAAACCCTGTGACAGCAGCTGGAGCAGCACCTGGTAGCAGTGTCCTGGCTGAGACTCTCACACCGGCACAGGGGGCACAGCAGATGGGAATCAATGCTCAACAAGCTGGCAACATGAACAAGGTAAGTAAGGCACAGTTGGTAATTTTCTTATATATATATATATATATATATATAACCAAGGGGTAAAACAGATTCATCTGTATCCAACTGGATATTAAGAAGCAAAAAATTGCTTTTAAAAAACTCCATGAGTTTAGTGGTTTTTTTTTTTTTGGTTTTTTTTTTAAACGTATTTCAGAAATATTATCACAGTGATGATAGTCACCTACTGGATGGGTAGATGTTTAGACTATAGAGTGCACTGTTTCAAAGAGTTTTATTCAAACAACTAGAGTGTGGTGTTTGATGTATTGCAACGTGTGATTGTTATTGGATTGTTTGCTCCCAAGGATAAGGGTAAATGCTGTTTTAAAGTGCTGGGTGTGTTATTTAAATATTTGTGTCATTAAAAACTTTTGTGTCAGATATGGGTCATGGCTCAAACTACCACTTTAGACTAGTGGCCGGCCGATTAATCTGCCAATTTTTGGCATTTTTTATATAATCGGCATCGGCCGATATATTAGCGCCAGAGTCCGATATTTACACAGTGCACACAGGCAGTGCTGTGGGCAGCTTCGTCATTCTGGCTGTTAGATCGCCCCTTGCATCCATTTTGCCATCTTACAGGCAGACATCATTGAGCACAAGTACAGGAGTTTGGTGACATGTGAATAATCTTTGTGTAATGTAATAAGTCGTGTTAACAGGCCTATAGGGTTTGTTTGTTTATTTTTATTTTTTTCCTCTCCCTCTCCTCTTTCTCTTCCCCTTCCCCCTTGAAACACTGAAATGTCATGAGTGAGATGTCTGGCTACACAGCAGTATTACTTAATAATAACTGAGGCTAAACGCATACAACAAAGAAAATTGCTCAAATATTGTAAAAGTACAGTTGTAAACTTGAAGCTTTTTTGTGGGTTTCCTCATTTTGCATTGAAATGTACTTTTAAAATCGAACATAAAACTGATCAATGTTAATACAGTGGTGTGTGCTAATATTTGACAGTATAGTACATGATTTTAAACGCATAAGATGGCAATAAAATGCTATGGGCCAGAACAGATGTCATTCATGTTTTTCAACCATGGCTGACTTGAGACTGAACTTGGACTCGAGCTCAAAAACTTGACTTAACTTGGACTTGCAAAAAATCACTTGCCAGCATGTCTGCGTTGTGTGTGTGAGAATTATGAGTTCTCACATAATTCAGAGTTATGGTTTTTGTATCAGATGCCTTGAATAGGTCAGTTTGAAAGAATTGAGCATTCCAGAATCAGTATGGTGATCCCCCACCCCCACCCCCTGAGTTTGTTCGTGTTGAAAAAATATTTGTGGGCATTTTTTTAATTATTATTATTTTGGGAAACATGTTTTAAGGCATATTCACATTTGTGTGTTGTGTTGTTTTTTTTTGTTTTTTTCCCCTCTTCTCCTCTCCCCCCTCCCTCTCCTCTTCTTTCTGTCTAATGGAACAATAACGGGACCTTCACACCATGTCTAATGCCTCCATGTATTTTTTCCATTAACTAACATGAACTAGGATGCATTTAAACAAACCAAATATAACTAACCAAATGCAAAACAGTGATATGATCTTGGTGGTGTATAAGGTAGCTGCAGACACTGGTTGACCCACCCTGACACTTATTCATATAATACGCTTCTATCAATCCAGTCTGAAGCCATCTAATCAGAGTGTGTTTTGTGGCTTGCTCATTAGCCACAAATTTTGTATCTGAGGACCTTAAATTAAAGTTAATGATATCAGACTTTGGGAAATTTAGGACCTATATGAGGGTTCATACTAAGCAATATATATATATGTATTCTTATTCATGCATCACAAATGATGATGATAAATCAATATATTTTTGCAGGCTGAATAAACAAATTTAATATATAATAAAATGTAATTTAAAAAAAAAAAGTTTTTCTATAGCTGGTCTGCCTACCGGACCGGCCTAGAAGAGGCATTTACGCTGACTGACTGACTGACACATGCACTAGTTGGAACTAGTAGTTTGTTCAGCCATATTTCACAGAGAAATATAAGGTGGTGCCACTACATCATCTGTTGTTAATTAAGCCATATTTCACATTCCAGTTTGTGAGCTAAATTTGGAACCATTTGGTGGTGACCAAGCGCAATATTTTTCCCCCTGGACAGGTGCACTTTTTGGGACCTAAAAAAGGGGGATTTCTAAATCGCCAAAAAATGTATGGGATTTTGCTGCCTGCAGGCTTTCCATGTCCCATCTCTTGCCATAACCCCTAAATCCTTCATTAAAATATACACTTGTTGACGTTGTTGAAAGGTGTTCAGAAGGCGCAAGGGTTGAAGTGTTCAAGGTGTCAGAGAGTTGAGTGAATTGCTGCTTTACACATGCTGCTTTAGTGCTGTAGGTCCACCATTCACCACAGTGAGCACCTCAGTGTCTTACTGGAGCCTCGAACAGAAATGTGTTGAACATTGTTGAGGTAATATTTATCATAGTCTCTTTATGTTTGAAGAATGTTTCTGTGAGGCAGCCTTTTGTTTTCTACTATATATTTAACAAACAAAGTCATCTACTAGGGGGCTAGCAGGATAAAGTTAGCATGTGTGAACACAGCCACTAATGTTCAGGAATTTTTTTCTGCACATGCTGCACAAACATGTATCACATTTCTTGCAGCAAAAACACTAAATAGATGGCCGCCTTAATTTTTTTTTTGTGTATGATTATAGTGTAAATTTACATTTTAATGTTGTACATTGCATAAGCATTGTGACAATATCATGAGGAATGACTGTACATCTGCACATTACTGGAAGTTGTTTATGCTGTTGTCAGGTTATTCTTGTCGACCCTGAAATGGATAAGCGGTTACAGACAATGAATGAATGAAAAAACACTGTTTACTTTTTGGAGCCACTACTGTGGTTTCACAGGAAATCGATAGGGAGCCCTTTTGTGCGTGTCTTACACTTCTCTTACTACCCCACCACATCAGAGCATTGCTGGAGTTTCTCTTGTATATGGCCTCAAAGAAACAGACCAGTTCACCAGTGTTCACAAAAACACCCGACTACAGCCACCAATTTGATCCTTCTTTATACCAGATCAAGATGCTGTTGCATAAATGGCAGGTTCAGCACTTGTATGGAAGTTGTAATGATTAGGGCTGAGTATTCCACTATTTGTTCATTATGTAGAGGTATTCAGTTTTTTGATAAACTAATATATTCAGATATTCTGGGGTTTTTTTTTTTGGGGGGGGGGGGGGGGGGGGTTGGGTTGGGGGGAAGTGTAAATGTGGCTGGTTATTAAAGGCAACACTCCGCTCCACCTTTATTCAAACTCTCCAGCAGTTTAATAAATCTCTTTGCTCCACTCATTTTCAGATTTGTCAACATATGTCCTGAATGAAGCCTAAAACGGTACAGCAACCTCATGGCAAAGCTACAGTTTTGTTATTTTTTACCTCTAGTTGGAGAGCCTCCATGGAGCTCTGTTTAAGTTTTGTGTACTCTGTATGCATGAGTTAGCGAGCAGGTTAGCGGGTGTTGGATATAGACTTTCTGAATGACACCACACACCCGGCACGCTCATCCCAAATATTTACCTTATAGTATGGGCAAAGCCCTGAAGCCCTAAAAATGGACAGCCCCATTAATGATCTTGTTTTAATAATGTTCCCTAGTTGGCAGTGTTATCATGGAGAATATACATATAGTTTGTGGACACTTTCTTATTTAAGGGGTAAGTCCAGTAGCTTTTATAGGAAAGCTTTACGATATATTTTGGAACTTTGCCGTGAAAATGAAATTTTGTTAAATCTTAAAAATTGAGTATAGGTGCTGTTGCCGGTCTGCCTTCGGCACCAGCTTAGAAGAGGCATTTTAGCTGACTGACTGACTAACACCTAATGGTGAAACGCGCATGAGTGAGTAGGAACTGTTAGTTCAGCCAAAAGAGAGAACTTAAGGTGGTGCTACTACACCATCTGTTGTTAATTCAGCTAGGGCTGCAACTAATGGTTATTTTGATTAATCGATTAATCTGTCGATTATTTTTTTCAATTAATCGATTATTAATCGGATAATGAGGAAGACGAGCCAAATTTGGTTTCCTGTCTGTTACTAGTATATTCAGGATACCATCAGTGAGAATAGCTGCTTGCTGTAGTGTTCAGATCTTCTTCTACAAAACATAGTCAGCAATGCTGGGCTGTTTTTATATAATAAAAGGGAATAAAAAGAATAAAAGGGAAATTCAACTAACACATATGATCAGATATGGTTAAGATATTTAAGATTTTAGAGAACTAATGTTGTAATTGTACAAGTAACACATAACCTACCATTATTAAAAATTAGTATTTACATGAAGAATTAACCCAACCGTTACATTAATTTTATATTTATCAATATTTAACAGTGTAAGTAATGTAATATACACTTCGCTGTGATACTCAAACACTAACATGCAATGCCAGTCAGAAAAGACCTTGAAAAAGGCTTTAAATATATTATTTTAAAAAATGTTCGGATTGATTTTTTTTTTTTAACTCTGAATGTAACTGCCGCCACATTTAAGGTGGAACGGAAAACTCGCTAAATACAAGAGTGATATAAATTTACTAAAAATGAGACATCTTGTTTAACTACTCTAGCAGGCTCTAGTGACATTGAGTGAGAGAAAAACTAACATCGCTAACGCTAGCTTGACTAAAACTATGGCCTGTTTTGGAACTGCTGGTCGAGCTGACACATTTAAGGTGGAAGAGAAAACTCGGGGGAAGCTAAGACTTGTTCACTAAACGCGAATGTAATAATGTACTAAGAAAAACAAATGTTTAACTATTCTAGCAGACTCTAGTAACATTTTAGTGAGAGAAAAAGTAGAATTAACTTACTATACTTAATCTCTTTCACACATAGCTCCAACAGGTTTCCTTTTCAGATGCTCATGCAGTGATGTGCTGCCGTGTACATTTTGCACCTAACGCTGTTCCTTGAAGGCGTTAATGTAAAGTGCTCCCATACTTTTGATGACTTGGGTCATACATTTTTCTCTCTGCTTGTGCTAACATTATCCTCTGCTGTGACCGCCTCCGCCATTTTTCAAACCCTTTTTCCAGAGTTCGTCGCGTGTAGCAACTGTACCTATGTGTATAATAACTTGGACCCAACTAATCGATTATTAAATTAGTTGCCAACTATTTTAACAATCGATTTAATTGATTAGTTGTTGCAGCCCTAAATTCAGCCATACTTCACATTCCAGTTCATAAACTAAATTTGGAACCATTCGGTGCATTTCCATCTACATAAACTGGTTCACAAACCAGAAAAATTTGTTCCCAGCTGGAACCAAAGAACAGTAGGTTCTTCAGTTCCAACCGTGACTGAGTAATAAGAAATAAGACAGGAATGCGCTCAGTTTGTGTATTTCTGGGGCTGCGTTGGCCAGAGCCTCGGGTCGTCGTGGGTTAGTTCACAAGCTCAGCAGGATGGCTCAGAACTCTGCAACATTAACACACACGTATTATATCTCTCAGAGAGAGGAGGACTGCTGAATTTGTCTAATTTCGCATGTGTGTCTTTGTAGTTGGGTGGTATTAGTGTGTGTATAAAACTTCGTATAGCTGCGCACAGCCACCTTAAACTTGGTGTTTTACTCTAACCAGATACGTTCAGTAAATAAGTCATTGTAATTCTTAAAATCAAAATGTTCTTGGTTGTCTTTATTCTTTGGTGGTATATCATGTAGTATTTATTTAAAAAAATGAATAAGAAAAACAAGAATTTCAGTGTTATATATTATGAACACAATTTGTTCTCCTTTTTTCATTTCTGTATTTATTACCTGCCTTCTATACTTTCTGTACAACTCACTCACATAATAAAAACCGCATGTGAATGATGGCGGTCTGGCAACACTACGCTTGCTTAGTTTCTCTTTGCTCTTTTACGGTTAGTTCTGCATTGCAAATACTACTCCAGTTCATACTATATGTATTTAATGGATCTCCATTCTTCCAGAGTTTTATTGTGCCACAGACCATTTCTGTGAGCTTTACTACCCCTATAGTCTGCACGTTAAAACGAGCATGGTGATCTTAGTCTTGGGTATTGCTGCTCCAGGCTGTCCTTACTCAACTTAAGAGCCTTTTGTTCTCCAAATTTAGATTAGCAACAATCTGGAAATTAATGTAGTAATAATTGATGTATTATTAAAAGTGTAAAAAGGTTTTTGACCTTGTATCTCCATGATGGAGAGAGCTGTGTTGGGCTGCCTAAGTGAATGACTCTCGACTCTGTTCTCTAGAGCAGCAGCAGCTTACAGCAGTCCACCAGAGAGGGGGAGGGAGAGTGCGAGCAGCAAAACCGTATATGAATGAGTAAGCACAGAGGGGGAGAAGGGAGGGGTGTGCTCTAGCATTTAGTGTGCGTGCGTGTGTGTGGTGGAGTGTGTGGCGCTCAGCTGGGCTCTTTTATCTGGTCTGCTGGAGCGATGTCAACACAGGAGAGCAAGCGGCCGGCATGCTGCTGGAGATCAGCTCTGAGGGAGGGGGAAGAGGAGGAGTAGATGAAGGAAAATCAGAGAAGGGGGATTCTAAAGACCCCCCTCCCAACAGATGCAGAAGAAGCCTTTCATTGGCTACTGAGCCATGTTACAGGAGCTCTGCAAAGATGGTACCGGTGTCCAAAGCCACAGACTTTTTAAGTAAGAGATTTAATCTCTTAATAAGTAATTCTGTAGCATTTCTCCTGGTCAGTTTATTATGAAATGTAAGGGCAGTTGTCAAAACTATAAGCTTTCAAAAATGAAGATACAAAGTGTTCTGTTTTTATGAATCAATGTGGCTGGCGATAAAGGCAATGCTCCATTCCCCCCCAAAAAAAAAAAAAAGGTTCTGCTCCCCTTGTACTCCACCCGTATTCTGCCTCGTCAATAGACAAGGTCTTAAATGAAGCCTGAACAGCCTAACACACTACAACAACATGGCAAAGGTACCATTAATTTAGTCAGTTTTAATGTTGAATTAAGATTACCTCTATAAAGCTCTGGTTAACTTATGCATACATGGTGTCACTATGGACACGGTATTCACAAGTATGTTAGCAAGCTGATGCCTGCAGCACAGTCAGAAATCTGAAGAGAGAAATTGAATAAAAATGTATTGAAATTTCAGGCTACATCATTTTGCAACATTAGCATTAGCAGCTGAATATAAAAGTTGTGGAAACCCCCCAAAATACATAGGGACAGAGGCATGTTTACCACAGCAATACATATTTCATTTTAATTATTATTTCCAATTGCTTACGAATTTGAGAATAAAACTTGCTAGCAAAACTTTTTGCTAGTGGAATTTTCTTGCTTGATGCATTACATTACTTCAGCTGCAGATCAGTCGGTGAGAAGTGTTGCCTGAATCACTACATGATGTGCCATACATGCATCATTTTAGTAGATTTTTAATTTACTACATCATTTGAACACAGCAGCTGTCCTTAATATTGTTTTATGACAAACAGACCAATAGAAATTATCCAGAATTACTTTGACTTCCGTTGAATGGTTTTTCCTTCTGTCACAAAATTTAAATTTTTATAAAAACTTAATTTTCATTGGACGGCAACGATGCTGTCGACATCTGAGCTACGGACAGACCAATCCAGTGCATGCACTCTCCCTACGAAGCCATGATCTTGTAGCACATGCATACTGAGGCTTGGCATTGTCTTGAAATATCCACGGACTTCCCAGATTAACACTTGGCATGGCAGAATCTGTTTCTCAATTTCAGTGCTGCCTTCACATATATGCAATTCATACATGCTGGGGAAAGTAAAGCATACGCATATCCTAATAGATGTTGGCTTTTGCCTTTGATGGTTACTTTTGTCTTTGGAAGAGAAAATTGGTATCCATTTTTCTCTAATATAGGGAACGTTTTATCTCCTTGTAGGCTGCGAGTTTCCTAGATAAAGCAGGACTAAGTTCCGGATAGAGTCTTAAAGCACTACCGTTGTAGATTACTCCATGTGCTCTTGCCCATGTAAGCACCTTTTCTTTCTCTTGGTAGTGATGGAAAGACACAACAATTTTCCTCTAAACAAACTATTTTCCAGGTTGTATAAGTGGTCGATTTAATGTCGCATTTTGTTTTTGAATTTGAGCGATGGTGACCTCGGCTTGGACAAGTTTTCCCCTGCAAGAGCTTCTGTGGAGACAAGGTGCTCATTAAATGAGTTCACTGGGTCGCACAGAGTTCACAGCATTTTGGAAAGGCTTAATGGAGCTTTGGATTAGGGCTGCAACTAATGATTATTTGATAATCAATTAATCTGTCGATTATTTTTTTGATTAATCGATTATTAAACGGATAAAAAAGGAAGACAAGCCAAATTTGGTTTTCTGTCTGTTACTAGCATATTCAGGATACCATCAGTGAGAACAGCTGCTTGCTGTAGTGTGCAGATCTTCTTCAAAACATAGTCAGCAATGCTGGGCTGTTTTTTGAGGTGAGAAAGAAAGTGTAGATATGAAAATACATCTTTTTTTAAGTTAATAACTACTGATCAACAATGCAGGAAAATTGAAATTACATAAATGGATATTGGGCGATGCTGCCATGTGCTGAGAATAAAAGGGAAATTCATTTAACACATATCAGATATGGTTAAGATATTTAAGATTTTAGAGAACTAATGTTGTAATTATATAAGAAACACACAACTTACCATTATTAAAAATTAGTGTTTACATGAAGAATTAACCCAACTATTACATTAATTTTATATTTATCAGTATTTAACACAGTGTATGTAATGTAATATACACTTATAATGTAATAAACACTTGGCTGTGATACTCAAACACTAACACGCAATGCCAGTCAGAAAAGGCTTTGAATATATTATTTTAAAAAATGTTTGGATTTTTTTTTTTTTTTTACTCTGAATGTAAACTCGCTAAATACAAGAGTGATATAAATTTACTAAAAATGAGACATCTTGTTTAACTACTCTAGCAGGCTCTAGTGACATTGAGTGAGAGAAAAACTAACATCGCTAACGCTAGCTGGACTAAAACTATGGCCTGTTTTGGAACTGCTGGTCGAGCTGACACATTTAAGGTGGAAGAGAAAACTCGGCTTGTTCGCTAAACGCGAGTGTAATATAAATGTACTAAGAAAAACAAATGTTGTTTAACTACTTTAGCGGGCTCTAGTAACATTGAGTGAGAGAAAAAGTAGAATTAACTTACTATACTTAATCTCTTTCACACACAGCTCCAAGAGGCTTCCTTTTCAGGTGCTCATGCAGTGATGTGCTGCTGTGCCCTGCGAGATCAGCTGTGCACATTTTGCATCTAACGCTGTTCCTTGAAGGCGTTAATGTAAAGTGTTCCCATACTTTTGATGACTTGGGTCGTACATTTTCCTCTCTGCTTGTGCTAACATTATCCTCTGCTGTGACCGCCTCCGCCATTTTTCAAACCCTTCTTCCAGAGTTCGTCACGTGTAGCAACTGTACTTTTGTGTATAATAACTTAGACCCGACTAAGCGATTATTAAATTAGTTGCCAACTATTTTAACAATCAATTTTAATCGATTTAATCGATTAGTTGTTGCAGCCCTTCTTTGGATTAAAACTGTATAGAATTCAATCATGTCAGCTCTGTGTTTTGCAAGCTTGGCAACTAGTTGAGAGAGGCTCCAATTGCTCACTAACTTCCTAACCTACTTACTCTTTCTCCATGACGTTGGTTGCGGCCACCATTTCAGCTAATTTACACGCTAAGGTGGTGGAGGCTCGAGTCGTTGGAGGTTGGGTATTTTGCGTTTATTGTTTATATTACTCATATTATTTGGTGTCTGTTGAAAGTACGATTCTTGTTTTATCCTGTTGAAAGTCTTTAAGTATGGAGTTTACTATCAATATAGCTGAAACAAGATAAGTGCCCGGAGCTCCTCACATCCACATCTTCCTTCTATCCCGTCATACCGGAAGTCCCTCTATCCATTTTTCTGAATACCATCTGAGACGAGTTTGTGCTCACAAAATATGGCAGCATGATTAGTACTGTTAAATGACAAAGGGTTTCTGAAGTATTCCTGAGTGAATGAGGCTCTAAGTAGCATGAATTTCTCATGCAGTGCTGTCTGAGGGCTTGAAGGTCATGCATGTTCAACAGGGTTACTAGACTTGCCCCATGTGAAATTAAATTTCTTGGGATTCTTAACCCAAATTTTTCAATATTATTTAGAATGGATGATCAGAGACCTGAGGATGGGTTTTTTTTCCCCCCAATCGTTCATTGACAGAATGGTCAAACAATTATTCAATTATTTATATTAATAAAAAGCTTAAAGTTTGGCAGTTTTTTGTAAGCTATGATCCAATTTAGCTTGCAAACGCTGAGCTTAGGTGGATTCTCTTATTTATATTTAGATTGTTATAATGTAATGTTTTAAAATATGGAGTGTGTGTAATATTGTTTGCAAAATAAAAGCACAGTAGACATAAAAATAAATTATGCAAAAAAAATTATACAAATCATTTTTTTGTATAATTTGCATTTATTTTAAAAACAATATTAATATTATAAGTAAAAATAGATTTACTGTTGTTTTGCAGTGATCTGCACAAAAATAAAACACATTAATGTAGTTGCTTTATGCCACTTGTTTTTCGTAAACTATCGTCTGATTAAATTTTAAAGCTTATTTCATACTGTTACATATACCCTGTGGATTAATCAATGTAGATTTCCCTTTTTCCCTCCTCCTCCATTTTCCCTCCCTATCTCCTTCTGTAGATGGGCATGGCTGGAAGCAGTAGTCCATTTGGTCAGTACCAGGCAGGAGGTCAGCAGCTCTCGGGAGCTGGAGTGAACGCTCAGCTGCAGAATAAAGCTGCTCTTCAGAATAGTATCTCACCTTTCCCCACAGACCTGAAGGGTGGCACTGTCAGCAGTGTACCAAACATGGTGAGGGTCAACCTACTCATTGCTGGACTCACTTCACTGGTGAACAAATGCTGTGTCTCTGCCCTCTTTACACCCTAATGGCCAGTATCACAGGTCACAAGTTTTTAAGAGACTCTGAACCAGTGGTGGAAGACCTACGGCCTGTTAGGCTGTTTTACCCAGCCCTCTGAGTATTTACAAAACTGTCCTAAAATCACATTAATTTTACCTTTTTCCTGCAATATCCTGCATTCAAGTGAGTCCACTAGATGGTGCATGCCAAATACTACTGGTCTCGGCTAAAGCAGAGTCTATTAGGTCTACAGATATTCATTTGTCACATTTTGCCATTAAGTTGAGTGCTACTACCCCTCTGGAGTCAACGATCATGCCAGTGTGATCTAAACACTTGGCTGGTTTAAGGTGTCACACACAAACCGTTTACTTTTGTTGAAAGTGCTGCTTTAAATGCTGTATTGGTTTTGTTTAGACTGCGATACACAAAGCAGAAAAAAAGATAAAAATAATAATAATAATAATAATTTACAAAATCACATTCATGTATGGCCATTCACATGATAATTTAATCAATTAATTAACCAACCCCTTGGCCTGCATGTCCATTTTTAAATCCCAGGGTGGCTGTTGAGTTGAAAAGTTTGCCCGTCCCTGCTCTAAGCTGCTGCATTCTTATTTTTATTTTATTTTATTGTTTTATTATTTTTTTATTTATTTTTTTATTTTTTAAGCCTCAGCAGCAGGTATCAGTTGGGATGGTGGGGGGTCAAGGAGTATCTGCTGGACCCACAGCTGACCCAGAGAAGAGGAAGCTGATCCAGCAGCAGCTGGTTCTGCTGCTTCATGCCCACAAGTGCCAGCGAAGAGAGCAGGCCAATGGGGAGGTGCGAGCCTGTGCCCTGCCCCACTGCAGAACCATGAAGAACGTCCTCAACCACATGACACACTGCCAGGCCGGAAAGTCCTGCCAGGGTGAGTCCCAAATTGATGTGTTTGAGTGGAGATTAATGTGTATTGATGTAGGTCAAAATTATGGTATTTGCCAGGCACTCTTAATCCTGAGTGACTTAAAATTTTAAATCATGCTATGTATGCAAATACAGTGTTAGGAGTCTTGCCCAAGGACTCTTTCTGTGGTGAATGTCCAAGCTCATAATAGAACCCTTTTATCGGTCCCGTGGAGGGATGTGGTGATACCCACCTTTTGTGTCAGCTGCATGAGTTGGGACTCCTGATTTTTACATACACAGTCCTTTGCTATTTTTATCTACTCGTAGTGTAATTCCGCTCACTCAACTCCTCTTCCTCTCTTCCCGCTTACTTTTAGTTTCTCTTTCCTTGCTTCACTTTCTTTTTTTTAGGCTGACTCAATATTTCAGCCACTTTGCTCAGTAAGAGCAAATATATACATGTTCAGGTCTCATACACTTGTGCTCACAATCATTCATCTATACAGGTGTTTGTGTGGAAATATACTTGTCAGAGCAAGACTTCTTTTCTGTCCCAGGTCCTTGGCTTGTGATTAACTACACTACAACTTGTCATACATCTCTCAATATCTGGCATTGCTGTGTAAATCCTGTACAAACACAGTATAATGTACTGTATATAAACGTCTCTCACCGTCTCTGTATATCCCTCTGACCCTCTCTCTCTCTCTCCCCAGTGGCTCACTGTGCATCATCACGGCAGATCATCTCTCACTGGAAGAACTGCACGCGTCATGACTGTCCCGTATGCCTCCCGCTGAAGAATGCTAGTGATAAACGCAACCAGCAGCGTGAGTCTCTGTCCCTCTTTAACATCTCTTTCTTAACACAACAAAAGGGCAGACATTATTGCTATATTTTGTGTAGAATATTATTTTATATATATATATATAATAGGACATTCAAATGTTGAAATTGAGATTTTCGCTTTGGATTTGATGCCAGTAACATAACCAAAAATTGGAACTATTAACCTGTAGTAATTCTAAATATAATTTATTATAATAATATTTCAGTGTTCTTTTAGGTTCTGATGACACCATGCTATACCGAGAAAACTGTATTTGTCAAATTGAGGATAAAATAAATTTAGTGGATTTACAGAAGCTGTAAGACATGCACAAAATATGAATTAATCTATGATGGACACCTGCGAAAGCAAAGCAGAAAAATTGCATTGTGATTTTGATAGAGCTCTCTCTCTGATTATGTTGTTAGGTTGTATCCTGTTAAATTGTGAGCTCAAATTCCACATGGAGCATAATTGTATACAAATATTTCAGAAAGCATTTTCTTTTCATATCACCCAATCATCAGTGTTATTTTCATTATTTTTCTGCCAAATCTGAGTGAAATTTAATTTGGTTTGATGTATTGGTATTATGTCTTGATTAAAAATATATTTTGTAATGTCTTGATGTTGAAAATTGTTTTGCCCACAACTGTGAGCATATGTGCGTTTTATGTGCACCAGTATGTTGGCACCAAATTATGATGAAAGCTTAAAACTGGATATTCAGCAATTATTCAGTTCACACAGATATCTTGCGCTTGTGAATCACCAGCTGAATTAAAATAGACCAGATTCACTAGATAATACATGCATTGTTAACTTTTTTGTGTCTGAGGATTTTGCTCCTGGCTCCTAAGCACAAGAAACAAGATATTTTTGTGGGGTTTTGGGAGGTTTCCCTTTTTACTGTTATTGTTTGAATTGTATGAGTTTTTGTTGGTAAGGGAACATGATGAAATAATACTGCAGCTGTGATTCACAATTTATATATATATATATATATATATATATATATAAATATATATATAATATACATATATATATATAAATATATATATAATATACACACACACACACATACACATACATACATTTGTTTTCCCTCCCCTACTAAACAACCTCTCCCTTTTTCTTTGTTTTGGCTCTTACCAGTCTTTTTGCTTGTTTTGTTTTTGGCCATCATACACTTATGCTCCCTTGGTAATCACCTTTCACCATGGCCAAAGTGAAGGAGGTTCAGCCATTTTAGTCCTCATTCTCAAGTAAACAGTGGCCCTATCTGGGGATAGGTATCCAGATTGTTCATACCATCTCAAAATATTAACATACAGTATTACCATATTAAACCGTGTTGACAATAAAATCCTGTTTCTGACTGAAATTAAGGGAAATAAGACAGGCTCTACGTTATTTAGGAGCACCACTGGCCAGCTAAAGGGCACTTGTGGTTTAGCACACTACAGCAGATGGTTTTCTCGTGAACTGAGTTCAAATCACACACATTTAGAGAATAAAGCCAAACTCTGCTCTAAACTCTCAGCTGTGGGGCTACTGGGATGTCACCAACTGTGACATCACCAGTCAGTGAGCTCCTACAGCGCCCCCTCCTTGTGGCTCTTTTAAATCCACATGAATAAACTCTTTGGCTCCGACTTAAATTTGTCAGACACAGAACAGAAATTTTACACACCATACACATCGTAATTTCAAAATAGCATCCACGGTTTGAGATACTCACATAGTGGCTCTCTGGGAGTATAAATGTTCTGAAGTAAGGATTCTTAGAGCTAACTGGGACAAGAAACTAAATCTGTTCATATGAAACCAATTTGCCTAAAACTAATCTGTTCATATTTTTAGTTGTGGTTGCACCTGAAGTGTTTTCTCTTGTAGTTGATTGACCTGTCTAGTATTACTGGGGAAATCATTTAGACCAGTGGTTCTCAAACAGGTTATCAAGCCTTCAAGTACCACCTATGATTTTTACCACAGAAGCATGTGCACCCCTGGTCCTTCCTCTCTTCCGGGAGCATAAGACACAATCATACTTGAATACTGAATTGCATGTTTAGGCTGCTTTTTATTTACTTGAAATGTGCATGCTTAACACAAAATTATCTGAAATAATTACTAAAAATGATAGAGGGAATACAAATAACTAGGTCTAAACTATGTTTTAAACACAATTATCTACTTATGAGAACATTATAAAATGTATGGGCAATAAGTGTTTTTAAAGAAATAAATGGGACAAGGTCAGTTTAATATCAGTTATGTGCTTTAGTAGGATACATGTGGAAACAGCACGGTGCTTGGGGCAGGTGATCACAGCAGCTCTCTGCGCTTGTAGCAGTAGGTGAAGGCAGCCGGCGGTGTGTTGAACCTTGTTTTAGGGCTGTAATGATGCAAAGAACGGCCACGTTTTCCTTCAGCCGAGTGTGTTCTTCTTTTTTGTCTTCACGTGTACAGAATTATCTGTACAGTTTTTCTCTATTTTTGCCTCTGGATTTAGTCCTGGGCTTCGGAGTATTTCTCACGCTTTGTCTCTGCTTGTTTTTCTCGTTTTTATTTTGCCCTTTTTATAATAAAATCCAAATTGCTCACTTCTGTCTCTAGCCTTTGCTTATGTCCAGTACTGGGCTTTCAGTTCAGAAACTGGGCTTTCTTTACATGGATTTCTGAAAAAATCTAGGGGATCATGTTCCCTCCCTGGAAAAAGAGTAACGTTCCCTTACAGACAACTATGGTGTATGCGTAGCACGTTGTATTTTTCTCCAAAACAAATGAATTTCATTGGGGCATAATTATGAAAACTGTGAAACACATGTTATTTACACACACAAACATTAGATTTTCAGTTCTGAATAAATTCCTTTATTAAGTAGCAAATTTTTCGAGGTCATTTGGCATGGCACCTCTTGCTGCTTCACATACAACTAGTGGTATGCGTACCACAGTTTGAGAACCACTGATTTAGTCCATATATCGACACTTGGCTCCATCACATGGTCACCATTGTTTTAAAATTTTGATATTCTTTATAGTGCATTGAAACGGTATTTGTATTGCCCACTATACTTCCTTTAGTAAATTGCATTTTGTCAGAATGACTACTTTTTTCTAAATATCAAATAGCATTATAGACTACTTGCAGCTTTATATGCAACAATCCGCTGCCGTATTTTATAACAGCTGAGTTGGTTATACTCTTCAAATTTAGCAAATTAGGCTCTTGACATTGTTCTCTCTCTTCCCATCATTCAGCAATGCTGAGTTCTCCAAACACAGGTCTGCAGAACACGATGGGCCCAGTAGGCTCAGGTCAGCCCACAGCACCAGCCTTGAACACGTCCACACCCATTGATCCCAGCTCAATGCAGCGAGCCTATGCAGCTCTCGGCCTGCCCTACAGCAGCCAGACCCCCACGCAGACACAAACACCTGCACAGACGCCCGCAGCTGGACAACCTTCAGCTCAGCCTGCACAGACCCAGCACCAGCAGCAAATGAGACCTCTCAATGCACTTGGTAAACATGCATACAGTTTTTCCCAAGCCTTAGTTAATCATACACATCCTACAAGGTTTAAGTCTCTGTGATTTTGAGACTTTGGCTACTTTCACACAGCAAGTAAAACTGGCCCAAATCAGGTTGGTTTTGTGTTCTGCTGTTCACACTGTCTATATAATGTGACTTATGTTTGACATCAGCCTGAACAGATCACTCTCGTAATCTGATCCGCTTTCACAAAAGCAAAGTGCTTCCGGCACTGACCAGAAGGAAATATCAGTTTCATACAAAGCATTTTTTAAATGAAGGAACGGGATATTACTGGTGTTTTACTGCAGCACGGTATCATTAAAAACTTCCTTTTTTTATTCCAAATGAGCTGTGTTTAAACAGAGTATTAATTAATGGCTGTAAAGAATATTAAAATGTGAACGGATGTTTCCTTCGCCCTAAGCACAAATTTCCCGGGTCTCTCATGCACACAAGGTCTCCAAAGAGAACTAGCGCTGACATAATAAGTTTAACATTTATGCAGTTCATACCAACAGGAACAACATGAAACTGGTATAGAATTGCTAATAAAGCTGCTCTTGTTTGTTTCAAATTCTTTAGCGAGATCATTCTCATCGGCTGGAGTGACGTAAAATCACATGAATTCCAATCTGGCCGTTGAATTGTCACGGATCGGATATGCATCAGATCTCAATACCATATATGAAATTGGCCATAATCTGATTTTAAAAAGTCCGATTCAATGCGATGTGTGCTGTTCACAGAGACATTTGGGCCACTTTTTACTTGCTGTGTGAATGTAGCATTTGTGGGGGTGTACTCAGATATGACCTGTTCATTCAATAATCCTGCATTTAAACATTTTACCATGTATCAATCCCATTACCTGGTCAGAGAACTGCTTTTTATTACTGTGGTAACTCCATTATTCTTTTAACTGTCTGTCTCTCTTTGCAGGTGCTAACCAAATGAACATGAGTGGGGGAGCAATGGGGGTGCCCACATCAGAGCAGGCCAAACTGCATCCAGATACAAACATACCATCCACTCTCAATGCCAATAAGTAAGAGGCACACATGACACTCACTTAAATCAGCAGTCTGTCTTTTTTTTTCTCCTGCCCCCCTTCCCTTAGAATTCATCTTAATGTTATGTTAGAGAAGAGGGCTTAGGACTGAGAGGTCATTGGTTCAAATCCCACGACCATCCATTTATGTTCTTTCCTGACAAGTTTTGTGTATATATATATATAAAAATTCAGTCACAAAACTTGTCAGGAAAGAACTTAAATGGTTTATGCCAAATATATGCAGCAAACACAAGCACACATTAACCGATATTTGAAGCAATTAAATATTTCACTATTTGCAGTATGTACCACATGCTATATAGATCCTAAATGTTAAAACTTTTTTTTTTTTTTCCTCTGTCTGTCTCCCACAGTCAGCTGATTTCAGATGGCCCTTCAGTTGGCTCTCTGGGTAATGTGACCACGGCAGCCCCTCTGTCCACCGGTGGGGTGAGGAAAGCTTGGCATGAGCATGTCACTCAGGACCTCCGCAACCACCTTGTTCACAAACTGTTAGTACACAAAGCTACTCTTCCAAGAATCTATACTCCTCTTTCTGTGCCTTTATTATTGATTGGGTGTAAAACGTTGTTGTGTCTTGTACAGAGTGCAGGCCATTTTCCCCACTCCGGATCCTGCAGCTCTGAAAGATCGGCGGATGGAGAACCTGGTTGCATACGCACGAAAAGTTGAAGGCGACATGTACGAGTCTGCCAACAGCAGGGTAAGATGATCACACTTCCATAGTGCTGAAAATTTGCAAGAGTTATAGTTTTTATCAGCTATGTATAGGAAATATAGGAATAGTTAACTTAGTAAAACACTGCTCATGTAATGCTTGGAGGTGAGTCATGTTCTGTGGCATGACAACCACAGGTACACCTTGCCCGTTTTTGTGATGGACGTAAAATCAGTACTTTTCAATGTTTTGTTGCATATTTTCTGTGTGTGATTATAGGATGAGTACTATCATTTCCTGGCAGAGAAGATATACAAGATTCAGAAGGAGCTGGAAGAGAAGAGACGTTCTCGGCTGCAGAAGCAGATTATTAACCAGCCACCAATGACTGCAGCTGGGACACCGCAAACAGCTCTGAATCAGCCCAATGCCCTGGGACCCCGGCCCCAGAGTGAGTCTTATATGCATATGTCTAAACCAACCAATGAGATTTTTTTTCTTCTGCATTGAACCTGTGCCGTAGGTAACACGTTGACACGTAGCCTGATGCTCACCTCTCCAGAAATATAACTATGCGTTGCTTCGACGCAGACCGCAACGACAGTGATTGGTCAGAAGTCGGATGGACATTTATTTATGCAGAACTGAAGTAGTACAGGAACATGAACTCAACTCCTCTCCACACACAGAGATGCAGACAGCAGCACATTCATAGCGAGAGATTTCCTCAGAAATGGTGTGGGCTTCAGGGATGAATAAAAATGTTGAACAAAGGAAAAATACGGAGGCCTCCATGTAGAAAACTAAACAAGAAGTGATAACCCATGGGAAAAGACCTGGCTTTGTATTACTTTCCTGGCACCTCATGTAAACTCTGCTCTGTCCCAAACAAAGACATATTCCCTGAATAGTGCACTTTAAATATTTATAAAAGTAATTCTACTACACCACTACATAGTGTACATGAAGATGTTTGAGATTCAGTCTTAGTGGTGAGGAAGTGTAATTGCAGAGCAACCCAGACCAACGCAGAAATATATTTTGTCAGTGTAGTAGTATAAATCGGTCTTTAGGTGGAACTGGCAATGACTAAAGTGCTGAGAAATGTTAATTTAAAAAAAAAAAATGCACCCATACTATCAACCTCTCTAATTCCCTCTTTCTCTCCTCCCTCTCTCTCTTTTCAGATGGACCTATGCCTATGCCCAATGTGCCAAACCAAATGATTAACCGCATGCAGGTTGCCCAAGGTACTACTTTTCACTATTTTTTTGGTTATTGTGATTTATTAGAACCACGCTTCCTTTCAAATACTTATCTGCACCAAATAAGTGGACCAACACCACCTGAGCAGGTTTGTAAACTAATTGTCATGCTGCTTATTTCAAGCATAAACAAAATATAAAGCAAACAGTTACAAAATGTAATACTTGATGCGTTGCAAAACTGCTTTGTTCAAAACAATGTGCAGAGGAACAAATTGGAGCCTCTTCTGTTGCTTTTTAAATCCATTTTGCTACTTGCTGTTAATAAAATGTAAGTGTACAAGGACACCAAACTACAAATATAAAAACACTCTTAATGTTCTGCTGTGTTTTAGGGATGAACCAGTTCAACCCAATGCCCATGCAGAATGTGCCCATGTCTCAGGCTCCAATGGTAGCTCGAGCTGCTTCCCCAATGAGTCACGCACAGCAGATGAACATGAGCTCTGTTCCCCAGGTCAGTGATGGTGATGGCTACATATATTAGTGTGCAAAACTGTGTGCCCTGGTCAGATTAAATGTCTTGTTAGTTTCTAAGTCCCCCAAAGAGAAACGCATTACCATTTGCTTTTAACAATGACAAAAGAAATGTGTGTGTATATTGATAATTTTACTTTGTTCCAGATGGGTGTGTCCCCCACGCGGATGGCACAGGGCATGATGGGAGGTCACAGCGGGAACATGGTGGCTCAGGCTCCAAATCAGACACAGTTTATGCAGCCATTTCCCACCAACACCAACACTATGAACGTCAACATGGGGCAGCCTAACACACAAGCAACTGTAACACAGGTAAGTGAGACCTATGCACCTGCACAAAATGATTGTATGCGTATCTTAGCTATACATCAAATATTTTGTTAATTTGTTGAAGAGAATGGACATGTAGCTGCAGATGGCACAGTTGGATATATTTAATTTGAAATTTGAAAAATTTGCCTCGTCACAACGAGAAATATAAATCAAAAAATGTCACCTGTTTTCATATTGTGTTTAGCTTTCCACCTAATATATTAAATTCAGAATATAAATACAAATGCTTCAACTATTTTAGAGAATATTATTAAAAAAAGGTCAGGAGAATTTAAACCATAGCATTTGACTATAGGGATGACTATTATTTCAGTAAAGTATTATTATTTTACAGCAAACAGTTTTGCACTTTTGTCTAAAGCTGTATTATATGGTATCTAAATGTGTATTTCTGTTGTTCCTTCTCCCACAGCCACAGAACCACCCTATGAATGCACTTGGCCCATTAGGCCCCCAAATGAATTGCCCTGCCCCTCCTCAGCCACCTCTCCGTGCCACTCCTCCTCCCAATGTTGGTGTGGCATCAGCAGCCAACCTTCCAGTTCTGCAGCCCAACCAGACTAGCACTCCCACCCCCACTCCTGCTCCAGTACCGGCCACCCCACCCCACACTCAGCCCCAAACTGAGGTCCCTGCCCCAGCTCCCCAGCTCCCCAACACACCGGTGAGAACACAGCATCTAATGCTTTAAAATGAGTCAGAATTTCTGGCAAATAATTAAAGGCTTTTTCTGGATAAAGTAAAATAAACACACTTTAAACAAAGCATAAATCTGAATATCATATATTCTTATTAATAATTGCGCTTGTATCTTACACAGAGACACTTTCTTATTGGCCATGCATTCGCATAGATGACTGGCTGCCTCATGTGTTACTGAAGGCTTCCACTAGATCCTGGAAGACCATAGAACACTGACCTTAAAGACCGTCCAGATTTACATATGTTGACATTCAACAGAAGAGCTGCAGTGGCATCATTTGTTAACTGTATTTAAGACTAAATTGTAGACATGTCCAAATTCTCTGAAAAATTGCTTTATTATTTCAATTTTTATTATTATTCAGTTATTATTTTCTTTATAACCTTCATAATTTCTCTTTGAAATGTTTTGGGTCTTTGTGATGCTACAGGAAAAACATGGTTTGAATCACTCTCCCTGTCCCTCTCTTGTTTAGAGCGGTGATAACTGTGTGCCCACTCCAGCATCTACGGCAAGTGCAGATCTGCATGCTCAGCATGCTGTTTCTGAGCTGACCACTGTGGCTGAGCCCAAACCAGAGCCCAAACAGGAAGAGCAGGACTTTGAGTCCAGCACTACAGAGACAGAGCCCAAGATGGAGGTCAGCATCTGTTTTGTCCACCCTCAAAGCATTTTTATTGCCACTGACAAGTGTGAATTTATGTTTGGCTTGATGTCAAATCAAATTTAAATTCTAATTTAAAAAACTCAGTAATTCCTGGAAAGAGGGCACAGTGGATTACACTTTGTAAAATAAATGTGTTACAAGATGATCTACAGCACTGCTCCCACCATCTCTTTTCTATTATGTTGATTCCCAGCTATTACTTTTACCTCCTCCAGGCAGAAGATGATTCCAGTTCCTTAATGGTCAAGAAGGAGGAGCCAGAAGGGTCAGAGACCAAGCAGGAGCCAATGGAAACTGAAGAAAAGAAGGCCGATGTGAAGGTAGAGCCAAAAGAAGAGGAAGAAGGGAGGACAAATGGCACAACATCCTCATTTGCCACCCAGTCTCGACGCAAAAGTGAGTGTTAAATTTGCTGAATGCTGGAAGATATTAACTGTTGCAGTATTATATTTCTGAATTTATTTTTCAAAACTAATTTTATGTTTTACCTGCAAGAAGAAATTGCCTCATTATATCCGAATCCTAGTATTCCTTCTCTTTTTATATATCAGTTTATGCATTTACGTATACAGAAACAACTCCCCTTACGTCATTAATAGGTTTCAAAACTCTCAACATAATCCAAGTAAAATGACCTAGACACTAAGTTGTAAGTAACACATAACCAGTGATGTTAGTAATGTTTTACTTGGTAACGTGTTACTCTAAGCACTTTTTTCAATAACGAGTCATCTCTAACTTACTCTTTCCAATCCAGTAATCAGATTAAAGTTAAGTTACTTATCCAAGTCAATGTGCGTTACTGTTTTTCTCAAATTAAGTTACGTTTTCAGCATGAGGACAACTCGCATGTAATATGGCACAGTGACACAAACGTAAACAATGGAGGGATTAGAGAGATGCGCATTTTCTAGCGTGAAATACAGGCAATATTTTGAGATTGTGTCAGCTAAAGATGTGAATATCAAGGTTTGTTGTACACTCTGTGCTGGCGACAAAGTGCTGTCTAGCTTTAAAAACACTAAGTCAAATTTGTAATCGCAGCACAGTTCAGTCAAACTTACAGAACAAGTCCCCCCAGGTGGTGCGAAGCAAAGAGCTATGACTAATGCAGGAGGTCCCCCACCACCCAAATAACAAAAGCTGGACTTCGGTGTAAAACCAGTAAATTGGGAGAGTTGAAGTTGGTCAGGCAGTATGTAGTAAAGGACATGCTGCCCTTAAACACAGTTGACTCACTCTCGTTTCGTGCCATAATAAACAAGATCGCAAGGAATGGCTTTTAAGTTCAAATTTAAATGTCAGGAGATACATTCTTACTGTTAAAAATGCACTTCCAATAATGTGAATATTGACAAATCTGGTTTTCATTTTTATGTTGAGGCGGCAGGGGGTGTTTTCCGTTCAGCTGCTTGAATGTAACTAATAAAATAACTTTTAATCTAACTTAGTTACTTTATTGATTACTTGATTTTGAAAGAAACTAAGTTACATTTAAAAGGAGTAATCAGATAACTTTTTCAAGGTAACTATGCCGTCATTGCTCATAACGGCACAAATCCAACAAGTCTCTTACTATTTCTACATTTTTGCTGAGTTTTTAATACATTTGTACATTTTTATTGATGCTATTGTACAGAAATTTGTTGACGTGCTTTTACATGTTTTTATACCATACATTATATTTTATATGTATATATTTTATATGTTTATATGTTTTATATATAACACTTTTGTGTTTTGCACTTTTTATCGCTTTTAGGTAATTTTATTTTTGTTTTTGCTCATAAACTGAGTGTAGTCAAATTTGATTTATTCCTATTATTAACATAACCACTTTGAATATTTTTCTCTGCCATCTTTCCAGTTTTCAAGCCAGAGGAGCTGCGTCAGGCTCTGATGCCCACGCTGGAGTCCTTGTACAGACAGGATCCAGAGTCTCTGCCATTCCGTCAGCCAGTAGACCCCATACTGCTGGGCATTCCAGTAAGTAACAGACATCTCAAACAGCTAGTCAACACAATCTCCACTGGGATGTATGGAAGGATATGCCCCTTATTGTTATTTTAGTCAGGTAGACTCTAACACATCAGCAATATTCATCTGATCCAGTATGTAAATCGCAAATGGTTTTACTTACATCTTTGTCAAATTCTGACAGTGCTCAAATATCACAAGGAATCACTTAGAATCACTTTCCTGGTCATGGATTCCATATGTACCCCTAATATTTAAACTAATTCAAATGAGAGTGTAATAATGGTACGCTGCATATCATCATTCATATTAGCTGGAACATTTTGATGTCTAGATGTCAGGATCTATATGTTATTATATAGCCTTAGAGTAGATTACATTTTGTTAAGTTTTAACACATGTACAGTAGTGAGTCTCAATGTGTGTTTCAGAGGAATATCTGGAACTCAGAGCCTTTTTTTAAGATGTTAAAATTATATAAGTTTAATCTTAGCATTTGTTAATATAGCCCTTTTTTACAAATGCATGGTAACACAGAAATATTCTGGAGTTAACACAGAAGAGTTGTTAACACCTGCAGTATGTGTCCCTGAATGTATGCGGATTATCCTCCTAGCGCCCTAGTAAAAGCTCTATGTAAAGTGAATCAGTGCATGTGTGAACAGAATTCAATGCATCTCTTGCATGCACTGCCCGTTTGCTTCAACACATTTGGTCTTAAAGGGTTGAGTATTGTATGTATGTTATTGATTGAACTGATTTCTGCTTATTCTAACTATTCAGTTTTGGTGAAAGAGGGGAGCACTCACATTAGGTTGAAATTAAGGCACAGACCATACATCTTAATGCACTGCATATTTATTAAGCCATGTTAACTGATAGGTCAAAATGTCAACATTTCAGCATAGTTATCTTTTATCAAGGCAAAAACTGAAAGCTGACTTGATGACAAATATTCACAGAAGGTCACATGAAATTGTCTTTTTTGGCTTGATTTGCCCAAATTGGACATTCTAGTATTCTTATCATTTAAAATATATAAACAAGAGATTTGACAGAAAACAGAAATTTCCTATAAGTGGTTAGTGAACTCATTGGCCAAATTTGTTTCCATCTTTGGTTAATTATAATTAATATTCATAATATATATATATATATATATATATATATATATATATATATATATATATATATATATATATATTTAAATTGTCATTACTCTGGATTGATATTCTGCTTGATTTAAATCAGCGGTGACCTTAGGAATAATCAAGTAGCTTTTCGTTAAGTAATACACTAGTCTGTTTTCTGTCTTTAGGACTATTTTGACATTGTGAAGAACCCAATAGACCTGTCCACAATAAAGCGTAAGCTGGACACAGGACAATACCAGGAGCCATGGCAGTATGTGGATGATGTGTGGCTCATGTTCAACAATGCCTGGCTGTACAACAGGAAGACATCCAGAGTGTACAAGTACTGTTCCAAACTGGCAGAAGTGTTTGAACAGGAGATTGACCCGGTCATGCAGGTACTGGGCTACTGCTGCGGAAGGAAGGTGGGTGTTCAGTCTGCAGTAGACTACTGCCTCTCTCCACTTTAAAGTCAAAGGGACTTTTTAGTCCCTGAATGAACCTTGTTGTTGGCCATGTTTTTAAAATAGGTTTAATGAAGAACCTCTGATACATCCAGGCAACTAGGTGTCCGTTTAATGGCTGCTTCATAATGTAATAAATCAAATTAATCATTTGTAGAATATGACTAATTTATATTTTAAAGACTTTCTGTTCTTGATCCTTCACAGAAATTACTTTAGAAACCAGAGTTACATATTTCTTTGTGTAATTTGTTGTTGACTTGTTCTTCAGGGGGAGAAAACGTAATCGCTCTTTTTGTTTTTACTTTGAAATTGCCCACAGAAATGTGACTGTGTATAAGTCATTGAAGTGAAAAGTGATCAAAACATCTTACAATGGCTGAAAAGTTAAAGCATCAAGAGAATGTGCATTGTGATGGAATACAAAACTACAATCCTAAATGTATCTGCAGTCTCCCTCCAAAACATCTGATTTCACTTATTAGGCTCCCATATGTGGAAAATTTGTGCAGCAGAGCTGTTTGTTTGAAATACTGTCATATGAAAGGTTGGAAAAATCCTTCACAAAGTTCACAAACTTATTCTGGAGCCCTACTAATTCAGGTGTTTTACAGAATATAGATCTGGTGTTTTATTACTTTTTGTTACAGAGAACCCTTCTAATACGCAGGCTTTACTGAGCTTAAATGGTTGACATTTTTTGTGTATATATGTAAAGTTAATCTTTTTTTTACTTCTTCAACTCTGCAGTACGAGTTCTCCCCTCAGACACTATGCTGCTATGGAAAGCAGCTCTGCACCATTCCCAGAGATGGAACTTACTACAGCTACCAAAACAGGTGAGAGCCTCTCAGACTAAGACAAACTGAACTGATGCATGTAAATAGCACCCCATAGTAAGATGAGTCATTACTTACTTACATGGTCAGCAAGAAAACTCCACGGAAAGTTCAGTTCTTTTTAATGTTCTTTCTGACTGTCTGTACTTCGGGTCTGAATTCAAGTCATTTATGTAGTCTTTACATCAATCCTGAAAGGCTCAGCAATTCTAAAGGGGCATAATTGTTTCTTTATTATAAAGAAATTGTGAAGTAAATTTGCATTAGTTTTCATTTGAGTGGTACTATCTGTCTATTCATTGTTGATCTACATTTTTGTTTTCATTTATTATATAGAGCTGCTGAATTTCTACAGAAATAAACAAATATTTTTCTGTAAAAATACAGATACAGTCTCTGGCTCTTTTTGCAGTTTAATTGATAGACTGTTGCAATACTCAAGCTGGCCCATGACAGCACACTTTTTTCCCCCTCCCCTGAAAATACCTGATTATGCATAATGTACTCCATAGCACCCCCTGCAGTATGGACTGAAAACACAAGTTAAACTACCAGTTAAGAGCAGAAAATAATTTAGTGTGTATGCATGCATGCACTCAACATCACCAGTATATAAACAGCTACCCTTGGCACAGGGTAAATCTGTCTTAGATTTGAGTACTGGTTTAATGAACACAATTTAAAATGGACACCTTTTCTTGTAAAAACATAAAATCTTATAGAAATAAGAAGATTGAGGAATTGATTATTTATTTATTTATTTTCATACCAGGTATCATTTCTGTGAGAAGTGCTTCAATGAGATTCAAGGGGACAGCGTGACCCTTGGAGATGATCCCGCACAGCCACAAACGTGAGCATGTTTTTGTTGTTAATACGTTCAGTTGCTATTCTGTTCAGTTTGAACAAGTGTAAACATATTGCAAATTTCATTAAGTTTAATTTATAGCTGATATTTAGTAGAGATAATTTAAGCACTAAGTTGAACTCTTTTGTGTAACAATACTACACCTTCAGTGATAGTAAAGCAATGTAAAAAATAATAAAAAGCATGTGTGTACATGATGCTGTATTTTCTTCCTGTGTATGCAATTGCAGCCTATTTTTATTATGTCTATTTCTCTGCCTGCAGTAAGATATCTAAGGACCAGTTTGAGAGAAAGAAGAATGATACACTAGACCCTGAGCCGTAAGTTTATCATCATTCAGCTGCAGATACTGCTTTTGTGTTATGCAATTTTAAGTTAGTGAACTTTTTAAATGTATGCCTGATTTGTTAAAAAAAAATCACTTCAAGCCTTTTCACATAATACTAATTCTACTCAATGGCACCACCTGCTGTGGTACTCTGATTTTAATGACACTCCCTCTCTAGCAACTTCAAAGGCCATTTTCCTTGAGGTCACCCATAGATGTAGGTCATCATAGAACTAAAAACATTATAAACATTTCCCATTAAACACTAAGCCTAACAATGACCATATGGACATGTCTTGATAAATCTTTTTGTTATTAGTCATGCAATATTTGATCCAATTATTTATTAATTGTTTTGTTTCCACTTTTTCTCTTAGGTTTGTTGAATGTAAAGATTGTGGGCGCAAGATGCACCAGATATGTGTACTACATTATGAAGTCATCTGGCCTGCTGGGTGAGTCTTATCATAAAGACTGGGTTCTATCCACTCTGAGTAAACTTACCTTTTGTGCATTAGGGACTAGCAATTGTTTTTTCTCTACAGGTTTATTTGTGATAACTGTTTGAAGAAGAGTGGGAAGACAAGGAAGGAAAACAAGTTTACTGCAAAAAGTAAGTTAAATTAATATTATGCCAAAGGTGCCTCAGTTACTCTTTGTATTGTTCCTTACAACCAACTGCCTTCAGTGTTAGTTGACTTCTGTGAAGTCTTATGGGTGAAAATTTACAAAATTTTGTGTTTTCTGTTTTGATGTGTTTTATATGCATTTGTTGCAGGGTTGCAGTCCACACGGTTGGGCACATACATTGAGGACCGAGTGAACAAATACTTGAAGAGGCAGAACCATCCAGAAGCTGGCGAGGTGTTTGTGCGAGTGGTGGCCAGTTCAGACAAAACAGTGGAGGTCAAACCGGGCATGAAGGCCAGGTAAACAAATGAGCTGTTACTAACATATATAAGTATGAATTAAAATGAAAATAGCATGCTTAATTTGCTTTAAAACTGACAATTTGATTCAATTGATTGAAAAACCTGAGCTCGCTACGGAAATTCTTGAACTCAACTGTGACGTCACTGGTGGACAACAGCTGAACAACGCCATGGTAAAACACCCGTTATGACTGACTGACAGTATCTAGCTAGCTAAATAACAACCATTATTCATGACAATAGCCTAGCAATAAGCCAAACTCAAATTTAGAGCTACCGTTATTCTTGTAAATGTGATCGAACTCGAATTCATCCGACACTATAAACCTCCATAATGTAACTACGTAGCTGAGTATAATGAGCCACCAAGTTTAGCAAGTCAAGCTAACGTTAACTAACACCAACTAAAACAGGCGAAGTAAGTATACTTACCCTGTTTACCTCCATGTATACAGAGGCTCTTGAATACCTCTCGTTGGTTTCCTTACATGCCCATATTGTTGGAAAAGCGCCAGTGAAATGAGCACTACAGATAATGGAGTGAGTGGATGGTCCTTTCCAAAGTGCCCGTTTAAAGTTGACAAATTTAGTCCATTTTCTGGATATTTTGGGATCTTTGGGCCATTTGTGCACATATGTCCCACTGTACATTGAATTATTGCAGCCAAAAACAACACACCTTTTCGTCATTTTGCATTAAATTAAGTGCAACTCCTAGAGTTGTCCACCATCTACGTCACATGCAAAACGCCTATTAGAGTTTCCAAACACCGTTGGGGGGTGGACCAATATATATCAATAAACACAAGTTAGGAACTCAAATTCCACTGTATTTATTTGTTTGACACTTTCATATAGCTGGTGCTTAGCCTTTAAGATGAACACCTAAACTTAGACCATTATGCTGAAAACACTTAAACACTGCTCTAAAAAAAAAAGCAAATAAGGCCAACATACCCAGTGAGAGTGCTATTTCAAGACAGAACGATAGAAACACAGTTCATTATACTTCACCCCCTCCCCCAAGCAATAATGACTTATTGCTGATAACATCTTTATTTGCCGTGCAAGTTTACTTTTGTTCTTTTGAGCTAATCATTTTAGAGTTGGAGGGTAAATTAGGAAGCTAGAGAGAATTATTATTATTTATTTGTTTTATTATAATTATTTTTTATAATAAATCATGATCTGAGAGAGGGTGTCAGTAAAAATCCTATTTCCAGAAATGTGGGACTCTGTGCAAAATGTAAATGAAAATAAATTATATACAATTTCTTTGAACACTATTTAATTGAAGTACAAAAAACAATATTTCAAATGTTGAAATGGAGGGGGATTATGGATGCTGCCAGGTTAAAAATGAGGATGATCATCTGATTTGTTATAAAAGCACAGTTCAAACGCCAGCATCCGAAATGCATTAGTGCACATGACATGGGTGAGTTACACATCTGTGAAGGCACTGTTAATGCTGAAGAATATATACAGGTTTTTCAGCAACATGTTGCCATCCAGGCAAGGTCTTTTATGGTAAAAACCTGCTTATTTCAGAAAGACAAATCCAGTCCACATTCTAAAGTAGTCCAGATCCATTGAAAACTATTGGCACAGTATAAAATGAAAAATTCATAACTGTAATGGAGCCCCCGATCTGTTAAGCAGAAGTAATCTATAACATGAAAGATTGGGGAAACCATTACACTTTGAAAACTTCAACAACTGGCTCCACAGTTTTCAGATGTTTGCAGAGTGTTGTTAAAAGTAAAAGTAATGCAACACAGTGATAAATATGCCCCTGTCCCTGGCATGAAATTCACAATGGACAAGTATAGGGTTTAAAGGTTTTACACATAATTGCATTTCTGTGTTGCTGTGTTTCTGTGTTGTATATGGGGTTTGTAGTTCTGTAACATGAAATATTTTGCTAAACATTTAGCTCCAAAACATGACAATTCTAGATATGAAGTATTTTTTATTACGGGGGGAGGGGGTGGATTGCTTGAAGAACAGATTGTTTAACCCCTAGCTCTCCTGTCAGGTTTGTTGATACAGGTGAGATGGCAGAGAGCTTCCCCTACAGAACCAAAGCACTTTTTGCCTTTGAGGAGATTGATGGAGTGGACGTGTGTTTCTTTGGAATGCATGTGCAGGAATATGGCTCAGACTGCCCTTTCCCTAACACCAGGTCAACATCTATTCAAATATACTACAGATACATTATGTGTACATGTTCATATGACGCTGATGTGAAGCTGATGTTTCTCTTAACAGGCGGGTATACATATCATACCTTGACAGTATTCATTTCTTTCGACCTCGCATGCTAAGGACAGCTGTTTATCATGAAATTCTCATTGGCTACTTGGAGTATGTCAAGAAACTTGGGTATGTTCTTTATTAATTATGTCACTGACACCCTTCCCCCTCTCTCTTCCCTCTCTTTAAACACTACTATAATTAGTGGTTAGCTGCATACCCTGTCACCATTTTGCAAACATGTTCAGTTGTGTAATCTTCATTGAAAATGGGATGCTCTGGAGTAGCCCAACATGAGCCTAAGATCATCTTGGCTTCACAGCTGTGGAAAAAGTCTCTGAAGTCATGTTTTTGACTGTTTTTACAATACCTTCAGCCACTGACCTTACAAATGCTTATGTGGCTGTCTTTCACAGTTTGTGAATCTCAAGAAAAATTTACCAAATCAAATGGTCAGAAATTACTAGAAATAAAGCTGTTATGTTTGCTGATATAAAAATGTTTTTAATTTTACGTGTAGAGTGTTTATTTTCTCTTCATGACTTTCCAAAGAGGAAAATTCATTTATATGGATAAAATGGACATTATGAAATTTGTTTTCTAAAACCAACTTCTTTAATCCTGCTCTGCAGCTATGTGACAGGGCATATTTGGGCTTGCCCTCCTAGTGAAGGTGATGATTACATATTCCACTGTCACCCTGCTGACCAGAAGATCCCCAAACCCAAGCGCCTGCAGGAATGGTACCGCAAAATGTTAGACAAAGCCTTTGCAGAGAGGATACTGCACGATTACAAGGTAATGTTCATAGTGAATTTATAGTGAATCTCTATGGAGTAAGACCCACTATTTATTAATCAGCAGTGCAGGCTGTGCACTTTACATTTGTGTAATAGGAAGTATGCATATGGCATGTGTTTTTAAAGGACATCTTCAAGCAAGCAACAGAGGATCGTTTGACGAGTGCTTATGAGCTGCCATACTTTGAGGGTGACTTCTGGCCCAATGTGCTGGAAGAGAGCATTAAAGAGCTGGAGCAAGAGGAGGAGGAGAGGAAAAAAGAGGAGAACACAGCAGCCTGTGAAACCCCAGAGGTGAGTTTACCTTTTAACAACCGTTATTAAAGCATCTCACACAGTGATCTTTTTATTGTCTTTATCTAGAAAACAGGTAGACAAATTTTGACCCAGTGTAGTTGCTGTGGAATCTACCCCTACAAAGGATTGAACAATTTGGGAGGAATATCTAATTACAATAGTTTTTCATTTGTCTCCAGTGGTACAACCCTTGATCCTTGTCTCCCTCAGGGCACACCCAGTGACAGCAAGAATGCCAAGAAGAAGAACAACAAAAAGACCAACAAGAATAAGAGCAGTGTGAGCCGAGCCAATAAGAAGAAACCCGGGATGCCGAATGTAGCTAATGATTTATCCCAGAAACTCTACGCCACAATGGAGAAACACAAAGAGGTGCAGCATAATCATTGTTTTATGTAGTGCTATTAAATGAACTCTATTTGGTTTTCTTAAGTTGAGTTTACACTACATGATTTAAGCTAGGTTTTAACCCCGATTGTAAGTTGGGCAGATTCTGTTAGTTGGATCTAGTCTACAGACTCGGGTACAGTTGCCAGGTGGGGGGAACGTCATTTAGTAAGCAAGGGGCCCTGACTCCAATATTTTTCCTTCCAAATTGTGTTGCAGACCAGACACAGCATATCAAACATGTTTGATTTTTATTTTGATCTTAATTTGGACATAGTCGCATAGTGTAAACTCTTCAACTCAAGGCTGAATGTGTCCCAGTGAGAACAGAGCACAGAAAGTAAACACAGGTGGGTGCAGTGGAGCTCTCTGGTGAAGGAATGCTTAAATGGTAAATGTAAAAACTACAAGACAATACATTTCCCCATGTCCCTAAATAATGATCATTACTTGTAAGAGAAAGAACAATGAGCCACAAAATTTGCTGTTAAAATTTTCCATTCCACCATAAATGACGCAGCACTGTGGTGTGCGCTACTGCTACCGCTAAAGTTTCTGAACAATTGAATGTGGAATATAGCCTCAATTATTATACTAATATCCAGCTTTCTCTACAGTGTGTAGAGACTGCGTTGACCAAGTCTTCACATCCATGACCCAAAGACATTTTTTTTTCTTTCTTTGTCTTATTTTTCCTGCCTTTGTACAAACAAACAGTTGTGTAGTGAGATACCCAGTCTGTTTATTGTCTGTCCTTACTTTAAAGTCATGAAGTTTCTTCAAGGATTAAGTTGCTTATTTCATAATCATTGCTTGCTAATTTTTGGTGACAATGTTTCTTTTTACAATGCTCTCCTAAAAGTGCAAATTGCATGCAATTGATATATTATATTTGAATTAATATTTGAATTAACCTGTTTTTGATAGAATGGGTCTCCCCACCCATTGGAAGGTCCTTTTTTTTTTTTTTTCTTTCTTTCTTTCTCTCCTTTTAACTCTGACACAGCCACAAGTCACAGGGTGTCAGTAGGACAGGCGTTTAACATGAAGAGGAACAATTGGAGAAAATGACTGATTGCTTTAATACTGTCTCTCTCCAGGTGTTTTTTGTAATCCACTTGCATTCTGGTCCCATGGTCAACACATTGCCACCCATAATGGACCCTGATCCTCTGCTGACCTGTGACCTGATGGATGGGCGTGATGCTTTCCTTACGTTGGCACGGGACAAGCATTGGGAATTCAGCTCTCTTCGCCGCTGCAAGTGGAGCACCATGTGCATGCTGGTGGAGCTTCATAACCAAGGCCAGGACCGCTTCGTCTACACCTGCAATGAGTGCAAACACCACGTTGAGACACGCTGGCATTGCACCGTTTGCGAGGTCAGAATCAAAACATTCCCTATAGCAGATATGAACATAGTGGTATAATCTGGGTCAGAGTTAGCTACTGCAGCTGTGCAATAAAGCAAAACATTACCTGTTCTAGCTAATATTAGTTTTGTTTAAACTAGAAGCAGAATATCCATTTATCACATTAGCACAGGTTTAAAAGTGAAAAGGTGCATTGTCCCTCCTAGTAGTAAATACATAAATATAACTGCATAAATAAACATTATTACACCTATAAAATATACAGGTGTTTATACACTTGACGAGATCAAAAGCAAAGTGTTTTTATTTGACAGTGGCCATGTGTTACGTTGAATATAATAAATCCAGTAAACAATATTTCTA
Organism: Hoplias malabaricus; assembly: GCF_029633855.1. Taxonomy (NCBI): domain Eukaryota; kingdom Metazoa; phylum Chordata; class Actinopteri; order Characiformes; family Erythrinidae; genus Hoplias; species Hoplias malabaricus. The sequence goes on from NC_089820.1 coordinate 40,128,098, forward strand.
GGCTGTTGCAAGAGGGGGGTAGCATCTAAATTTTGGCTTTGTTTATTTTGAAGTTGAATAACTTTTTGCTTCCCCTTTTTTTTAGGACTTTGATTTGTGCATCAACTGCTATAACACTAAGGGCCATGAGCACCAGATGGTTAAGTGGGGTCTGGGTCTGGACGATGACAGTAATAGTCAGAGTGGAGAAGCCTCCAAGAGTCCTCAGGAGAGCCGTCGTCTGAGCATCCAGCGCTGCATTCAGTCTCTGGTGCATGCATGCCAATGTCGCAACGCCAACTGCTCGCTGCCATCCTGCCAGAAGATGAAGCGTGTGGTCCAGCACACAAAGGGCTGCAAGCGCAAGACCAACGGCGGCTGCCCTGTCTGCAAGCAGCTTATCGCTCTCTGCTGCTACCATGCCAAGCACTGCCAGGAGAACAAGTGCCCTGTGCCCTTCTGCCTCAACATCAAGCACAAACTCCGCCAGCAGCAGCTGCAACACAGGCTTCAGCAAGCTCAGATGATGCGGCGGCGCATGGCAACAATGCAGGGTAGGGCCATGCCCCAAAGCCTCCCGTCACCACCACCTTCTACAGCCCCGAGCACGCCCACTGCCCACCAGCAGCCCAACACTCCTCAGACTCCACAGCCCCTCTCCAACCAGCCTGCCACACCCAGCGCTGGGGTCATGTCCCCAACTTATCCCAATGCTCCCAGAAATAGCCAGCCCACCTCACAGGCACCACAAGGCAAACCTGGCCCCCAGGCCTCACCTCTGCACCAGCAGCAATCTCCTCTCCCCCAGCCGCAGCAACCACAGCAACAACCGCAGCAGTTGCAGCAACAGCAGCCTTCTCAGCAGCAGCAGCACCCCCCATTGGCAGCTGTCAAAGTGGCACGTCAGATAGAGATGGTGGCTCAGGCTCAACAGAACCAGAACTACCGCATGGCAATAAATGGCATTCCCATGAACCACCAGCAGCCACAGCAGCAACCGCAGCAGCGCATGCCAGGCCCCATGCAGCCGCCTCCCATGCAGATGGGGCCAAGAGGACCACAGGTCATGCAGCCCATGGCTCCAGGGCAGTGGCCTGGACCGCCACAACCCGGAATGCAGGCAGCTCCACCGCAGCAACAGCAGGTGGCTCCCCAGCAGCCAACACCCATGCAAAGGCCCATGATGCCTCAGCAGCCACAACAGCAACGCATGATGGTGCCCGCACAGGGCCAGCGTCCACCGACACCTCAGAGAACCGGAACCATTGCCCCTAATGCCTTGCAGGATCTGCTGCGCACGCTGAAGTCACCCAGCTCACCGCAGCAGCAGCAGCAAGTCCTCAACATTCTCAAGTCCAACCCACAGCTCATGGCAGCCTTCATCAAGCAGAGAACAGCCAAGTATCACGCCAGCCAGCCGCAGCAGCAACAGCAGCAAGCCATGCAGCCTGCAATGCAGGCCATGACAGCCATGCAGGGCGTTCAGAGGCCTGGCATGCCCCCTCAGCAGCCCCAACAGCAGACCACACAGGGCATAGCAGCTCTCGGAACACAGATTATGAACCCGGCCCACGCAAACAACACTCAGCTGCAGGAAATGTATCGGCGGCAGCTTTTGCGGCAGCAGCAGCAGCAACAGCAAGCCGTGATGCCCCAAGCACTTGGTCAGTTCCCCCAGGCTCAGGGGGCTGCAGCCAGCTACTCTCAGCTCCGCATGCAGCAGCAGCAGCAGCAAATGGCCATGCAGGGCCAGCTGCCTCCCATGGCTCAAATGGGGCAGCCAGGGCTTGGCATGGACACCAATACACAAAGCCTTCTGCAGCGCATGCAGCAGCAGCAGCAGGCCGTCCTCAAGCCACCCATCGGTTCTCCCGCCCAGCCCAGTCCCATGAGCCCACAGGCTCACCTGCTGCCCACGCAAACGCAGGGTTCTCATTTGGCTGCTCAGCCTATGGCCAGTGCACTTGGAAACCAAGTGCGCTCGCCTGCCCCTGTGCAGTCCCCACGACCACCATCTCAGCAACCGCCACCGCATTCCAGCCCAAGTCCACAGATCCAGCCCCAGCCTTCACCGCAACACGCCCCACCTCCGCCACACTCTGGATCTCCACACCCAGGCCTTGCTGCCTCAATGCCTGGCTCCTTGGAGCAGGGACACATGGGCACACCAGAACAGAGCGCCATGCTTCCACAGCTCAATACACCCAACCGCGGAGGGTTGCCCAGTGACTTAGGCATGGTGGGAGACACCACAGGAGACACGCTGCTGAAATTTGTGGAGGACTTGTAGCGTTTTCTCCAAGACTTCCTATTCCTCCAACAACATTTTTTTTTGTGACCCCCCCCCCCCCACCCCCCCACCACTTCCCTCTCCCTCTATAAAGAATTTTTTTTTTTGTACTGACATGTAAAAAGTTCCAAGAAATGCGTAAGGAAAAATACGAAAAGAACAGAAAAAAAGGCAACAGTGCTAGGAAATTGGTTTTCCTAAAGCAAGACTGATATTTGTTCCTTTGAGTTGAGGAATTAGAAAATTGCTGTTTAAAGAAGAAAAAAAAGAAATTTAAATCACAAAGAATATATTTTTGGTTCAGACCAAAATGTGGTCATTGTTTTGTTTTAAATTTTTATGTGTTCAGGGTTTTTTGTTTTGTTTTGTTTTTCTTTATTTCTTTTTTCTTTTTTGTGCGATATGGTTACATGCCTGGTCTTTTTTTAAGGAAAAAAAATTACAAAATTTCATTATATTATTCATACATTTTTATTTTGTACCCTGTCTAACTTTAAAGCATTTGTGTTTAAAAACTGTAAAATAATTTGTCTGGGGATTTGGGCATGTTTCTCTCTGCTCTTATCTTACCTGGCGATTGTATTCTAGTGTTGTACTGTTTTCTTTTTTGTTTTCTGACATGCATTTTGGAGGAAACCCACTTTCCTCATTGTGAAGTCTTTTTGAGGAGAACTATTTGTTTGTGTTGATAGCAACTGGGCATACACACACACACACGTCAGAAACAAAACATGGCAACAAACCACATGAGGATGTGCAAACGGACAACATCTCAATGGCCTGGATCCAGATTTTCTGTCTTGCAGATGTAGAAAATTGTTGCTTTTTGTCCTAATTTTGTGATACAGAATCTATAAGTATAAAGTGAGAAAGAGGGTGCCCCTGAGCTGAATGGGTTTGGAATGGGCGATCACTGGTTGACTGCTTTTTGGAACGCATGAGAGTTCTGCCATCGACCCTCATTCCTCTCACACAAAAACTTGAACTGGGGCTCCACTTTTCCTCTTAATGTAAATCATGCAAGTTATTAAGCAAAATACTATAAATATAAGGAAGAGAGAATGGAATCACTGTATAAACTGGTTAAAAAAAACTTATTTCTTACTTATATACCATATTGTTAAATAAACTGTGTGCAACAGATCAAACCTATGTGTTATTTATTTGTAATGATGTTCCATATTCTACTTGAAAAGTTCTGGCATTAATAAATAGCTAACATTCCTGAGATTTTTACATGCAATATTTTACAGGTTCGAGAGATGAGAGTTCGATCCTTGTTGATGTCTTCTACAAACCATACACTGGAATCCGAATAGACTTTTTTTTCCCTCCCAAAGATATGAAAAAGGCTCACTTCAAACAGTTGTTCTAGCAAAATTAGAACAAACTAATGAGTTAAGAATAGTATAATTTAACTAAAGCGCAACTCATCATTTTTTTTTCAATATTAAATGCAATGTCTATTAGTTTAAATATATATATTCTTTTTAAAAGGAATTGTGGGTAAAAGCAGTTCTCTGGTTTGTTTACATTCAGAAGCTGTCTTTTTAATGTGGATAATGTGTTTGAGGAGAAAAAAAAAACTACTTGTGTGTGGCTTAATTTTAACTTGTCTCAGTTTTTATTTACTGTTTGAATTGCAACATTCATTTGTAACTCAATTTTTAGTTTTGTAGCAATTTTGGGAATGCAGTTAGCAGTCACACAAATCGAGACATTTCTACCTTAATTGATCCAAAACAGAAAAATAAGTAAGTAAAATTACCCACTTATGGAGGAGGAATAGAACAATGTCTTAATTTTGATTCCTGCTTTTCAACCTTTGGAGTTCTCTCCCTTGTCCCAAAAAAAAAAAACCCTCCAGATGCCTCTGCATCGAGCAGAGAGAATGCCTAGCATACCCGACCATTTAGACACCTATGTTTTGTAAACATGTTAGACCAGTTTTGAGCACACAAACAAACTAGAGCTAGTAAATGGTGAGGAAATGCCTCAATTTTGTAACTGAAAGTCACATTTATTGATCACTTCCATCATTTGGGGTAAGCCTGGCATTAGAGGCTGAGAGACCAAAAGCACATAACTGAACCTACCTCTCTAGCCACTGCTCATTAACATGTCCACAACAGGAAACGAAATGGATGTGATTTGATGAGTTTTGCTACCATTCCTTTCTGCTTTCAATGCAGCTGGAACCTTGTTCTTTTCAGTGAAATAGCTTAGAAAAAAAAGAATTTTGGGTCAGGTGCTATTGCCCCACACATGCCAATTCTGAACACCATAAAATGCACCAACCATTGAGTAGAATTTTTGAATGTTGTGTACTTAAATGCTGAAGTTATGAACAGCACAAATCAGTAATCATCTTACCTCAATTGTATTTTCTTAAAGTTGCACTAGTCATTTTCATCCATGTGCCTGTGAGTGTTATTGTTTCCCTATCTAGCCACTGACCAGTGCACTAGTTAGTCAAGACACCCTCATTTAGCCAAGGCTGGGGCTGAGCGAGTCCCAGTCATTTTACTAAGCTTCTGCCGCCTTGAAGACTTCATACAGACTAACAATGTCATGAAGGTGTACATTTATAAAATAAATCTTAAGGGCTTAGGATTAAGCCCCCCCTCCCCCCAACTCTCTCGCGCTCCCTTTCTCTCTTACTCACTCTGAGTGATAAGTCTATCTCGGGCAGAGTTGATAGTTCTGTTGTTAATTTCATCCGCAGATACTCCATAATGTCTTCACAGCCAGTAAGACAGCATGATTAACCCTTTGTATCAACACAGAGAACAGTCTCATTTCTTTTCTCATGACTGAGAGTTAATAACGCACGATACTAAGAGCTCTTGATCTGGCAATTGTGTTATATTACATTATTAATACAGATATAATAGTTACATAAATACATGTAATACACTCGATATGGAGAGACTAGAGGTTTATAAATGTTAAATAAGTCGTTGTAAACTTTAATTTTGTTAAGGATATATAAGGATCTGGGTCACTGTCTGTGAGATGTTTGCTGTGTTCTCCCCGTGTCCTTGTGGGTTTCCTCCGGGTGCTTCGGTTTCTTCGCACGGTCCAAAAACACATGCTGGTAGGTGGATTGGATACTTAAATGTGTCCATAAGTGTGAGTGAACGTGTGAGTGTTTGTCGCCCTGTGAAGAACTGGCACCCCCTCCAGTGTGTGTTCCTGCTTTGCTCCCAGTGATTCTGGGTGGGCTCCGGACCCTGAACTGGATAAGTGGTTACAGACAATCAATGAATGAAAGACTACTGCAGTGTTCAAATGTAGCCAACTTAAAATCAACAAAAATGGAGACGTTTTTCTTTGGACAGCGACAATATTTTTAACTCACTAACTTATTTCCGTTTGACTTTCTGCCCTCTTAAAATTTGGTTATCTTATAAACAGTCTCAGAAATACCTGGTAACAAATTAATTAATTGTATTTAATGGTTCATTTTACTGAAAGTTATTTACATGAAGGTTGGTTGCTCACTGTCCATGGCAGAGGCTACTAATAAAGTAAATTACTTGACTTCAGTCACCTTTACTCACTCTTAATTCTCCCTTTTTAGGGCTCTAGTTTGTGCAGTGACTGCAATAAACCATCCAAGAGTCCTCAGGAGAGCCGTCGTCTGAGCATCCAACGCTGCATTCAGTCTTTTGTGCGTGCATGCCAATGTCGCTGCGCCAACTGCTCGCTGCCATCCTGCCAGAAGATGAAGAAGATGACCAACGGCAGCTGCCCTGTCTGCAAGCAGCTTATCACTCTCTGCTGCTACCATGCCAAGCACTGCCAGGAGAATAAGTGCCCTGTGCTCTTCTGCCTCAACGTCAAGCACAAACTCCGCCAGCATCAGCTGCAACACAGGCTTCAGCAAGCTCAGATGATGCGCCAGCGCTCCGCTAAGCCCTCCAGGGCCTTTGGCTCACGCTGAAATCATCCATCTCTCTTGAGAAACAGCCGATATACTGGGAAAGTTTACATCCTCTAACTCTCTCATCTACGTAAAACCACCTTCACCGATATCCAAGTAGATTATCTCTCTGCAATACATAATCATTCTTCTATTCTCTGCATAAACTCTGAACTCAACTCATTAACACTTTCCTAAAGCCTAGAAAGATGTTTTAATCTTTTCATCATTCCATCTAGGGCTGAATAGTTAATGTGTTATTTATATATGAACTAAAATGATACAAGTTTAAGTTAGTTGCCTGAAGGGACCAAAGACATGGACAGACCAGGCCATACATCTTTGGATGAGCTGCCTCTCATTCATGGCTGAAGTGACCTTTTGCAAGGAACCCAACCCCCAAAATGCTTCTTGGTCACAGTGGTGGTTGGCAGCTCACTGCTCTGGTTGTGTGTGTACTCACTGCTCCTGTGTGTCAAATTTGAATAAAAACAATATATTACAATGTAGTGGTCCTATAAGATTGTAAATACTCTGAAGCTGTAAAGTAACACTTGCATATTTTGGGCATGTGTAACACGATATACTGAAGTTAAAAAGTATATACAGTATGTATATATAAAAGTATATATAGTATGTATTTATAGTATATAGATAGATAGGCCAGGCTTTTTAATACAATTAGAAATTTGAGGAGGCCTAGATAGAATAAAGGATCTTTTTCCCTGAAAATATTGGTCCTACCTATTGTAAATCAGAACCTTTAAAAAAGATTTTAAAAACATGAACAAACTTTTGCATATCATTTAAATAGACTGTGATGATGATGATGATGATGATGATGATGCTGTAATCTCTGGCTCTAATAACAATGGTGTACTGACAACAGATTCTGTCAACCTGGAAAAAAATATGAAATCACCTCACTGAGAGGATGTTAATTTAGCTTTTAAAGATTAAATTATTTGAATTAATTACATATGTAGCCCCCTCCAGGGTGTATTCCCGCCTTGCGCCCAATGATTCCAGGTAGGCTCTGGGCCCACCGTGACCCTGAACTGGATAAGCGCTTACAGATAATGAATGAATGAATTACATATGCATGTTATGAAAAGAATGCATACAAATACATACATTTTTTCTTTAAAGTGCCATATTTAAATCATAAAATATTGCAACATAATTATTAAAGTCAAGGATATGGAATGTGATTGCATATTTAACATTTTTCCTAATACTACAACAATTTAAATGTCATACACTTTGTCAATTACTAATACAGCTTTGGAGGATTTTACTTTACTTTTACTTGCTGATTCTAAAACAGTCCACAATAAATACTGCTGTTTATGGTATATTGCTCATCATGCATCATTGTAGGGGTGTTAGAATTAAATACAAATGATTTCCCATTCTCCTATGAGACTACTTCTAGAATATCTCTACATTATAAACAGGTATAGAAATCCAGTTAAATATGTAACCATTGTAATAATTATGTAGGAATATTTTATAATTTAAATGTAGCACATAAAAATTGAATGTTCCCATTCTTTGCTTTGATTGTAGAAAAGGGCAGCCTCTTTTGCAGAATATTGTGAGGGATTCATATGAATAATTAAGCCAAATGTAAATGTATCTTAATGTTATACAAAGCTATTAAAATTCAATATGAATCTATTCTGAGAAGTAATTATTCCAAAAATAATGAATAAAGTGAACAGGAGGAAACAAAGTGAAACTGCCAAAATGATACAGTTGACAGCCAAGGGGTTGCTCTGTTTAACGACAGTGGAATGGTGTAGTCATTATGGGAATTTTTTGAAAAAATCCATATCAGTAGATATTCAGTATTACTTTAGTGAAATATTGCCAAAATTATACAGCCAAGGGGTCATTCTGTTTAATGAGGGTGGAATGGTTTTTAGCATCAAACTCATCAAATGGGTATTAATTTATATATATATATATAGTAAAGTAAAATTGTACCTGTATTTCTACACGTACATCAGTTTGACAATTCAAAGCCAATAAAGTTTTAATTTTAAAAAGAAGCAATGCGTGTTTTGCCTCATTAAAGTTCTTTGCAATTAAAAATATATAATGACTAGTCTATTTTAGTATTGCACGCATTTTGTGATGTAACAGACATCGCTTCTCAAAGTGGGTTTCTAGTGCGCGTCTACATCACGGTTTACGGTAGAACGTGTGCGAGCGAGTGGTGGGACTCGCAGAAAAGCGCAGATATTGAAAATTCATAAGAAATGCAATTTAAAATATAATTCAATACAGTTAATATTAAAAACAGGCCTGATTGGCTAAAAGAACGGTTTGCAACCCTTAAAAAGTCCATAAAGATCCATAAAATGGAGGGAATACAGTTTCACTGAAATTAAAATTAAAAATCAAATTGTTACCAGAAAATCTCACTGTTCTATTGAAAAACATGTCCTCAGGTACACAGGGTATAATATTTATGCCTATTTACTGTAAGAATTAGAAGTAATAGGCTTGAAAAAAACTCAGATATTAAATTCCATAAAATGGTTAAATCAAACTGTTACCAAACCACTCAACTGCAGCCTTAAAGAACATGTTCTAGAGTACCCAGGGTACAATTGTCATACATTTTTACTGTAGGAATTTGGAGTAATAGCATTTCAAAATTCAGTAAAAATGTTTAATTTGCAAATATTGCAAAATTCTGAGAGCTATTAAAGGGTTAAATCAAACTGTTACCAAACCACTCAACTGCAGCCTTGTATGTATGTATCTTTGCACTTATATAGCGCCTTTCTAGACACTCAAGGACGCTTTACAATCCACACTGCTCAGAACGCTCAATCCACACACACACACTGGTGAGAAGCGGCAGCCAAACGCGCACAGCGTACTCTCGACCAGGAACGACCACCTGGAGGACTGCATCGGGCACTAGGGTTTAACCCAGGATAGAGCACCAATCCATATCTGGGCTCACACATACAGACATTCACTCACACACCAGGACAGTTATTAGAGAAGCCAATTCACCTACCCTCCATGTTTTTTTTGGACTGTGGAAGGAAACCGGAGCCCCCGGAGGAAACCCACGCAGACACGGGGAGAACATGGAAACTCTCACTTGAACCCAAGATCCCAGCGCTGGGAGGCGAACGTGCTCACCACCTAGTCCCCGGACCGCCTTGAAGAACATGTTCTAGAGTACCCAGGGTACAATCGTCATACATTTTTACTGTAGGAATTTGGAGTAATTCACTAAAATATTATGTTTAATTTGCACATATTGCAAAATTGAGTGCTAATAATGGGTTAAATCAAACTGTTACCAGATAATTTACCAGAAACTGTCCACTGCAGTCTTGAAGTACATATTTTCAGTTTCCCTGGGTATAATTCTCATAACTTTTTACTCTAGGAATTTGGTGGAATAGTATGGTAAAATTCAGAAAAAATTATAATTTAATGTTTAAGACCATAAAACGTTTATAGTACTAGGTACTAATTACCAGGGATATGTACTGCATTTACGAAGAACATGGTCTCAGGTAAAAAGTTTATGTTTTTTGTGTGTGTGTGTGTGTGTGTGTGTGTATTCGGAATAGTAATATTTCAGATTTCCCTAAAAGTTATGGTTAAATACAAATGCAGTGTTACCAGGGAGCCAATTGCAGTATTTAAATCCTTTTTTTTCTTAGGTACAATGTGCATAAGATTTCATTATTTCATGATCATCAGAGATCATGTCTGTAGTTTTGAAAACAGTTTTTAAAGTTTGAAAGTTATTGTCTTATTGTTTTCAAGACTACAGACATGATCTCTAGCATCTTTTGAATTTAACATTTTTAAACATTTTTTAAATTTTATTATAACTGTCATTTTCAGGAAATATGAATTACTAGCAGGAGATAATCATTAACTGCTTTTACCCACAATATCAAAAATAAACGATAATTAAATCTTATGCACATTGTACCTAAGAAAAAAGGTTTTAAAGACTGCAATTGGCTCCCTGGTAACACTGCAATTGTATTTAACCATAATTTTTAGGGAAATCTGAAATATTACTATTCCGAACACACACACACACACACAAAAAAAACATATACTTTTTACCTGAGATCATGCTCTTCGTAAATGCAGTACATATCCCTGGTAATTAGTACCTAGTACTATAAACGTTTTATGGTCTTAAACATTACGAGATTCATAAAATTAAATTATAATTTTTTCTGAATTTTACCATACTATTCCTCCAAATTCCTAGAGTAAAACGTTTTGAGAATTATACCCAGGGAAACTGAAAATATGTACTTCAAGACTGCAGTGGACAGTTTCTGGTAAATTATCTGGTAACAGTTTGATTTAACCCATTATTAGCACTCAATTTTGCAATATGTGCAAATTAAACATAATATTTAGTGAATTTTGCAATGCTATTACTCCAAATTCCTACAGTAAAAATGTATGACGATTGTACCCTGGGTACTCTAGAACATGTTCTTCAAGGCTGCAGTTGAGTGGTTTGGTAACAGTTTGATTTAACCCTTTAATAGCTCTCAGAATTTTGCAATATTTGCAAATTAAACAATTTTTACTGAATTTTGAAATGCTATTACTCCAAATTCCTACAGTAAACATGTATGACAATTGTACCCTGGGTACTCTAGAACATGTTCTTCAAGGCTGCAGTGGTGTGGTCTGGTAACAGTTTGATTTAACCATTTTATGGCCTTCAGCATTCTGCAATTTGTGGAATTGTGTTGTTATTCTAATGAAGTTTGTAATGCTATTACTCCACATTCTTACAGTACAAATGTATGAACATTATAATCTGGGTACTCTAGAACATGTTCTTTAAGGCTACAGTGGAGTGGTTTGGTAACAGTTTGATTTAACCCTTTAATAGAACACAAAATTGTCCATATAACAATTTGATTATAATTGTGAAACTGTATTCCCTCCATTTTATGGATCTTTATGGACTTTTTAAGGGTTGCAAACCGTTCTTTTAGCCAATCAGGCTTGTTTTTTAATATTAACTGTATTGAATTATATTTTAAATTGCATTTCTTACGAATTTTCAATATCTGCTCTTTTCTGCGAGTCCCACCACTCGCTCGCACACGTTCTACCGTAAACCGTGATGTGGACGCGCACTAGAAATCCTAGTGTAGATGGCGTGACTGCGTTTTCGCGAAGTGCAGATGGCGTGACCGCGGTAAGATGAGCACACCCCAAATTTAATTATGTAACAAGTCAAATGCTCTATAAAGAAAAAAAAACGTATATACTTTAACTCCTGTAGGTATGGTGGCAATGCTGAGCATATTCTCTTCTATCCATAGTGACCTTGGGAGGACTGACACAGCAAGTGAACCTGTAGACAGCAAAGGGAGTAAGATTAAAACCGAGCTGAATAATACATACATGTGATAATAAGATTAGTAAATGGCCATGTACAGAACTAACATTTTTATCAATTTTATTGTAAAATCTATTTTTTTTTTATCAATTTAATTTTTGTAACTAAACTCACACAAGCTTGTTATAACCTATAAAATACAAACATGTTTTTTTTATGCAACCTAAAATACATTAGGTGAGTCTGAAGCTAAACATATATTAGTTGAAGTAATAGAAACGTTGTCTGAATCTGAGAAAGAGAGCTGATGTCTGGTTGTTCTAACAATGTGCTTCACCTACACAGCAATCCTACAGGCATGTGCATATTAGTATAATATAGTATAGTATAACTTAACATATTAAATGTTTTATTGTGTTTTAATTTTAATTCAGAACAGACCCAAATTAATCTTAGTACCCCTAGCACCCTGATAAGTCCATTTGTGCTATCAAACTTTCCTAATAATGACATTTGCCAGCTCTGTAACCAGTAAATTTTTGGAATGGTAAATTTTAACAAGAAGCTGAAGAATAAGAAGCTGATTTTGAAGCTGTTTTAATGCTGGCAGCATTTCTTCAAATTGTCCCATTCCACCTTAAAGGGTTCATTAAAAAAAAAAAAAAAGTCCCTCATCACCCAGAGACACCAGTATGCAACTACTGCACCATTTAAGGTGGAACAGGAAATTTCACACTAGGAATTAACTTGAGTTTTGTGCTATTTAGGCTATCAAAAATGCCCTGTTTATGCTTATCATATGCTCCCAAATGTTAAAACTGTGCTGCCGAACCGCAAATACAAATTTTTGTGTATATGACAAACTAACATTTTATTTTACAAAATAATTTACGTAGCAGTGTATAAACAAAGAAAACGAGTTAAAGGTCACTGTTTAAGCTCACATTTTTTTTAAGCTCGGTTGCTAATGTTAGCTAGCTGGCACTATTAATTAACCTCTTTGCTTACAAAACTCATAAGATACAAAAATGCCAACTGGCATTATCCAGTATAAATGTATAAAGTACCCAACCTGTAGCTACATTATATATTAACGTTACTAAACTTGATTAAATGTAATCCACCTTTGCCTAACCGAAGCCTCCAGGATGATGTCCGTTGGTGGGTCCTCACACGGATTGCATTTCTGCCGCTCACATGTGGAAACTGTCTCCGTTCCGAAGTCGTACGGAAGGCATGAAACGAGTGTGCAGATGTAATTTACTCGTCAGAAAGTCAGTAACAGTGAGATGTGTCCATGTATTTGCATCATTATAGGGACAGAGAAGATGACTTTCTGTCTGTTATATATACAGAAGAAAAGAAAAAAGTTTATATTCTTCAAACATAAAGAAGAAACTAAGATAAATATTACCTCAACAACGTTCAACACATTTCTGTTCAAGGCTCCAGTAAAACGCCACTGCTCACCGTGGTGAATGGTGGACCTACAGTGCTGAAGCAGCACGAGGGTGTCCCAATTCAGCTCTCAATTCTATGACCCCTTGAACACTTCAGCCCTCTCACCTTCTGCTCACCTTTCGACAATGTCATCAAAGTTAACATTTCAATAAAGGATTTAGAGCTTATGGCAAGAAACGGGACGAAAGCCTGCAGACAGCAAAATCCCAGACACTTTGTTTAGGTCCCAAAAAGTACTTGTCCGGGGAAAAGAGTACGTTTTTTCGGCCTAGGTAGAGTTCCAAATTTAGTTCACGAACTGGAATGTGAAATATGGCTGAACTAACAACAGATATAATTGTGGCGCCATCTAAAATTCTCCCTGTGAAATATGGTTGAATGAAAAGTTCCTACTTGTGCATGTGTGTTTCAACATTAGGTGTCAGTCAGTAAGCGTAAATGTTTCTTCTAGACCGGCCTGGCAGATGGTCCGGCAAAAAAATATGAAGAATAAGTGTCCCAGGTGGCTACTAAGGAAACAACTCCATACAATGCTTGTATGTGAGTATGAGAGTGAAAATTATTTTCTCAGCTGGTAAAATCTACATGCATCCTATCGGTTCGCTTTAACAAGTAACTGATTTTTATGCAATGTGAATTTTATGGTACTGTTATGGTGTCATATGTGATGTGGAAGGATGTTTTTTGTGGGAAACACTATTAAACTTTGCTTGTTTTAAACTGGTTATCGAAATAAAAATTAATTACTGTTATTTCTATGCAACTTGACAGTTCAATATATTTCACAGTTGAAGTGCAATATTCATTTTAGCAAATTTGTCATTTCAGATTCATGGTACTCTCTTTGCAGACCACAATGAGTCTTTAAGTCTCAGGCCAGCCCATGGCACAGGCCCTGAATTCGTCAACCTCCATGAATCCCAGTTGGAGGGGGTGCCAGTCCTTCACAGGGCAACACACACTCACACATTCAGGTACACACTCACACCTACAGACACTTTTGAGTTGCCAATCCACCTGTGTTGGACTGTGGGAGGAAACCGGAACACCCAGAGGAAACCCACGTGGACACGGGGAGAACACAGAAGCACACCATCTACTTTTAATACCAATAAGGTTATGGTTGCAGTCTTTCTTGCTACACTGCCCCTGGTATCCTATTGTCATATATATTAACATTTAGTAGTATATAAACAATCAGCATATGCAGTCTCTTTTTTCCAGAACGTTCACCTTAATATTATGAAACAATGATTACACAGACACCCAGTGTCTTGGACGTAAAAAAGGTGCTATACTATTGTCGTGTGGCGAGACCTATCCCATCACCAATTCACTGATTCAAGGACTATGAAGTGTATATATGTGTTGTGAATGTACTTATCTGGCTTCACCTGTGAAGCAGAAATAGCCAAAGGGGGCAACACAGAGCCCTACTCAACTTATCCTTGTCGGGAGGATCCACCGTTGGGGAAAGGAAGGGGGGTCCATTCTTTGAGTAACCTGAAAAGATAAAACAAGTTGTTATAATTTAAATGGCCATAATGATAAAATATTTACTGGTAATCGAATAATTGTCCTAGGCTGACTGTGTATATGGTATTAAAATGTGTTATGTTTAGAACATGTTGACCCAACCTCAATGATGAGATGGAAAATTCTGAGGGCAGGGCTTTAGGCTTAAATGTTCCAAAGATTCCCAGGGATGGAGGTTTTTTTTTGTTGTTGTTCCCAAGATTTTTGCAGAGAAGGACACTAGCTCCCCTTAGTGTTAGAGTAACTGGGTGGGGTAAATGTAAAATAACCCAAGCCTGTTGTCTAGGTGGGTTTAAATATTATAAATATTTTTATTTTTTCGTTGTTTCACTCATGGGCTGTGTATTTTCCGTTGTGTAAATAAAAGTCCACCAGTTGAGCACTCTACTTTTGGATCTTTCCACCCTCACAGACCTGGCCAGGAAGCCATGGGTAAACCCCTGCGGGGTACCTCACACCCTCACAATTGTCCTATTTTGAACATGGCTTCCCCCATGTGGGAAACCGGCTTTATGTATTGGCTTGTTCAGGGAGTACAAAGCAGACTGAATCTTCATATAATGTAGATTAAATTTTATTTAAAAAACAAGTCACCTTCATATAAAGCTATATGGTTTTTTAGGTATCTGATAAGGATGCCCCTTGGACACCCCCCGCTAGAGGCATAGCCAACTAGAAGGAGTCCCCAGGACAGACCCAGGACTTGCTGAAGTGATCTCTGAGCTGGGCTAGGTTTGTCTGGATCTCCCCACAAAAAAATCCTAGAAAATGCTGTGGGTGACAGAGATGCATGAACTTCTTTGCCTACCCTGTTTCCACTGCGACACTGAAATAGAATGAGCAGACAAGAAGATAAGGCAGTGATTAAAAGTAGACCTTTAAATCAAGCTAAAATGTCAAAACTACACCCCACAACTACCCAACCACCAATCAATAAATTAAAAATATAAAAAATAGTGTTTTGTATTTGGAAATTTGAGAAGTCCAAGAGTTATTCACAAAATTGGTTTAGCCAATTCTAAATCTAAATTGACTGATCAATTGCCACTTCCTATGAAGGCAGTTCCATATGATGTGTAAGACGGTGTTCAAGTGGAGTGGATTACACTAAAAAATGGCAATATATACTATGGAAGGACATGGATTCTGCTGGCTCTGCTTGTGCCATCATGGAGAGTATTTTTTTCTACAGATTGAGAAAAAATGTATTTTGAATGGAAAGGCCCGTAATTTCTGCCCATTAAAAAAATCCTCTTCTGTTTTCTTCCTTTTCTGTTTTTTAAATACATGGCAAAAGTTGTCATTATTAGATTTCTCGTGGTTTCTGTGAAGATTGTTTTCAGAATCTGCTCTGCAGTGTGAACGTAGCCTAAACCTTCTTTCCAGCCTTTGAATGCTTGATCAATTGAAGAGCATGCTTGTAAATGCTGTAATGAAAGTATAAAGTTTGTACAATTATGGACAAGATGTAGCCTTCCTTTTTCTGCAATTTTGCTAAAGATTTTGGATGGACCATTACTGATTTTGAATGTTGGTAGTTAATTGAATTTATTAACAGTCTTTAGCAAAGCAAGAATGTTACTATCTGGGATGCTGACTTGCAAATTGTATGCTACATTTGCTATAAATCAAATGGTTCTGCATTGCTTGTAACTTTTTAAATTGTGGCGCTGTTGGGCATAGAGCATGTTATTTAGTATTCTGTCATGGTGTGTTTTAGCTTTAAGCCTCAGTGTTTGTCATTAACTTTCTTCTTGGTTCTAATATCCAAATATTGTTTTGGAGGTCAATAAAGTTCATTTTCATGCCTTTTTACCATCATTTTTTGAACAACATTCTTTGAAGTTTGTTTTCTCTTTCAAATGAGTGCTCCGGTTAAAGGAATGCAGGGTATTCTGAAACGACAATAGTTAAAAGTGTAGAGATCTGAACCCTAAACATGGATACCATCGAAAGCAGGTATCTAGTCTTAAAGTTAATGTATTAAAAAACTTTAGAAAAAAATAGCATTTCCTTGGGGCCTTAATTAAATGTTTGTAAAAATACCTGGGTCAGAATACCATGGGGGAAAGCACCCCAGAGTCCATTTAAATTCTCAAGTCTCTCATTGAGAGTCTCCACATTGAGATGTCTCAACCCTGTTATAGTGAAAAAGCATGAATGCCATCTGCTCTACACATAATACTGGATTGCTAGTTTGTATGAGTTTTAAGCATGCACTGTACTGTCATTTATTAGCATACACTGCAGTATCAGAAATTATATAATCATTCATTCATTCATTGCCTGTAACCACTTATCCAGTAAAGAGTCGCAGTGTGTCCGCTGTCTACACAGAATCACTTGGTGCTAGGCAGGAATACGCCCTACAGGGTGGGCCAGTACTTTACAGGGTGACACACACTCACATTCACTCTCACACTAACTCCTAAAGATACTTTTGAGTAGCCAGTCCATCTACCAATATGTGTTTTTGGTCCTTGGGAGGAAACCCACACAGACTGTATATTTCAATACTTAAGCAAATTGCTTAAATCTAAAAAGTGTTTTGAGCAGCAGTTCTGAATAAATATTAACTGCCTGAGGTGCCCATGCATCTCATCATCATCAAAAAAAAAAAATAATTAAATGATAAAAAGGCTTTGCCATCTCATCTTTTTGCGAAGCCATGAACTACCATTCCCAAAATGCACCGCGGTGCTGATACGTCACAGCAAGGAGCCGAGGCGGTTGAGGTGAAGCATTTTAAACATCAGCTAACCACTAAGCGTACTGTTTTATATGATAATATGTTTTATAGGAGGTAATTCGATACGAATGACATAATTTATTGTAAATGTGTCGGCGTTTACTGGTCTGTTATATATTGGGTGTTTGGAAATATAGCTATATTTGAGTTCTTTTTGTATACACAATAACAAACTGAAGTAGACTAGCCTACATATTCGCCAGTCTCTTTCTAAATCAGTCGATTTATCGGGTCAACGTAAAATACGTTCAGCGGTTACATTCGTGCAACATAGAGGTTCCTAGTTTCCTACACGAAATTCCTCTTACACTTTAAATGGTAGCTACAACGATTTACGTTATTCCGTATTCACCAGCTGTTTATTCGGGCTGTCCAGTCCACATTAAACAATGTGGCAATTAACGTTATGCCAAACAACCACATATAAATATTAAATTGAAATCAACAATTTCTCTCGTTTATAATCATCAACCATATACCAGCCTTGTAACAAGTTCTGTCATGTTTTTGAATATGAAGCTGTTTTTGTCTCCTGTGTTTTGAAATATGTAAGTGTAGAAGTGTAGAAAAAGCGCTATATACATATATTTTATTTTTAGCCTTGTTGTAATTACATCAGGGTCTCAGGCACCAGAATGTAACCTCTGTGCATTTTAAATACAAAAGATATAACACCCCTAGTCAGAGGACATGTTATTTGATTTTCTATATTATAATATGTTCACATTTCTCTGTTTGGCTTGCTGGAGGAAGCAGGTATAAATGTAATTATGTCTTATTTACCATGATCTATGCTTTATTTTCTGCAGCTATGCAAACTGACTGAAAAGGGGCTCCAAGTTAACATCTGCAGCAACAAAATACTGCAAAACCTTGTCAATTTAGTACACGACTGCAACAAGTCCTTTCTTTAGATGTTGCCATGCCATGGATGATTCGGACGAGGAATTCTCTGACCTCTGCTCTCGACTCCTGAAGAGAGTAAAAAGGAAAGAATCAGATGAGAAGAAAAGGACTGCAGTTCCTTCTAGGAGAAGGAGGGATCAGAAAAACAGTCAGCCTCAGAGTGAGAAGGTTGTTCAGACACAGGCTAACTGCCACACAGAGGGAACCTCCTCTTTGGGCCTGAAGGAGAATGTGCTCCGCAGGATGGAGCGCTTTAAGAGAGAGAGTCCTCCTCGACTCTTCCATGAAGAGAAAGAAAAAGGCCAGTGTAACACAGCATCGTCTCAAATACAAGGTGATAACCTCTTCCGTTCATAGGTTTGGAATTATTTTGTCACAATTTATGTATATTTTACAACTGCAGTCTTTATCTGTAATTTATATTGATTAGAAGCATACAGAAAAAAAGTAGTTACTAGCTTAGCATTTCGTGTGTGTGTGTTAGGGGTGGGTGATATTTCAGGGTATTTTGGCGATAACTATATTTTTGGTGATATGACAAAACACCGAAAAATATTTTTATTAATTTGAAGAATTAATATTATAACATATTATATTGGGGTGACTTAAATTTTGCATACTTTTAAAGTGTGCTGTGATTGAAAAATGGTTGAGAAACCATGCTCTAGAGCTTTTACCAAGCATCAATCTCCATGGATGTTGTATTTTTTTTTCTTTCTTTTTGAATTCCTTGGACTTATTTGTCTCTAACAGAGCCCATGGAGGAATCTGAAAGTGATGAGGTACTGGCCTTGAGGCTGCAGCAGCAGTTGGACCGTGAGGCTGAGACCGTGGTGCCTATGGATGATGGAGACCTGTTCTTCTGCCAGCTCTGCCATAAAGACCTTTCATCCATGAGTCCTCAGCTTCGCACCCAACACATCAACAGGTGTTACACCCAGCTTTAACTAATAGTATTGAAATACCTCTACATCATCTGTATCTAGCTGCTAGTAGCTGGGTTTCCACTTATGTATTTTGTGTAACAAAATGAAAACATCAAAAACCAAAATATTAATGTCCTTGTTGTTTGGTTTTAACAAAATTATCTTCAGTTATAAAGGAACAAGTTTCAAGTATTCTCTTGTATTAGGTGGACAAATAATTTAAGTTTTTTTCCCTAAGATATGATTTAAACTCCAAACATTCTTTATCCCAGTCTTTTGCCATTTTACGTTGTTGTGTAGTATTAAAAATGACAGTTTTCATTTTATAAAAAAAAAAAAAAAGTAACCTAAAAATTAAGCATTAATAGGCTACAGTTATTGCCACTAACATTAGAAGCATCATAATTTAATATTCTAAACCAAAACACGTTTTTGAATACAATACTATCCCCAAAAAGGAACGGACATGCTTTTGCAGCGCTTTTTCCTTGATGCAGCTCATAAAAAATGCACTGATGAATAAATTAATCTCATTTGCCAAAATACATAATTTTATGTTATATGTTATTTTTCTTTTGAATAAAGGGCAGGAGAATGTTTAAATATTTAATTAAAATGATATGATACTCAAAATGCTTTTAAAACATATTTGTACACTTATACAAAGTCAGTGTAAATGTAAATTGGATGGAAACCTTGCTACAACCAAGTAAAAACATTTTTAACTTGAGCAGCAGAACATTGTTATATATCTAATATCAGACATCTAGATTCCAAAGTTTTTGTAACTTTCATAAATGCCTCAAAATATGATGCATACCTTCTATTTGGTTATACAACCTTAACAATGCCACATCAGAATCCTTTTATTTAAAATCAGAAGGTTAGGGTTAGAATCAACAGAGGGCATTGCACAGTGGGAGTAAACAGAAGTGAGCATTTGGCAGAGCATGTAGATGACCTGTGAGCATTTGTGCTGTTCTTACAGACATTTATTTTTCTCCAAAAACAAACACGGATCAACTTTTGGAAATAAGTTGATGTAGGATACTACACTGTACGCTCTTTGTGGGTGTTGCCATTGCTCCTTGCGCTTGTACTATCAGGGGACAGGACTGATATGAACATGAAAAATAATCACTGGACTGGAATAGCCTAATCATATGAACATGACTGTGATTTCTATTAAATTGTTGCGGGCAAATTGCTCAGTTTTTCATGAAAAGTCATGCAGCTTTAATGACAACTGTATCACATTAGGTTAATACATGCTCTCATCTACTTGGTTTCAGGTGTCTAGATCAGAGTGAGGACAGTGCCTCTGAAGCTCTTCTTCCTCGTCCTCTTCCTCGACCTCGAGTGCCAGAGTGCCCTATCTGTGGTCGTAGCTTTAAGTCTGAGAAGAGTCGCTCTGCCCATTTGAAGCGCTGCTCTGCGAGCATGGGTGTATCTCCTGCCGAATTGCTACAGGCTCTTCAGAGACAGGCGGACGAAAGTGAGAGAGACAACGCATCTGACCACCTGTAAGCAGCTCAGTATACATATAACCATTAAAAAATGTAGACAATGCTTGAAATTTAAAGGTGCATTCAGACATTTTCTCCTGTGAGTGTTGAAGTTATGCTGCGACAGACAGGATCTGGAATTTTCGATAAACCTATTTTAAGCATGGCAACCACTTTATGGGGATGCACCTTATAGAGCCATGTACTGGTTTATACTGGTTTAATTATTTGACTCTTCACCTCGTGTGCAGGGTTGATAGCATTTGGGCAACGTGCTGGATCTCCATTGTACTGATGTGGCTGCAAAAAAAAAAAAAAAAAGTCAGGTTCGCCTAGTGATCTGACAGATCTCTGGATCTGAGAGGCACTTCTTTCACTGTCAACCACACCAACAATAGGCCTACTAATAATACCAATAAGCCAATCTGAAATAGGGTCGGGGAGGGCCTTGGGTCTTGGCCAAACAGATTGAAGCCCAGTTGATTGATTGAAGTCGCATAGCTGCCGACCAAACACCACAGCCTGACACGCACCACAGCAGCTGTGATTGGTCCACTGAGCCTCATTTTCCCTCCCACACACTCCCGCTGTCCCGGTTTAACACAAACGCAGAAGTATAAACGTGGTAGTACAGGCTTATATTGTTTTTTTTTTATCTCATGTCTGAATGTTGTCTATATATTTCCACAAAATTAACCAGAACCATTTAAGGCACTATTTAAAAGAAAAATAAAATTCTCCCAGGGGAGCATACCCCTGGACCCCACTTGAAAATAATTATGGTCAAGTTTATACACAAGCTGTTTACATCTGGGCCCAGGGGCCAACAAGTTATGTGTTAAAAGTGTGTCGTATACATAGCACCCCCACCCCTGACCACCTTCTGGGCATGGAAAAATGTTCAGGCTTAGGAATTTTTTTCCACTATCAGCTCTGCGTGTGTTACCCATTACTTGGAAAAAAAAGGTAAGACAAAAATAATAATCACTCACATAAATGTTGGCTACTTTTTGGTGGTAAAAATTATCGACTGCTTTAAAAAGTTTTTTAAAAGTTTGCCAGGTCGGGATTTCTAAAGTAGCTAAGAAATAGGGGGTTTTTAGACTTTAACACATTTGTTATAAAAAAAAAAGTCACATAGTTACATAATCTCTTATATATGCATATAGGGAAATTTGTGGAAATATGAATTGTCTCTGAACTTTAACATCTTCTAAGGCAGCGGACTGAGGGCAGTAGGAGGCCACCAGAGTCCAGCATACCAGCTAAGAAGAAAGCCAGAAAAAAAGCACCACGCTTGGATGAGGATACGATGGTGGCTCTGGCCTTGTCTCGTTCTCTGCTGGAGCAAGAGAAAGAACGAGAGAGAAAAATTGAAGACGAGAGGCAGATACAGGCACAGCTGTCAAGTCCTCCCACAGCTGCAGCTCCTATGCTACAGTTGAAGCCTAGAGCGGGTAATTATGTAAAGGTCTCAATATTGCAAATCTCTTCTCCTTACTAGTTCACATTACATTTATTTAAAAAATCTAGCTATGCAGGTCTTTATTGCGAAGCCAAAACAGCATTATAGCTGTCAGCTTTGCTTGCAGAATTTTGTTTTTATTTATGAGCAGGCCAAAAGTGTAAATATCAAACAATAGCAAATGTGGTTCAAAATAGCACCATGTTCTATATTAATTGGCCCACTTGATCAGCACAGGAAAGACAATTATAACATAGTTTACTCAGGGCTTTGCACATGTGGCCCATTATTTTATACTCATCAAAAACAATTTAAAAGTTGCTTCATTGCTTAAGTTGTCTATGTGCAGGATTGTCCCCACCACCCACAACAAATGAAAACCTCTGGTGAAGATAAACTCATATATAGATTAATAAATTCAAAAACTCATAAACATAAGTTAACTCTGGACCCTATAGCTATCAGGTGAGGAAGAAAGGACAAGAAATTGACAGCCTTTCCAGTGAATAAGAGACCTTATCCATTAAAGATAGATTCAGAAGCAGGATTCTGTGACTTTTGCAGTTTAACTGATGATTTGAGCCTTGGGGCTAATTTTAGTAATAGATCAATTATAAACCAGGCATGTAAACTTTAACGTGCATAACTTGCTACTGTCTTTCAGGTAAGATTCGGGGGAGGAGGAGGAAGGGTGCATCTGCTGCTTCCCCTTCACTCCTACTTATTCAGGACCCTCAAACTGCCCAGAATCGAATCCAGGAACGTGTTTCCTCCCTGCTGCTCTGCCCAAGACCGCCAACACCCCCCACTCCCAAACTCCTCCCCTCCAAACTTCCCATGTGGGCACACAGTACCCCCCTCTGGCTCAAGAGTGCGCTGCCTGGAGGAGGACCACACTCAATCTCAGAGTTTTACACTGTAGAACTTGGAGCATTTATACAGCCATGGGTGAGACCAGAGGTGAGGGATGCTTTTACATATATGCTTACTCATACACAGTTACATTATATGCACTTAAAGATCAACATTGTATCTAACCAAGTCATATTTGAATGGATCAGTATAGCTGTATTAAAGTGGGCATGAAAAACTGACTTTTATCAGTGCTTATACACACAGATTTAGTATGTGGCATTACCTGCAAACCTACAAATATTGAAATAAGACAATAAGGGCTGCCTAAGTGAGAAAACATGGGATTTAATGAATTGTTCAGATTTGGCTCCATTTGTGATGTCAGTTCCCCTTGAAATTGTACTGCCCTACATTTGAGTATCTCTGCTTACAGTACTGTACCTGCTATTCTTTGAAAGTGGAAAGGCAAAGTTAAACCACATATAACAGACACGAGAGTGAAGCAGTTACATATCTAAGGAAAAACTGTCAAAATAAGAGAATCAAGCAAAAAGCTGCTACACACTCTGGGTGAGGTGAGCAGTGGCCCATTACTATTAAATAAAAAGCATTTAAATCAGTTGTTCAGAACAGTGTATAGAGAGGATGGATGGGTGCACGATTCCATACTGGAAAAATGTCAGTCGTACGATAAACGTCTGGGCAGAAATATCTGCACAGATATTTTTGCAGAATCAGTTAAAAAATAAAAAATCTTTAATTTATGGATGGTCAAAGTGGTCTTGTATGCATAACACCAATGGCGTTGGAGGTGGGTTGAATAGCACATATTTCGGAATGTAAACAAACCAGAAAGAACTGGAGTTCCCTAAAATCAAAGATGTTCCCTTTAAAGTTCAATAAAAAATAATGATATAGTTCTAATAAAAGTTGTAATAGCTTGTTATGTGGTCCAGTGTGCAGTATCTGTTACAGATAATACGCTTTATTTTCATACATTTATTTAGATGTGTTTCTAGCGCTGTGTAATGTATTATAGATTTCTATGGTTTGAGTGTTCTGTAGTGGCAGCTTGTTGTGTACATGGCTGTTTTCATTGTCTGTTTATGGGAAACATTCAGACATGTATGTAAGTTTATATTACGAGATTTAAAAAAAATCAGACGTTTGATATACGCTGACTGGTCTAAAACGCAGTTAAAAATAACCCCAGGTTATATTCATTCTGTCCCAGTTGACATGTGGGAGAATATTCTGTCATATCTCCTGGTAAAGGTATGTTTGGTGTTGTAATATGTAGTTCAACAATGAGGTTAGGCTCAGGTGTTAACCTTACTTAAATCAACAAAACGACCAAAAGAATCACTCAGAGAAGTGAAACTTCTGGCAGTGTTTGTGAACAGTAGCAGTCTACGTATGTGTTATAAATATGCATCCTATTCAGTTTACAATTTAACAGTTCATAGTATCAGGAATAATAATTGTGTGAAGGATTATTAAAGTTTTTTGGCATCATCTCGCTCATCTGTTATCGAGGACTAGAAAATAAATATCACTTATATCTGTGTTTGAGCCACAAGCTGCCCTGTAGCATTAATTTCCTCAATAAATATACAAACACTGGGTAAGATTAGGGTTTTTTGCTCATGGGGCTTCCCCTAGTGTAATTAATTTTAAAGCACTGTACTGAAACCCATAAGGAGGGGAAGGAGGTGGAGTAGTTTCCCACCCTCCCTGAAAAGTTACATAATGCAGTTTCTGCAGTACTGAGCTCAGAGTAGCAAAAACAGAGGCTCTGAGTTTTACAGGTCAGTGAAGCATCACAATTATTATGACACTGTAATTAAATAAGAATTTAATAATTCCTTTAAAGCTTTGAAAGTTTTACTCAGCAAATTGAGATTCTAATTTATACTACACTGAGGTATTATAATAAAGTAAAAAGAGCAGATTCTTGTAGATTGTTTGTCATGCTTATCTCACTACACACTGATCTCCCTCCCAAAAAAAGGAAGTACTAATATTTTAACATTGTTGTTTTGATTAACTCCTCCTTGGATCACCACCTTAACGTGGTGGAGGGGTTTGTGTGCCTGCGTGAGCCTAGGCGCTACGTTGTCGGGGGCAATAGCCCCTGGTAGGGTCTCCCAAGGCAAATTGATCCTAGGTGATGGGCCAGACAAAGAGTGATCCATAAAGACACGGATGAAAAAGATAATAACGTGGACACAGCCTCCCTTGCCCGGAGCAGGGTTACCGGGGCCTCACCCTGGAGCCAGGCCTGGAGGAGGGGCTCCTTGGCGAGCACCTGGTGGCCGGACTTTCACCTATGGGGTCCGGCCGGGCTTAGCTCGAAGGAGATACATGGGTCCACTCTCCCATGGGCCCACCACCTGTGGGAGAGGTAGTAATCCGATTCTGGTGTATTGTGGATCGGGTGGGGGTCGGGGGCCCTGGCGTTCTAATCCTCGGTTACTGAAACTGGCTTTTGGAACATGGAACGTAACCTCTCTGGTGGGAAAAGAGCCTGAGCTGGTGCGCGAGGTTGAGAGGTACCGGCTAGATATAGTTGGGCTCACCTCGACACACAGTATGGGCTCTGGAACATCTGGAAATCTCCTTGAGAGGGGCTGGATGCTCTTTCACTCTGGAGTTGCCCAGGGTGAGAGGCGTAAGGCAGGTGTGGGCTTACTCATAGCCCCCCGGCTTAGCGCCTGTACGTTGGGGTTTACCCCAGTGGACGAGAGGGTAATTTCCCTGCGCCTTCAGGTTGGGGAAAGGGCTCTGACTGTTGTTTGTGCTTATGCACCAAACAGCAGTTCAGAGTACCATGCCTTCTTGGGGACCCTAGAGGGAGTGCTGGAGAACACTCATTCTGGGGACTCCATTGTTCTGCTGGGGGACTTCAACGCTCACGTGGGTAATGACAGTGAGACCTGGAGGGGTGTGATTGGGAGGAACGGCCCCGCTGATCTGAACCCGAGTGGTGTTCAGTTATTGGATTTCTGTGCTCGTCACAGTTTGTCCATTACGAACACCATGTTCCAGCATAAGGGTGTCCACAAGTACACCTGGCATCAGGATACCCTAGGCCGCATTTTGATGATCGACTTTATAGTCGTATCATCTGACCTGCGGCCATATGTTCTGGACACTCGGGTGAAGAGAGGCGCTGAGCTGTCAACTGATCACCACCTTGTGGTGAGTTGGATCAGATGGCAGGGGAGGATGCCAGACAGACTTGGCAGGCCCAAACGTGTGCTGAGGGTTTCCTGGGAACGTTTGGCAGAGGAACCTGTCAGAAAGATCTTCAACTCCCACATCCGGCAGAGCTTCAACTGCATCCCGGGGGAGGCTGGTGACATTGAGTCCGAGTGGTCCATGTTCCGGACCTCCATTGTTGAGGCGGCTGAACGGAGCTGTGGCTGCAAGGTTGTCGGTGCCTGTCGGGGTGGCAATCCCCGCACTCGGTGGTGGACACCCCGGGTGAGGGGGACTGTCAAGCTGAAGAAAGAGTCCTATCGAGCCTGGTTGGCTCAGGGGACTCCGGAGGCAGCCGACAGGTACCGAGGAGCCAAGCGGCTCGCGGCCTCGGCAGTCGCTGAGGCTAAAACTCGGGTGTGGGAGGAGTTTGGTGAGAACATGGAAAACGACTTTCGGTTGGCTCCGAGAAGTTTCTGGCAAACCGTCAGGCGACTCAGGAGGGCAAAGCAGTTTTCCACCAACACTGTATATGGCTCGTCTATCACTGGGGCTGAAGTGGCCAAGGTGGTAGGGAAACTCCTTGGCGGTAGGGCCCCGGGGGTGGATGAGGTTCACCCCGGGTTCCTCAAGGCTCTGGATGTTGTGGGGCTGTCCTGGTTGACACGTCTTTGCAACATCGCATAGACATCGGGGGCAGTGCCTCTGGACTGGCAGACTGGGGTGGTGGTTCCCCTTTTTAAAAAGGGGGATCGGAGGGTGTGTTCCAACTATAGGGGGGTCACACTCCTCAGCCTCTCCGCTAAGGTCTATGCGGGGGGACTGGAGAAGAGAGTCCGACTGATAGTTGAACCTCGGATCCAGGAGGAACAATGCGGATTCCGCCCCGGTCGTGGAACACAGGAACAGCTCTTTACCCTCGCTAGGATCCTGGGGGGTGCATGGGAGTTTGCTCAACCAGTCTACATGTGTTTTGTGGATCTGGAGGAGGCATTCGACCGTGTCCCTCGGGGTATTCTGTGGGGGGTGCTCAGGGAGTATGGGGTACTGGGCTCTTTGTTACGAGCTATCCAGTCCCTGTACAAACAAAGCAGGAGTCTGATTCGTATGGCTGGCAGTAAGTCCGACTGGTTTCCAGTCGGAGTTGGACTCTGTCAGGGCTGCCCGTTGTCACCGGTTCTGTTCACAATTTTTATGGACAGAATGAAATGAGTTTTCTCCGCAGGATTGCTTGGCTTCTCCCTATAGACAGGGTTAGGAGCTCGGACATCTGGGAGAGACTCGGAGTGGAGCCGCTGCTCCTCCACGTCGAGAGGAGCCAGTTGAGGTGGTTCGGGCATCTGGTTCGGATGCCTCCTGGACGCCTTCCTGGAGAGGTGTTCCAGGCATGTCCAACGGGGAGGAGGCCCCGGGGCAGACCAAGAACACGCTGGAGAGACTATATGTCTCGACTGGCCTGGGAACGCCTCGGTATACCCCCGGAGGAGCTGGAGGCGGTGGCTGGGGAGAGGGAGGTCTGGGTTTCTTTGCTCCGACTGCTTCCCCCGCGACCTGGATAAGCAGTGGATAATGGATGGATGGATGGATGTTTTGATTAAATTTTTTAATCAATAGACAACGCTCATAAATATTATTCCAATGTGTTGATCTTACATTAACTAGTTTGTTTAAATAGATATTTTGTCTTAAGAAGGGACAATGCAAATAATTGTGATTAATTTCAGAAACATTTTAGAATATCCACAGCTAACTTTATAAATCACTCGTTTTCTTACACCAATCTTCACTTTGCAGAAAATGCCTCCTCTTTCCTCAGAGGTTACGCCTATGAAGCAACATTCCTCAGCTACCTCAAAATCTACTGCAGATTCACAACAGCCCAGCAATGCTTCACCGTCTCTGGATCAGAATCCATCAGAGCATCCTACCACTCCAATTTTTCTGACCCCAGCCATGAGCACTCCAGGTTCACAGGCCCTTCGTGACCTTGTGGAGCTGGCAGAGGAGGGCATGACTCTCACCCAGTACGGACACAAAGGTTTGACAGTAGGCTCTTACACAGGCGTGGAATATGTTGTGTCTGAATATGATGGGCCTTTGTAGATTTTTTCTTTATATCCATTTTATTGTGTGAATCATTACAAGTTACAGGGGCTTAAATTATCAACTTTTGACAGCTATTAGGCGGGTGTGAGTTGGTCATAAATTTACAAAAATTATAAACATGTTTTTTAAACTTATGATTTTTGAAGTCTTATTTATCTAAACGTTTCCAAGAAAACTATTGATGTAAAAACATATTAAAGCAGTTCTTTCTCAAAACACTTTCAGCACCTTTCATTAATACAATCATGTTCACATTGAAAAGCAAAAAACAATCTTGCATCAGTCATGTCTATAATGACAACATGGCACATAACTAACGTTGCTTCTGCTCTACAGATAAAGAGCCAGCTGGGTCTGAGCTTCAACTAAGTGGCTTTGTCCCTGAAACAACTAAAATCACAAAGCCTCCTGTGAGCTCGGTAACAGTTATTTTCACATTTATTCACTGATTCGTTCATTTACTGTAACCAGTTTTTCTTGTTTATATGTCATTTGCAAACTTGTTTAGCTTGTAAGAGCAAAATGTTTACATTTAAAAGATACTGCAGAAATTTTGGCTATTTTATGAAGTTTATAATAGGTGTGCTTGGTTCATAATATCTGCTTTGGATAATGATTATTGAATATGCTTGTTTTGTTAAATTCTAGGTCACTGTTGCTTTACTGCTATGTATCCATCCTTTCCACCATAACAAATATGGGACATATATTAGAAAATCCTAAACAGGACAGTCCCTAAGAATTCTCTGAAGACAGACAGTAATGTATAAATTATTTGAATATTTTAAGGAGTTTTTATTTGTGTGTTGCAGGTGAGTGTATCCAAGCTGTGTTCAGATCTGTCCAGCATGGTGAACAACCCTCAGCTCAGTGATATACAGCTGCAGGTGGACAGTGGAGACGTCTACTTCGCTCACTCATTCATGCTCTACACACGCTGCCCCCTGCTGGCCAGCATGGTAAACACGTCCATGAATTTGATCTGCATATGTAACTAGTAACCAGTTCATTTTTTCTCATTGTATTCAGAATGTATTCGTCTTTGTGTTTTTAACATATTATTGTTCAAAATGTTTACTTTTGTACAGTGATGTGCTGGGCAAGGGAAAGTCATAGGAAGCAAAGTGCAAAAAGTTATCTTCCATCTTTAAGAGAAAATCCAAAGTTCCACTCTTGCTTTGAAAAACAAACAAACATATATATATATATATATATATATATATATATATATATATATATATATATATATATATATATATATATCGCATATACTAACTCCACACTAAGGGTTATATTGTGTTATATTCTGCTAAATTTCTGTAAGAAATATATTGGTTGACTCTTTATTTTGTGTCTGTGTGGGCCCTGAGGTCCATGATGCAGGTTTTGGGGTGGAAGAAGATGGCATGCCTAGGGCTCAGAGGCTGTTGCTGAGTGATGTGCCATGTGAAGCAGTGTACTCGCTGTTGCAGTATCTCTACACTGCCTTTTGTCCACTCACAAAGACCCTGCTGCACCACATACATCAACTTGCCATCAGGTTAGTACACTGTCCAAGAACTGATACATTTGACATATTTCTGACTGCTGTCACAATGCTGTGGAAAGGACAACAATAATAACCATTAGAATGGTATTCAATCAAATTAGTCAAAATGTATATAATAATCAAAATAATAAAAATTTATATAGCACTTTTTATAACTGATGTTGTCACAAAGCAGCTTTAGAAAATGTATATCCGAACAGAAAATAAGGATCAGGAAGCTCCATGCGAGCAAGCTGAAGACAACACTGTCAAAGAATAACTCCCAAGAGGCTGGAGGAAGTAACCCTGGGATACATTATTGAATATTTTAATTTTAATAGTGTGTATATTCAGGCAAGTTTCAGTTTGTAAGGAAAATAACTGGGAATCTTTGAGAGCTGTGACTGTGAATCTCACTTTAATGTTTTTATTTTAATGGAGACATTTTGGTGCATTACAAAACTTAAACGTCACCATAATTTGAACAGATTATTTTGACATAATGCTTAATGTTTAAAAAGGTGAAATTAAGTAACATACGAAAACTGGAATAAGTTCAGTTTACACATAGGTTCTTCAATTTGTTGTTAGAATTATATATATATATATATATATATGGTTGTGTTTTAACACTAGGTTTGACCTGCCTGAGCTGTGCCAGCAGTGTGAGCAGTACAATGAAGATCCAGAGGGCTCAAATGAAGAGGAATGCCTAGCTCAGGAGCCTGATCTTGGGCCTCAACAAACCCTTGCTGACACACAGTTTCTGGAGCTCCTTTGCTCCTTGTGGCAACACGAAGAGAATGACAGTGATGAATTTGGAGAAACAGAACCTGGAGAAGCTGAGAGAGGGATGGATGAGGAGGAGGAAAGAGGTGGGAATGTTGATGGAGAGAAGAAAGAAGATAGAGTCAATGAGGAAGAGCTGGATGAGATTTATGAGTTTGTTGCCACACAGAGGAAGATGGAGGCAACTAGATCATTTACCACAAGCGATGAGGAAGAAGAGGAGGATGAAGAAGAAAAGGAGAGCACTGGCACAGTAAATGGGGAACATGAAAAACAAAACACTGAAGCAGGACAAAAGAAAGAGGTAAATGCAGCCTCTTTTAAGGAGGCCAATACCAGTCACCATAGTTACAGGCTTGGAGAGGATAAGGATGCAGCTGCCATGGTAACTAGTGCAACGAACATGCACCACATCCCGGATTCCCATGCAGATGTTTGTTTATACACTTCTGACACACAAGAGGATCTAAACAACAACCCCAATGCCAGTCTGGACAAGAGCTATAACCGTTTGTTTTCCGAGTCATGGGGAGAATATCTGGAGCCATCTCAAGTTCCAGCTGACCAGAAGAATACACCTGCTCCACATCAAATATCCTCAGTCAGTGAGGTGATTGACCTGTCCATCAGCCCTCCTCCAGGTTCAGGAGAGCCAGGTGAGCTATCCTTTCCAGTGGCTGGCATGTCTCCTGATGAAGGAGAACCAAGTATACCAGCCCAAGACCCTGTTCCTCCTCCTTTTACCTCAAAATTAAAAAGCATTCAGATTAAACTCTCATCTTCAGAACACTCACCTCCACAGTCCAGTAAAATAAAATTTGGTTTGGTCCCTTTAGTCAGTAGCATGAATCCTAAGCTTCTACCTCCAGTGCCAAATAAAGCTCAGCCTGACATATCCACTCTAGGATCTTCTTGTAAGCAGCCAGAACTTATTGTCCTCTCTGACTGCAGCGATGACATAGATGTAGATCCTCTTGTTGACATGAGTTCATCTCAAGGGGTTGCGTCCTCTCCTTCCCCATGTTCATCTCCTCCAAAACTCAGTCAGAGGTACATTCCGCTTAGAGCTAAAGAAAGCATTGAAGTTAGGCTCTCTCCTAAAGAAACAGAAGAGATTGAAAGCTCTAAACTTAATCAGTCAGAGCATGGTCTGTGTAGGGGGGCAGAAGGTCAAAACATGTTGGATGGCTCTGCAGAGCTTTCCTGGCTTATCCCTGCCACTCCAGAAGTGTCCACATGCTCCAGCTCTACACAGACCCACAGCAGCATGCGGCGCACTCAGCTCTTTCCTAAATCTGACTCTTCATCCTCCTCCTCTGTCCCTGACATCTCTCAAAAATCTCGATATTCAAGAACGCACCCTTCTAGTTTGCTCAGAGATAAACCAGCTTCCCCAAGACTAAGTCCAGATCAGATGTCCTCTAGAGTCCATTCCATTATTGATGTTCCTGAACATTCTCCAGTTTTTCAGAAGCCAGCTTCTTCTGAAAACGGGCTTCTTCTTAGCTCCATGCCCACCAGCAGCACTCCCCTGCATTCTGCCCCCTGCCCACAGCCTCCAGAGCCTTTGGGATCTCCCCTGCTGAAGCACTGCAAACTCAGAGTGCAGAATAGAGGAGTCTTTGAGGATTATGATGAAGAATATGAGGAGCGAGCTGCTTGTGCCCTCTCTCTTCAAGTTGGCCCTGCAAAGACCACATCTCAGCGTACAATCATAGGTAAGTAAGCAAAAGTGTTATTTTGACTGTGTTTTTGGAATCTTTATCTAGGCCAAAGTTAAAAGCCACTCCCTCATGTTTAAATACATAAAAATGTATGTAAATCTTAAAGCTATGCCACTAACTATGAAATTACTGATACTAAATTCAACATATATATTTATACAGTAATGCAGTTTTAAGAAGTTTAAAAGATGCAAAAATTGATATTTACTGCCAGCTCTAACCTGCCAAATCTGAGAATTACTTTGTCATAGCAATGCCACTGTCAAAGTGGCATCAGTAGGGGAGCAGTAGTGCTAGCCAGGATAAAGCCCATTTAGCCTATGCTTGGGCACCCTTGAGAAGGCGATACTGGATTATTATCATTTTAATTTTATTACTGTTAGAATAAAAAAAACTGCACAATCTGCAGCAGATTCATACTGGACAAAAATCGCTCTGCTATTTCTAGTGTCAGAAAAGAAGAACTATGTATATTGCAGATATATACTATAAGACCCTAGTTAAAACAAATAGAATTTAACTTTCAATGGAATTATGCTAAAATTAAACAAATATGTGGTATGGCTAGAGTTACATCATGCAAATGTAAATGT
This sequence comes from Hoplias malabaricus, assembly GCF_029633855.1. NCBI lineage: Eukaryota > Metazoa > Chordata > Actinopteri > Characiformes > Erythrinidae > Hoplias > Hoplias malabaricus. The sequence continues at coordinate 40,161,001 of NC_089820.1, forward strand.
TTGTACATATTCCACTGTATTTTCCCACAAGAGCTATGTTATATAATAATTAAGGTATTGGGTTAGACATGGGTTAGACAAAAAACATGATCAGTAGAGTTGTGTAAATTTAGCAGAAGGTTTATGATTTTTATTTATTTTTCTTTTTTAGGACTTGAGTGCTTGCATCATGACCAGTCTGACAAATTGCGACCCCCACACACAACTTTTGAACCATTTGAAAAGACATCCGTGTGTCTTTCTGTGGACCATTATGAGACTGGGGATGAGAGAAGCACGAGAGAAAAGGAGAAAAATGGAATTGAGGAGGGCAAAAACAGAAGCATGAATGAAGTAGAGATGATTGAGGAAGCCAGTTTCTGTGCTTATGATGAGCCACCAATTGCATTCAATGACTCATGGGGTCTTGGTAGTGAAGCATTGGGGGATCAGAATCCTTGCTTTAGTCTGAGGCTGGAGAGCAGTGAAGATCAAGGCAGTCTTCCAGATCACAGGGTACAGGGAGAGATGTCAGCCCGAAACTCTGTTTCTCCTCCTGTGCACCAAGCAAATAAATCTGCAGCTTCTGTTAACCAGAGCTTGCCAGATCCTGTGGCGTGGGACAGCTGGGAGGAAAATGAAGAAGATGGAGAGGAACTTGCTCTTCCTCTTTCTCAGCGTGTGGGTACAGCAGCTCCCCCAAAGCGAGTGGCTCAGCTTAAGACCCCAGGTTGGTAGTGAATATTATGGTACAATTTCATAGCATTTTGTCTGTAAGGCAATCATAATTAGGGCCTACTCAATACTGAAAATGCAGTAGTCTGCAATATACGAATATTTCCAAAATTGCTGAACTATATATGTTTTTGGACACATACTCTAGTGGCATTTCTTCTGAAATGTTTGATGATATTCAGCAATAAGACAAGTAAGATCAGGACAGATGTTTGATGAAAGGTTCAGGCACAATACAGGGGTTAACATGCCTGGCTGTGTTGAATTTCAAGTAGATTCTTGTAGGCCGGAGCAATAAAAAGATATCAGTATATATCATGATAGTCATGTCATCAGTAACATTAAAATGTTCAGCAAAACATTGGATAGTTTCACTTATCTGCATTAATGTGAACCACCAGGAAAACACACAAGGAATATGCAGAGTTTGACTTTATGAACACACCCCATGCTTGCTCCCACATTGGCACTGAGACACCATATCAAGTTGCTTAATAATGGATTGTGCTATGAGTGACATGTAAACAGCCAAATACTTGTTGCATTCTGCTGTCTTTTGAACTGTGTAAAATGAGTAAGAGTGCTGGATAGAAGGAACAATGAGCTCACCCGTGGGATAGCTTTTATAGGAATATAAACTGTAGTTTATGACGTGTATGCAGTTTACTGAGCGGGATATTATAGTACTGCTCTTTTAGCTTGCAAGCTTATTTAGCGGTTAGCAGTATTACAAAAATGACAGTCTGGTACCATACATGCTAAATAATGTAGTAAAGTGTTTAAATGTTTGAAACTAGTAAAGTTTAACTTGTTAGTATCAGCTAACAACAACAACATAAATATGGATATACAGCTTTAACATATCTGTTTATTTACAGCTAGTGGAGAAGAAATTGTGATTTTTAGAATTATTTTCTTTTAAAATTCTTACAGTTTAAAAAAAATAGTATCAACCAATATAGAAAAAAATTATCATGACATTTTTATTTTAATGAAGATTAATTTGTTAATCCTATTAATTTTATGTTTTCTATGGCAATTATACATGTGGTGAGTTTATAAGTACAACTTATGTTAAATAACATCACTAATTTCATGGGGTGTCTACAAACCTATGTTCCTGAATAGTCTGTATGTTTGGAAAACAAATATACTATCAATTCCTTCCAGTGGCTCGCATGAAGAAGAACAATCAAGTCCCCATGGTGCCCATCACTCCAATGCCTGGCTTTTCAGACATGGACACACCTGAGCTCAAGAAAAGGCTGGACAGGTGATGCTTTGTCCCACTGATCCAGTAATCCTTGCTGAATATAAGCAATATCAATGACTGAATATAAACAGAAAATTAGTCTCAGATTTAGTACCAGGATATATTTTAGTCCAATAATTGTGCTTATAACAATGAGGTTTATAATAACATAAAATGCATAAGTCTGGACAGTGTACATTTTTGAAAGTGGCTGATGGTTATTATATATTTTTATTATTTACATTCCTTCAGGTATGGGGTGCGCCCTCTTCCTAAAAAACAAATGGTTTTGAAGCTGAAGGAGATCCACCAGTACACCCACCAGCTGATAAGTTCTGAGTCTGAGGAGGAAGCTTCTCCTGTGGGCCAACAGAGAGCAGGGCTTCCCCTGGCAGTGCAAAACCTCCACCCTGCGCTGCTCTCATTTAAACAGCCTACAGCGCCCCCTCCTGTGTCTCCCAGGAAACTGCAGTTTGGGAAAGAGGAGGATGACGTTCTACCTGCTTCTCAGGAATCAAACACATCCTCCACAGAGTCAGAGAGGTAAAATACCTGCACCTTTATTAACGCACAAATGTTCAGGCTCGCAAATACATTTCTAATATTAAGATCAATTTTTTTTGTGAAAAGCAAACACATTCATTTAAATTTGTTTTACTATGCTAGTTTACACTTAATAATATATTACACACAACACATTTACACATAATAATTTTATGATTTAGACATAAATAGAGTAGACCTGAAAAGATATTTTAAGGTTTTAAATTTTGGTGCCTACCTGAAGACCCTATGAAGAGCTAGAGATGCAGTGGGTGGTTTGGGTACTCATGTTGCTGGGCTCAATGTGTAACCTTAGTTGTTAAGTTTAGCTGGCTGCTGATAGGATCATAAATGGTCAAAGCAATCTTAGTGGGTAAGTGTAGGGTACTATTTCATGTAAACGTTACTAGATGTAGCTGGTTGCTGATTGGATCATAAACAGCAACAGTAAACTTACTAGGTAGGTGTAGGATTTAAACAATGGGTGATAACAGAAATGTTGTGGCAGCAGGTAGAGAGAGAGTGGGGTGGGCCCTATGTCAAGCTCTAATGGATTGACATAGGATACTTTACATGTTATCCTGTATAATATTAAAATTCTCTCTGTGTGCATGTGATCCTATTCTGCTATTTTTTTATTGTCTTGACCATGAAAACAGTGCCTAAGTATGAATGCTCATCTACAGGTCAAACCCTGAACTGTGTGAATCTGATGATGATGGTTCAGACAGTGAGGGCATCACAGCATCTCAGGCAGCTGTACGCGAGAAGGACAAACTCCTGGCAGTTCGCGCCTTCATCCTTTCAGATCCTGTGCTGTATGGGCGTTTGCTGCAATACCAACCTCTCTCCCTTTCTGACCTAAAGGCCAAGCTCCGGGCAGCTGGCGTAAGGCTGGGCACTGCCAAGCTGCTGGATTTCCTTGATTCACAGTGCATTACCGTCACCACAGCTAAGTCTGGGCATTCAGCGCCCTCACGCAGGAGAAAACGGGTCAGAGCCCCTGCTGCAGGAACAGGGTGTGCAGGGAGTCGTGGGAGGAAGCGTAAGGCTAAACCTGCTGATTGAGCTGCATTACAAGACCTATGGAATTGTTTTCTGAGGGAGCTGGATGAGATTGCATGCACTGTAGAAAAGCCCACTGGATGAGCTGCATGAGGGGGACCACTGAAGCGCCCTCTCTGTAAGCTGTATGAGAGTCTCCATATACAAGTGCCCTTTGGATAGGCAGCATAAAAGTGGCTGTGTAAGAGGCCCTGGTTGAGCTACATAAAAGGGGCTATTGAAAAGCACCCTGGATTAGCTCTGCTACACAAGATGAACTACTGAAGCATCCTCAGTATGGACTGTGTGGGACTATAGAAGAGCTCTCTGGATGAGCTCAATGAGAGAAAACTCCAGCCTGCTGGTTGAGCTGCATGAGAGACAAGGATGAGCCCTGCAAAGGAACTGTAAGAGATATATTGTAGTAAGTAAAGTTGGGGAGAGGGAGTCAGTAATAGACTAAATAATGAATTTGAGGTTGTAAAATTTTGTTCTTCACTCTCCTTACCAGAGCTTCCTGATCTAGATCCAGAAGCACATTTGCACTGCACAGTTTAGCACCTTTGTGCTCCAAAAATTCATTTAACATCTTATAGTTTAGTAATTTGTTCATATGTTGAACCCAATCTGTCCATTGCAGTGGTAACCAGTTACAGTATTTAAAAAAAACTGGTAATCAATGTGCTGAGTTAAATGAAGCACTGGAGACCAGAGAAAACACTACAATGTACAGTGTTATGGTACAGCAGAAATGTCAGTAAAGTTGTACCGATTGTAATTCTGCCTGATGAATCAGAGAAAGGGCTACCCAAGGACCAAGGACAAAGGGGAAAGAAAAAATCTGTCTTGTTATTGTTTTTAAATTTGTGTAACGCTACATTTAACTGAACTCAATGTTGTATATGATTAAACGAGAACCTTTTTAAAATGATGCGCCAAGTACATAATTATTAACATTTTTTAATAATGTTATTTGATTAGATGAAAGAAAACTCACAGGACACCACCGCTTGAAAAAACAATTTACTGTTTTTAATTTTTTTTTTTTTTTTTTTTTGTTCCATTGTTTTTATGCAAAGAACAGCCACGAAAAACGGACGTCTCATTTTCGGCACGCTGTTAGAAAGACACAAAACCAGAAGAAAAATGTCAGTTCACCATTATCTCTGTGTTTTCTGTGAGAGGGTAAGACTGACTGGCCAATCAGGCAGAGGCAGAATTACAGAAGAAGAAGAGCACATGTTCAGGCTGAAGACGACTCCTGCTTCTCTATATACAGTACAGTTTGGCCCTTTGGATTCTGAACACTGTCCTGTGGAGGCGATGAGGAGCTCTGTTAAGTTCACTTGGTGGGTCAGCCTGAGTCATCCTCCACCACCCCACACACACCCCAGTGCCCCATCCTCAATCCAGACCACATGCCCCTACTCCTGCACCAGTCATACACCTGTCACGACAAGTTAGCAATGTTAGCTAGGAATCGCTGGGCCCACCACTCCTCCAGGTCAATAGGCACAAAGTCTGCAGAAAGGATAATAGAAGAACAATTCAGCATAGAATAAACCATATAGAGTTGATAGTGTAACTTAATATTACCTCTGGTTATATTAAGTAAAATATTTATAAGTAGGATATTTTTGTAAATATTGTAATGTTTTAGTTACTAATAAGCTTTAGAAATCAAAGTTAGCTTTTTACTCATTACATTTATTTTATTCCATTCAGTCAATGACATCTGTACCGTTTTGTGCCTGGGCACACTTTTGACTTCATTTTATTGCGAAAAGAACAGTCAAACATTAATAGTTAAGGTAACCCAGCTGCAGTATGCACCAAACACAGCCTTGGTTATTAAAATTACAAAAGCTACATGTTAGAGAGGGTTAAAGTGCAATCTAAAGGCTTTCAAAAGTCATGTTTTGAAACCTGATCAGATGCCTGCGCCTACAGAAAGACCTCATTTGTGGAGCTAGAGCACTCAGCTGTCGCTTTGGCTGCAGCAGATTTACACTTGGACTGTACCACAGACTGAAGTGGAAGTGTTTCAGTAACACCAGGCGAGGGGGGGGGGGCAGTGGGGTGGATGGGGTTAAGTTGTTCAGCTATTTAATGTTCACCCATGTGAGATGCATTATTGGCATCACCTTTATACTGCTGCTGTAACAGAAATTCACAGTAGGCAGACAAATCTAACCCATTACTTTGTGATGTAAGCATCTTGTTTGAGATTTGTCAAACATGAGCCATAATTGTGCATTCATAATATGGCGATTTTCCACTGCATGGAACCTACTCGACTTGGCACGGCTCTTTTGATGTTCTACTGGCCAAATCAGGTCCCTGGAACCAGGTAGGTTTTTGTTCCCAGCTCACTTCGGGTTCCAACCGTGCCGAGTAGGTACTAAATGGTGATGTGTAAACCCTACAGAGTGCTGATTGGCCAGAGCCATGTCAATCACCAGGAAATGCTCAATCAAATCCAGCAGAGAATTCACATTTATTTTTAATCAGACTCATTAGTTTTGCCAAATAACCTAACCCTAAACTGAAGCCTGTCCAAGAAGCAAATAGAGAAAAAGGTGCTTTTATTGCACAATATTTTGAAATGTTTCAGGCTAACTGAGAAATCCTGCCTTGTGCAGTAACAGTCCCATCAGCAAAAGAATAGAGTTACAGAGGCAGACCAACTCATGTGTGGTATAGAAAAGCAAGTATAAACATCCTGTAGACAAAGTTCTCTTTAGCTTTTGTGGTCACCAATCTTCATGTATGAATGCACATGGTCAAACAGTGTAAATGTACCTTTAAAAAGATACAACAGTTGTTTTAAAATCCAATTGTGTTCCCTAAAGGTACATTACCTTCTCCAGAATTTCTAATAGAAGACGGTACAATTCTCTAAAATACTGAATATGTACTTTTGAGGGTACCACTACAAGTTATCTGTACATTACTTTTTGGCTTAAATAAAAGTCCATAAGACTATCATCCTTTTTTAAACTTTCACCTCTGCAAGACAGTAGATTTTTTTTAGGTAAAGTGGGGACTACTTATTTTTGGTTGGGTTAAGGTGTTCTGAACCTAATTGTTTGGGACTTCAGGTATCAAGTATCCATGGGAAATAATGGCTGATGTTGATGGGTAAAACCACATACAAATAGACACTGACTTTTCATGCTGGGGCTAGGACTCCTCTCCGCATACTGCACTGGGCCTTTCCCATGCTCTGGCTGGGCTCCATCCCCAAGCTTCTGTTCAACCTCCTGCCAAGCTTCAAACACAGATAACGCAAAATTAGTAAAGAACTCTAGGGGTTGAAGCTGGATTACTGGTTATCCAAATGAGTGCTTGTCTGTATTTTACTCATTTGATTACAGTCTAAATACAAACTGTCCTAATTGACCTTTGAATCCAGGTTCACAGACCTCTGTTAAGACTTAAATACTTCACAGACCCTCCAGACTCATGGGTTGGTACTAATCAGATAAACTAGAAGAAACGTTTGTAAGAAAGGCTACTTAGCTTGGCACATGTCCAGAGATTACTTCTAGACAGCAGGTGACCTCAAAGTGCTTACAGTATTCAGTTTTGACAGTCTAGATTTGCAAGGGTGAGAAACAACTGCTGCCAAACAAATGCTGCCAACTAAACAAAACCTGAAACCTAGTCATTTCCATGATTTTTCTAATCAAACAAATCATGTCTATTTATTGCACAACATGTGATTATGTTCTGACTATCCTTGCTAGCTTCACATGCTTTACATGTGAAGTTGCATCAGCCATTAGGAGGAGGCTGGCCTGAAGCAAGCCAGTTATATGAAGATAAGGGTTTTGGGCCTCCCCCGCTCCCTAAAAAAGAGCATGGTAGCACCAATTCTATTTTTGGGTTGAAAGTGGCAGTGTTTGAAACAATGTGAACCCTACTGTACTTTCTTTGAGTAAACAAAATGTTTTCCAAACTACAAAAATGGGATAGGAGTGCTCCATGTATTTGTTTAGCTTAACAGTAATGTTTAATATATACTCTCATGAGCACAAAATGAACCCTGTAAAATATTACTTCAAAACTGGCTTTTTATTTATTTATTTTTTTTTTACAGTGCACAAATGACCTTAACTCCAAGCAAGCTCAAGGAATACTTGGGAAGACCATGAACCTGTGGCAGCTTGACTAGAATTAATCTTTCCCTTTCATCATAAGTGTCATGGTCTGAGTTTTGTCCCAGCCTTGGCCCTTTTTCTATGGAGCATGGAGTTTGAGAATCTAAGTTACAGTTTAACAAACCCAGGTACATTTTGTAATGGTTGTCAGGCTTGGAATTAAACCTAGTCATGGACTACATTTTAACTGGGAACTTTTCATAATACTATGGGATTCAGAACTGGCTCAGTTTTTGATGATTGGTTTCAGATCATAAATGTCACATTTCATCTTGGAGGTATCAGAGCTCCATCACTCGAGAGTACTTGGTTCTACTGCCCCACAGCCCAGGTTTTATACCACTCTATCCAACATGGCACTGGGTATGCTAGAATTCTCTGAATTATTGAGCAATCCACTGCTTTTTTTTTTTTAGCCTAATCTGTAAACCATGCTAGCCACATGCTAATTTGCTTTGCAAATATGTTAAAAGAAGCGACTTTTACGTAGCTGAATATATAATTATAAAAAACAGAAAGTTTGACCGTTTTAATGAGTGGGAAATTATTTTAGACTTCATCTCCGACTTGAAAAAATTCTATAGCATAATGATACTTAAATCTGCCTCACCTTCATATACAAATCTGACATTCTCTTCGTGTGCTGGAGTGAAGCCCTCTGCTGTGCTGTCCTCCTTCGGCGAAGTTGATCTGTGATAGCGCTTCCCATTCAGGCGCTGAAACACGATTTTAGGTGCCGGTGAGCTAAAAACAAGAACATTGAAATAAAAACATACATAAAAGCCTTATGATTGACAGTTTGTTTATGCATAACGTTAGAAAAATCTGTGAGTTTCCCTTATAGCTTTATAAACAGCAGCACTGGTTTCAAACCACTGTGTTGTTTTTTTTGTGCGGTTTTTTTTTTTTTTACGCGCAGAGCATCATTCCACGTCAGTTCTCGCTGCACGACTGTGTTTATCGCTCAAACAGTCGTTCAGGATAGAAAAAAAGAAAAGGAGAAATTCCCCTTTAAGACCTTTATACAGAGAAGCCATGTCTTCGGCTCTGCGCATGCGCTGTGATTCAGTTAACTTCCTTACACAATGTCGTCTCTGTGGAGATTAGCACAGCAGCGTGTTATGAAATTATACTTTCAGCTTTCGTTATATGGGCAGAAAGTAATATAGTATTTTATAAACGGTAACTTATATAAAAAAGTGTGTAGGACATATACATATGTTTAATAAAGTGCGTAAACGTCTACATATACGTTAGCGTGTTTACAGCGTATATAAATGGTTTTACGGGCGTTAGGGTTCATATATCGCTATAATGCTTAAAACATCTGTGTATTTTAGATTTTAGCGATTATATCTTTAGTAAACACAAACGTTAACGGTTAGGTAAGTTATAACACACACATTGACAAAAATCAAAAAGCTCCGGAGTTTGAAGTGCTGTAGTTGCGCTCACTAATGTTACACTGTTTATTCAAAACTCGTTTGTATTTATTGTCATTAGGTTTCTAAAACGAACTGCAAAGGCGACCGTTTTTCAGAGTTGGACGCTCGTGTTCGCAACCGTCCGCGCACATGCGCAACACCGACAAGGTCAAACTCCCTCAGACTACAACAAACAAAGCAAAACTTCACAAAATAGTCTCTCCGCACATTGAATCAAGCGTCCTCAGATATGCAGACGTCTACACGAAGCGACAGTGCTACCTATTCAGTACTTGAGGTTTGTTTTTGACGTTAGCCTGCGGTGTTAAACATCAGGAGTTGGAAGGTTTAAAGGACGTCATGGTGTCCACATGGAACTGAGGGTATGAGGTTAAGAACCTTGATGTTCTTAAACAATGACCAAACTTTTCCCTGTTCACAGCCAACTTGAATACTACTTCCAAACACCTGTAGTCTACAACACGTTATACATTACAGGGTATACACATTGTAGAGCATAATGTAAACGTGAGACCCACTATATATTTCTCTCCCATTAACGGTGTTCTGCGTAATTAAAGTTCTTTTATTTCATTAAGCCTGCTTGTTTTCTTCATTAAGTTCCTTGTGTACCATCTTGCTGAGGTTACGTGTTCACTTTGGTCATATGCGATATTTAACATGAGAGAAACATTAGTACAGTTTTATACGTTGAACCTTCTTAATGAATTGGGAGAACAAAAGTTGTTCATATTATGTTTAGTTTACAGCTTTGTCTTTGCTACAGTGGTGTAATCCAGTGAGGGACATGTGGAGAATGTTTTAGTATATTTAGTCACATTAAGCACCACTTTATTTTTACTCACCTTGAGTCCAGCCAGTGGCTCTGTTTGTGCTTCAAGTCGTTTGCTTTGCTGTCAATCTGCTGCGTGGGGCCTGGAAATTAGGAAAACATAACTATAACACAATATGATCCAGAGCAGGTATGTGCCACAAATGTACAGTATCCAATGCATAGGTATAAGCTAAACTGAAAATCAATAATGCGAACTATAACACGTCCTAAGTTTACAAGCAAGTCTCATGAATTGAGGTGACACATACCTGTCCTCCGTTGTGTAACTAGTTTGCTGGGACCTCTAGTGATTGTGTACATCATGTGAGAGCAGCTGAGGTCCTTAAAAAATTTGCAGACCCAGTCCACCGTTCACAGTATTCCGGTGTGTGTGTGTCAGAGAGACAGAGAAAGCAGTAGACGCAGTCACCTATCCCCTGCTTTTCCAAATGAAGCACTGTAACGGCTTTACCACAGCACACAGAGCTTATGTTAGTTGGTCCTGAGTCAGTGTATGTTTCTCCGATAAGTTACTTAACGCTGTTCGTCTGTGCCTTATTCAAGCCCTCCAGCTCCGGCTCCTGTAGCTAAAATCCCCTTTCTGTATATCCTCGATCTCCGATGATCTCTGAAGGTCTCTCGGTGTACAAAGGGCGGTGAGATAGCTGTTAAATATCTCTTGTCCAATGTTACTGTGAAGGACACACTGCTCAGAGCTGGAGGACTCTCCGTTGCAGGTGACCCCTGTTTATCTCACGCCGCTCAGAGCCAAACCCCGCCCATTTCACGCTGACGCAACGAACACGCCCCTCCGACTGAGCCATTAATTAACCATTTCACCGCCACAACGCGTATATTTATGCTCTCCGCATGTGATTGATTACCCCCATCCCTCAAAATCATCTCTGCTCATCAGCATTAGACATGTATATTTTATTATGTATTTAGTTACTGTGGTAAATCTGTGAAGCAGGACATGTACTGAGGAGAATGAAAAACATCCTGCTCACTCAAAGCCTGCGCAAAAAGCGTGCAGCCGCAAGAGCATGACACGGATCGGGAGCTAATGTGAGGCTATTTAACCGCGTGTGGAACTCGGTGTGCTCTATGTGGGGCAAAATTAACAGGTTTATTCTGAACCGCACACCCGCTGGACCCCGATAGCGGAGACCCGTGAAAATGAACATGATGCAACTGTTGCATCATCACGTCACTGCCTCAAGTTCCCTCCACTAGAGAAAGAGTCCAGTAATGTGACTCTTACTGGACTTTTTGAGATAGGGTGGGTTCATGTGGGTTGTATGTTACATTTGTAACTCTGTGCCTATGAATCCTGTATTCATAATGTTTAATAAAGGCATTATAGGTGTTACATTGCATACACAGCATACCAAAACCTTACACAGTTGCTTATAATTATACACAATGTAAAAGATAAGATTATAATGTAACTAATTTGTTTAAGCTTACAGATTGTTGCACAAAATGTCCAGAAAATCTAGATCATGTATTTTTATGTTACTACTATGAACAGTTTTGTGAAGGTTTAATATTGAGTTAAATATGTGATTATTGCTTTGAATTGCTGCATCACTTCTGTCAGTTTTATGGTGAATCCTTTTTTTGGGAAAGACCACTTACACAAGACAAAATAAATGTTTAATTCATTTATCAAAAATGAACCATGTATAAAAAATGTAATGTATTAACACTAGGACAGCTATATACCATCAGGTCTTTAGAAAGACTGACATGTAGTCAGTATTTGTCCTTGTCTGTAACTGATTTTAATAATAATAATAACGACAAAACAGAAACAGTAGGTATATAATATTATATAACGTCTTTTATTTTTTTCAGATTATTTCAGTTCAAACATAGTGAAACAGATTTTTTTTATAAATATGTGCATCAAAATGTCTCATTATTTAAATGTGTTTTAATCCTAAATTCAATAAAGTAGAAGCTAATGTTCTACACAGATTGCGTCTGGTCTTTAACAGACTACATTACTAATAGGGTTACTACAAATCCTTTTTAGAGCTACATCTACACTGTCTGTGTCTGAAAAACAACCCCAGACAATTTGACAATGCACTCACCCTCATGAGCTTTTTACCAAAAGAACACTTTCCAGATGCACCGATGTGATCATCTGAAACTGAAAGTTTTCTCCTATTGTAAGTTAATGTGTCTGAACTCATAAAGGACTTTGCAGTCATGTAATTTATTAAAAGTCTGGAGATAGCACTCACTTTGAAGTCATGAGCTGCTGATTCCACTGGGCTAACTGCTGACCTCAGGTTATAGTCTGAGGATACTAGTGTTATTGCTGATACTTCAGTCTGATAATGAGGATTGATTGATTTTGTTTTGTTTGTTTGTTTTATGTGGAGCAGGCCTAATCCTGCCACCTTGCAGTCAAATGCAGCTCTTAAGGCTGTCAGGCTATAGTTTAAGGTTAGTATGCTATTTGTCCAAAGGTTTGTGGACACCTGCTAATCCATTATTCTTCTGAAGGGTATTAAGAGGCAGTTTGCTGCAGTAATAGCTTCTTGGAAGGCTCTAAACTAGATGTTGTTTCACATGGCTGTGATGATTTTACAGCATTTAGCCATGAGGGCATTAATGGTCAGGTAATGATGTTAGCCTCTCCAGCTTATCCCACAGGTCCTTAATAGTGCTCCATCACTTCAGAGAACACAGTTCCACAGTGAACACTGCTCCACAGTCCAGTGCTTAGAGGCTTTATTAAGCATGAAGAGCTTAAGCTCACATGCTGCTACTACATAGCATTCCATCTGACAATGGAGATTATAAAAAAACTGTATGAATGCATGTGTTCACAATTTGTAAAGCTTAAAATGGCTAAATTCATAATTATATTGATGTGTCTACAAACATTTGAACATGTAGCCGGGTATGCTTTGATTAGAGCTAGGTAGAATTTTAGGAGCAAGTGCAGGGCTCCTGGCGAGTGTTCTTTTAGGCACAATAAATCACAGCTATCATGATTCCATGCATTTCTTTACAGTACATTACCATAGCAGTAACAGAATTCAAGGTAGATTCACTGAGATCCTGTTCATTATGAAAAACAATAATGTGATCTCTTTTGACAAAGTGATATTTAGATAACTGCCTGAGAGGTAGAAAGTTGCAGTAATGAGCTAATTAATTTCTTAAATTTTAAAGCCTAACATCTAACAAAATAATGGTGATAACCAAGCTTCACCTTGGAATCAGTACTAAACCCAAAAATGAAATCTGTTCTACACATGGCCACAATATATCAGTAAACAGATTTTCTTTTACTGGAAAAAGCATGATGTGAAATGAAATACTAAGAAAATCCTTAAGGTTTTATCTTGATGTAACTGTCAGAAAGATGCCATAATTTACCAAACCTATATATATCTGCTCACCTGAGTCAGTATTTGCAGTACATTTGAACAGAAAAAAATTATGCTAAGTACAAATACTAATTATATATTAACCTATGTATTTTATAACCTATACTTCATCAACTCAAAGTGAACTAGGGTCACCTGCATGAACATAAATACATTAGACACCTCAGCACCATTAATCAGAGCAATTGTAGGATGCACATGATGCCTGTCTTTTACTTTTAAAAACAAACTTAATTTCAACGAGAACATTTATCATGCAGTTGCTGTGACTGCAAAAGAGGTAAGACAAAAAAAAAAATCATCCTTCCACATTAGCCAACTGTGTTCAATAGGACATTAGGCTTATTTGGTGAATAAACTGTAAATTCACACATGTGTTTATCTTCCTTTTTTCAGTCACCTGTGTACCTTATAATTTACAGTAATCAATACCCTTAACATTTTTACAGTACCGTTTTAATTTGCCAAAAACGGTTTATTATATATCAGTATATTGCACTAATTTTAAACAAAATCATTTCCTCAGCTGAGTAAGTACAACTACAATGAAAAGGTCATTTTGGCACTGCAGTGTTCAGTAGTGTGGCTCACAGTCTTCTGTTAGACTGTCTGTGATGTAGTTGATGTTCAAGTGCTGCTGGTAATACTGCTTTTCCACAGCTGTGTTCACTGTCCAGGCCACAACCTCCACACCTCTATCAGCCCAGTACCGCACAACGTCCCTGACACACACACACAAATATTCAGGTTATAATTAAACTCCACAGTGAAAGTGCTGACCTGAGTTTTCTATATTTTATACACATATTCATTATGAAACCACTTACAATGAAGCTCTTCATACCTTGAAAATTATACACATATGTACTGAGTGAACTCTTCATTACAAATCATACTGGGCCCATTCTACATTAGCTTCACCACTGCTTCTTCATACACACTGGACTTATTTAACAATATTTATGTTAATAATTAATAGTCTGTAACTGCTTATCCAGTTCAGGGTCGCAGTGGGTCCGGGGCCTACCTGGAATCACTGGACGCATGGTGGGAACACACCCTAGAGGGGGCACCTGTCCTTCACAGGACAACACACACTCACATATTCATTCACACATATGGACAATATTTGAGCCGTCAATCCACCTACCAGTTTGTGTTTTTGGACTGTGGGAGGAAACCCACATGGACACAGGGAGAACAGACCAAACTCCTCACAGACAGCAACCCGGAGTGGGGCTGAATAACCAAAAAATATCATTTTTTCTGCTGAAACTAATGCCTGTAGTGATTATCTTTATTTGTTATTGTGACTTACGTTGAGATGTAATTTTTCTGCAGTAGGAAAGCAGACACACCACACAGGTTCCACAGCAGGTGATGATGAGCCCAGTCCAGCAGCACATCCAGCATCTGCATCCACTGGTGTTTCCATGCTGATGTGAAGCGAGGTGAACCATCACCATAGTGACTCAGGCTCCAGGGGCGGTGTGTCAATGCTGTAACAACATCTGGATCTGTCTGCCGCATCTGGAGCATGGGAAACATCAAGACACAGTGAGATTGTGCATTTAGGTCTAACACATAGGCTGTTACAAATGCTTTTTAACTGAAATGTTCAATAGAAATGTATAAATGAATTTCTGTTACAACTTATTAGTAATTAGTTATCATTTTTTAAGCAAGATGGCAAGATGAGAGAAGTGGCAAATTTATCCTGTACCACCTTCCTTAAGAATACATAATAAAATATATTTATCAAGCTGAAGGGTAACACAACAGTTGGTTGATGTAAAGCAGTATGTGCATATATCTTTATGTAGTTACGCAACATATCTGTAACTACACAAAATAGTTACTCTGTAGATGACTTTGGGTTCGAAGGAGCAGACCACACTGGAATTGTAGAGCACTGAGTGCTTCTGATATAGCTTCTTTAGAGCTGCAGCTGCCTAGACAGAATAATAACAATATTTTTCAACACAGTTTGCTTCCAAAGCTTCTGACCATGCATGTGAATAAGCCAATGAAATATTTATGCAAAAATACTGCAAAAGATGCATATAGTCTATTAATGAGAGAGTATAAAATAGACCCAGAAATGGTAACAGCAGAATCAAACCTCGCTGCACATCCTACCTCATCTGCATGACCTTTGACATCGAAGTAGATGGTCAGCTGGTGTTTGATGCATTCCTCCACGGCCTCCTGCAGAGTCGGGATCTTCTCTCCTTTGAAACGGTCACTATGGGCCACCAACATAATCACACTCATTGCTGGCTTCATTAGACATTATTACATCACTGGAGGTAGACAATGGTTGTCTAACATTAAGTATTCAATGCTTTTGAAACTTTGAGCATAAATGCAAATACATGTCACAGGTGAAAGTATGTGACAGCAAAAAATGTGAGCTAAAAAACATGGAATTTTACATAGCCTGTGCCTTTGGTCATTATTCAGCATTATTTTCAGATTTTCATCCAGCTGCTTAGAGAAGCCCATCATTGTTGTGTGTTAGCATAATATTTTACACTCTGGTATTCAAAAGACAACAACTCTTAAATCTTGAACTACCTTAACCAGGCTATTCACATTTCAAAATTACTACTTCCATTTGTCCTAAAATGTTAATCAAAAATAAGTATCCATTCATATTTCCAGAAAAAAAATAGTTTGCTGCAGCTTACTGTCTTTCTCGTTGTGTACAGGCAGAGCAATTAAACATTTGTTAGAGAACACTGTTCATTAGGCCTCAACTGTGTTACCTTAGTCTGTGCTTGGCTGCTGCGTCCAGTTTTCCAATATCTGAGAAATGCAGTTTGCTGAGGGGTCCTGATCCATTGGTGGTCCGGTCCACTGTTTCATCATGCATCAAAATAGGAACGCCATCAGCAGTGAATTCCAAATCCAACTCCACTCCTGTTGCCCCATTCACACTAGCCTGGGAGGCCACAAAAGCACATTTGGAAGTAAATACAAGTTTCAGATACAAAATCATCAAGTTGCATCAGGCTCCCATCGTCTCGATCATTTGGTGTGAGGACGTCAGATTTTCTTGTCTTGAAAAACTGGGACTGACCGTGAGGGTGAGACACGGCTCCCTATACGGCTTCTCTGCACTCAAAGACGGAGCAGCGGAAGACACAGCTCGCCCTATATACGTGGTTCCTTGGCTCCCAGAGACAGAACTGCAGAACAGAGTTCTCTCTCTGCGGTTCCTTTGCTCTCAGAGACAGAGCTGCAGGAGTTCTCTCTCTCTGGCACTTCTGCTCCCAGAGACAAAGCAGCCTCAATCTGCACATCAGCTCACACACATTAGAATGAGCTACAAATGTACACATTTTGCTGCAAAAGACACATGTTTGCTTTTAGGTTTAATGTATTCCTTTTTTCTGAACTCCTGAACTGAGATCACACAATTGATTGAGACATTCAGCTCAATCAGACAGTAAGCACAAGTCTTATGAATGTATGACAAGGGACCAAAGGTGCGACTGGACCCGGAAATGACGGGCCCAATTAACAAGCGGATATGGCAAGCTGTTTTAACCCAAAATGACACTAGCAATATATGTCCTAACTCCATTTATACTAGCGAGAACTCCAATCTAAAGATCTCTCTAAAGTAGTTTTTACTAGTAACAACTCCCATTTCATATATCAACTATGACATTTTTACTAGTAAGAATACAGATCTACATATCCATAATGAAATTCCAACAAGTCACAATTCCAGAGGACATATCATTAATGAAATTATGACTAATCATAATTGACATACATTGAATATCACCCTCTCATATCCATAATTGCATTTTTACTAGTAACTCCAATTTGATATATCTGCAATTATATTTTCACTAGTACAGATGTAATTTCAGATATCTACAATGCAATTCTGACTAGTAAAAAGCCCTGGCTCACATATCCATAATTGAATTCTGACTAGTAAAAATGCTAATTCAAGATCTCTCTAATTACATTTTTAATAGAAAAAATATTAGTATGGCAAGAATTCAATTTACCCATGTGAAAATTCAATTGTTACTAGTAAAAAAGCTATTTTTGCTAGTAAAAATCTAAATCTTACTAGTAAGATTTCAATTGTCACTACTGAAAATTAAATTTCTGATATCAGGAATTAAATTTTCCCTAATAAAAATAAAATTTCTGGTATCAAAACTTGAATTTTTACTTGTGAAAATTTAATTTCAGACAACAAAAATTACATTTTTAATAGTAAAATGGTAATTCTTGCTACTGATATTTCAAGAGTTTCTCCATTCATTTTAATGGGGAAAATATTTTTACTAGTAATAATTTAATTCTTGATATCAAATTTTAATTTTCACTAGTAAAATGAACGAAGAAACTCTTGAATTATCACCAGTAAGATTTCAATTTTTTAATAGTGAAAATGTTATTTCCGATATCAAGAATTACATTTTTACTAGTGCGTAAGCGTGCTATTTTAAGCGAAACCTAAATGATATCTCCGCTTCTACTTGGGCTATCCATATGAAACAAACACAGAGCTCAAAACCTGCACTTTCAACAGAACCCCAGGGTTCAACGTTTATTGAACCGATCACGTGATTTGGTCACTGTTTTTTGACAGTTTTG
Source organism: Hoplias malabaricus (assembly GCF_029633855.1). NCBI lineage: Eukaryota > Metazoa > Chordata > Actinopteri > Characiformes > Erythrinidae > Hoplias > Hoplias malabaricus. The sequence goes on from NC_089820.1 coordinate 40,179,015, forward strand.
AGACATAGTTTTGGCATATAATTTTAAAATACATGCATGTCAGAAACTTACATGCAGGTAATTGACATTTGGATTTCAACAGGACACGTAAAGTTGTATTTGGCTCACCACTGTAAAATCATGGGTAGCTTCTTTAATTTTTTTGCTTTACATATTAACATATGCACTATGCAAAAACGGTGGCATTTCCCTTTTAAAAAGTACACACCGGCTGAAAAGAAAATTGTGAGTATTGATACAAAAACTTTAAATACACCTAGCGATAGCTATTTGACTCCTGCCACACTGACACAATTATTTGGAGAGTAGGATTGTTATGGTTTAAATACTACGGAATTCCCTTCTTATAGTGTGTCTCGAAGGTTGTATGGACATTTTTAAAATGAAATGTTATCCTAATGCCAATTTTTCAGCTTCTTCCTAGTTGTCAAACTTCATAACGTAAATGCATTAATGTATATTGTTGTTCACCTGAAAACCACAAGTCGTTATTTCATTGAATACACACCACGTAGGTCTGACTTCTTGACTGTTGAGAGTATTAAATCGAAAACTCACTGCTCGGATAGCTGCTATTGTGTTTTCCGGGGCGTCGTGTCCTCCGCCACGATGAGCCACCTCCGACACCCCGCCGGGGGCGAGCCTGGAGCCTTGCCGCAGAACCTGCCTCGCCCGAGCCTGCGGTAGCTGGGGGAAACGGAACATTACCAAAAACATATACATAGAGGCTGTGAGAACCGTGGACCATAAGGGACTCCGGGTACCGAGCAGAAACACCATGAACAAAGCCGAGAAACACGGCAATCCATCACCTAACTGCAGCATAGCGGAAATACAACAGGGGTCAAGCTATCCGCACTTTGGAAATTGACGGTCAAGCCATCCGCGCTTCGAATCCGAATGCACGTATAGGCGCGTCATTACGGGTTTTCATTGCAGACAACGCCACATCCGCTTCGGGACAGGGAATCAGAAACCCACGTTTGAGCAGCGATGTCAGTTACTACATCACTAAATGCATGTAATACTAAAACTAATAAGTCATTATGAATATTTTTCGTTTTAAAACACTTTAAAGAGGCATTAATTATTTAATACATTTACGTATATGGCATTATTATGTAAACAATTGGCTTTGAATGGTAAAACTGATGTACATGTAGAAATGCAGGTTACATTTTACTGTACCAAATGTAAATACATTAATACCTACTTTGATAAGTTTGATGCCAAAGCAATTCCACTGTAATTAAACAGAGGGACCCTTTAGTAAGCAACTATGATTTTAGCAAGATTTCACTGTATAATTCTCTCATAAATTCATACTAAATACTTACTCATATGGATTTCTCAAAAACTCCCATAATGCCTAAACCATTCCACTGTCATTAAACAGAGGGACTTCTTGTCTATCAACTGTATGAATTTGGAAAGGTTTCACTGTAGGATTAAGTCATATTAAATACCTACTATTGTGATATATATGTATATGGATATCTCATAACATTCCCATAATGCCTAAATCAACTGTCCTCTTGGCCATGAACTGTATGATTTGGGCAAAATTTGACTGTATAATTTTCTCATAAATTTATACTGAATACATTCTGATATGGATGTCTCAAAAAATTCCCATAATGCTTAAATCACATCTTCAGTATTTAAATGTATATTTAAAGTGTGTTTTATATGATTTAAAGTGTCAGTGGTCATATTATGCCATAGAAGACTGCATAAAGTTTATGAAAAAAAGTATATATTCTAGGCTGGATATACAAGCACTCAGTGCTCCATGGAGGAACAAAGACTAATAATATATCCAGTTATTGTGATAACTTTAAATAGTCGGGTGTCATATGAGTAAAGCATCTAGTTGAAATTATGTTTGCCAATTTGTTGTTATTAAAATTGTTATGATTTATGTTTAGAGAACCAGAAAGCAGTCACAATCTTCAGAAAGCACAAATTCACTTGAACGACGGGCCCAATTAACAAGCGGATATGGCAAGCTTTTTTAACCCAAAATGACACTAGCAATACAAGTCCTAACTCCATTTATACTAGCGAGAAGTACTTGAAGTTATTTCCAAACTATTTCCAAACTATTTTTTTAACCTTTTTTCACTCAAATCAGCAGTGAAAGATCCAAATTCATAGTGGAAGTTCTATGTTCACAATGTACCTGACTCAGCTTTTTTCTATATCCCACATGAAAAATGGAACAGTCTACGAAAAAAAACTGAACAGAAGTAGCTTCAAAAGCCTGGAGTGGACAAATGTGATCACTAAGGGCATTCGTTCATTCTACTCACATTGCAGCTTTGGTTTCATATGTCAGAGTGTGAAAAGACAAAATTCACAAAGGAAAGCACCATTGCTCAAGTGTGAAGGTTACTGTACATTCAGTAACTGCACAATAACTTGCAAGGTGGTTCTGCCGAATGAAACTGATTTGAAGGCTACAGTGCAGTTTTATGGTGGGGTTGCTCGACACTGCAGGAAGGAACTGCGACAAAGATACATTAAAGCAGATGAAAGGGAAAAAATGAACAAAGGTCTAGAGACCAAGCTCCCAGGAGCTCTTTACTTGGAGAACCTTGGAAAACTGAGCAGTGAAGTCACTGAGTCTGTAAACCGGGATGAGTGTCCAAGGCCATCTGTTCTGAAAACTACATCATGGAGCCACCATTCAATTGAAGTCCTCAGCCTTAGCATGATGGTTGAGAATAAGACAGATTCTCTTGTGGAAGTGTTGCAGAAAGTCATCCTTTATCCCAGAGGTGTTATGTTATGGTCACAAAGGAGCCTGGAAATCTCCCACAGTAGATGTGAAGAAGACATTGTATATCTTGATGCAACAGGCAGCATAATGAAGAAAGGAAAGTCATCTAAGTGTGTTAGTGTGTTTTGCTGGTACAAGTGGATCAGACACAGCAGTGCTGTTGATGTTTTTAAATAACTCAGTTTCATTGCAGGAGTGAAAATACCAGTGTCATACCTGCTCTGTGGGGGTCCTGACCACTGACAAACAAGGTGAAAGAAGGATAGCAAAGTATACAAAGTAACAGATGGGCTACGGTTACACTGGGCTATGGAAACTCTGTTATATAGCTGCTTCAAACATTATTTTTCCTCAGGGGATCTTGGAAGACATGGTAAAGGTAACGCATATCAAAGACTTTCCAAGATGTTTCATAGATTTCGTCAAAAAGAAAACACAGGTACAGTTAAACAAAATGTACAGATATTACAATGTTTATGGGAATTATAATTAAGTTATCTACTTGGAACTTTGATGGAAGAAATAAACAAAACAAATAATTTAACTTAAAATATTAATTATAAGACATTGGTAAACGTTGATATATTCTTAAGAGAAGAAAGAAGAGAGAAACTCTTTGTAGATTGTACTACATCATTTTCCCGTCACAGTTCTACTTTTCACCTTTAATGCAGCCCATTAATGTACAGTCAAAAGACATCAAGCTTTGATGTATTTTTTTCATTACCCCTATCTAACCTAGATTTTATTGCTCTTAGTAATACATTTTAAGGACAGTATATAACTCGGATTTAGTTTTTATTAGAACTACACAACCAAAAAATACTCAAGGCATCAAGGAGAAATGTCAGAGGGATCTTAAGCAACTTTGCTTTCAAAGACATAGGCTGACTAGGCTTGATGACTTTGTCAACACCTATCAAGCCACTCACATAGCCCTATTGAGGGAGTATGAAGACTGCAAAAGATACATCAGAATGGTATTCTACTACTAATAGTGCATTTGAATTTCCTTATTACTGTCTGACTCAGTAATCCAAAGACTGAAGAGTGTCAAGATATTACATTTATTTCCAAATGTATGATTACAGTTATATGGAATTGAGACTGAGAAGTGGAAACAGAAGAAACAACCACGGTGGGGAGTATAAGTGGAACCTATAAAAAGACCATTCCAATTTCCGAGTCCATCTTCATAAAAGGTAACCAATTGTTTTATTTGCCATTTATGTTTTGATTTTCATTCAAAAGTGCAATATATTTAATTGTCTTTTCCTTTAAGAAAAAACAAAAACATTCAATAACTGTGGACTCGGATGTGGTGACATCATCAAACCAAACGATACTGCTGCTGCTGAGGTACCTATACATATAATTTAAAAAAATAATTATATATATATATATAGTATTGCAAATTTTATCATTTACAAATTAATGTATTGTACTAGACTGCTGTTTCACCACATACCAAATCATGCAGACAAAGAGAGGACATTTCTATGGGAACACATGGTGTATGAATTCATTAATGCATTTCTATATTATTACAAGTTATATTTTTGTAATCTGAATTCTTTTCTAATGCACATACACGTGACCTAATTTCCCTTAAATTCTGAGTTTACATGTTATAGTTAGCTATAAATTTACATTTTAGAAAAAACTCACATGAAACAAATCAACAATGTTTTAGGTTTTCTGTATTTCCTTATGAAAACAAAGTCATTCTCTTTTCCTTTCTTTTATCTTTCCTTTTGTATAGCTGAATTTAATTGTAGCATTAATTTATTGATTTTAACAGCAACCTTTTGCAAAGGAAGCAGCCCAGCCTAGTCAGAAGAAAAAAAAAACACACCCTGGAGGGGGCACAAGTCCTTTACAGGGCGAGACACGCTCATCTACGGACACTTTTGAGTCACCAATCCACCTACCAATGTGTGTTTTTGGACCATGATCCCTGGAACTATGTGACTGCGACACTACCTGTTTCATCACCAGGATGAAGGCAAAATTTTCATATTTGTTTGGTTAATGTCTATGCATGTATATTTGTTTATAAATTAGTTCCAAACATCCAAAATGTTAGCTGAATATTTCTCTTTTTTGGTAACTAATTATGTACAATAAACAATAATTATTTGGAAGAATGTTTAATGGGCTCATTCATTATAAAGTGTAATTATTTTAACACCATTACCTGCAACAAGGTTCAAATATGTAAGGTAAATTCCTGTCTGAATAGTGAAAATTACAGGGGTAGACTTTACATTACAATAAGAACATCTTCAACAAACACAAGTGTAAGTGACAACTGGGTGTCTACTTAATTGTGCATGTTGTAAATAAATATAATAAAATAAAATTATATTCATTTTAAATGGTGTTGCTGTGTCAAAGAAAACTACAATTTAAAAGGTACCCACAATTGCACAATTGTAAAGGGCATTTCTCATATATTAAAAATATTTGATCTTAGGAACTGTTATGATGAAACCTCAGTAAATACTCAATAAAATGTAAAAAAATGTTTATTTGGATTTCTATACCTGTTTTGTATATAACATTCTGGCAGTAGTCTCATATGAGAATAGGGAAACATTTAGTGAATAATATTTCCCCTACAATGATGCATGATGAGCAATAAACCGTAGACAACAATATTTATTATGTTTTAGAATCAGCAAGTAAAAGTAAAGTAAAATCCTCCAAACCTGTACTAGTAATTGACAAAGTGTGCCACTTGTGGATGACACTTAAATTGTTGAAATTTTAGGAAAACTATGTTAAATATGTAACCATATTCATTATTTTTTTACTGCAATATTTATATTGCAATATTGCATGATTTAAATGTGGTACTTTAAAGAAAAATGGAATAGTAAATGTTTTTATTCTTTGCTTTGATTGTAGAAAAGGGCAGCCTCTTCTGCAGAATATTGTGAAGGATATGATATGATATATATATATCATATATCAATATATTGATATGAATAGTTGAGACAAAATTAATGTTAAATAAATATTAATGTTATACGAGGATATTAAAATTCAACAGGCTCCTATTCTGAGAAGAACAATTAATGAATAAAGTAAATAGGAAGAAACAAAGCGAAACTTTACCAAAATCATACTGTTGGTAGCCAAGAGGCTCCTCTGTTTAAAGAGAGTGGAATGATTTAGGCACTGTGGGAATTTTATATGGGAAATCCATATAAGTAAGAATTCAGTATGAATTTATGAGAAAATTATACAGTGAAATTTTGATTGTGCCAAAATCATACAGTTGTTTAATTACAGAGAAATTGCTTTGGCATCAAACATAACAAAGTAGGTATTATTTTATTTACATTTGGTACAATATTTACATTTTGTACAGCAAAATGTAATCTGCATTTCTACATGTACATCGGTTTTACCATTTAAAGCCAATTGTTTATATAATAGTACAATGTACGTAAATGTATTAAATAATCAATGCCTCTTTAAAGTGTTTTAAAACGAAAAATATTCATAATGACTTATTAGTTTTAGTATTACATGCATTTAGTGATGTAGTAACTGACATCGGTGCTTAGACGTGGGTTTCTGATTCCCTGTCCCGAAGAGGATGTGGCGTTCTCAGCAATGAAAAACCGTAATGACGCGCCTATACGTGCATTCGGATTTGAAGCGCGGATGGCTTGACCGTCAATTTCCAAAGCGCGAATAGCTTGACCCCAGTGAAACACTGACAGTTAAAGTGGGGGTTATTAAAACAGCCGCTCTACACTCATGTAACGAATCAAACAGAAGGGCCGCTTGGCTATCAACTGTATGATTTTGGTAAAGTTTCACTTTTTTTAATGAATCAAAAGTGCATTCCTGTATAATATGAAGCTATCCTTGTTTACTCATATCCTGAAAAACTGACGGTTAAAGTGGGGTTTCAGTTGCAGTTGCTATGGTGTCGAAAGACGAGAACAGACGCTAAAATTTGGTTTTTGTGTTTTGCGCGGTATTAAATTCTTTTAAAAACGCCACTTCAGCAAAGAATGGACATTTAATTTCTGAGTCAAACTGCAATGAAATTGTGAAAGTCCTTTTTCACAACCGAAACTGTCAAACACCCGACCCCACCAGGTCACGTGACGTTAGGTCGGACAGCGGTCTCTCTCAAATAACTCCTACTTACCTAAGTAGTGCACTAAGTAGGCCACACGAATCAAGAGTGCATTCATGTATAATATGAGGCTATCCTTGTTTACTCCTATCCCGAACAAATTAATTTTAATAAAGAAAGCACACACTTACAAGATTAAATAAGAGTTTCATGATTTACGCCGTCCACTTATGTGAGTAAAGGTCTTTCTCGAGACCACTTGAAAAGCAGAACACGTTCATTATCTCGCTGACCCTGAAATCATATTCTTCAGTAAATGTTCGATGCAGAAGATGTGTAGATTACACATTCCGACAAAATAAATAAATTAAGCTGTTACCCAATAAACATTAAGCCGTTTATTTAACGTTGAAATAACGTAATGACTGCCGTCTAATCAACGTACTCTTAAGGTTGAAAATGCAAGTTGAAAAGACGTCCAAACACAGACATTGAAAAGACGACTATTAGACGTATTTTGGACGTCCATTAACGTTAATAATTGGTCTCGAAATAAATTACTTGTATAAAACGCATTTTGGACGTCCACTGACGTTATCGATTGGTCACCACTTATTGACCAAACTAACTTATTAAGATGGATTTTGGACGTCCATTGACGTTTAAAATATGTCCTTGACGGACAGACTACTTTTAGACCTATTTTGAACGTTCAGGGACGTTCCTTGTTTACTGGGTAGGTAATCACCAGTGAGGATAAGAACCATCACCCGAAATCTTTAACATGTAAATTGTAAAATTTCAGTTACAAACATACTCAGACATTCTATTATATTGGTACAATTTTTTCATAACAAAACTTATGCCAACTGCTTTTTGTTACTCAAATGTGAGCTTTATTTCCCTGAAAACCCCGTGGACCTGGGCCAAATTCATCAGAGCAAGGTTTTTACCAGAGTGGTGTAGAAACATGGCTCTGGGCTGATGTTTTAAAAATAAAATTTAAATAAATTCTTCAATTAAAAATTGACAGGGTTAGAAAGAGGATTGGTTGTGTAATATTCTAAGACTCTTATTTTGAAAAAACAAAACAAAAAACATTTCACATCGTGTTTCACCTACTGGCTCTCGCAGAACTGAGCTGAAATGGTGAGTGGTTTATAGAAATATAAATAAAATCGAGGACGGTTAATTTTTTTTTAATAGAGTTAAATCAAACACTCAAACGAGTAACGTATCTAATCGTGGGGGTAAACAGGGTTTAATATCTAACGCGCTATAGCTATGATGTCTCTAGATGTCTAGATATCTATTACGTAAAATGTTTTTAATGGTTAAACTTTTAAAAATATATATATATTATTTAAACGTATTATTGTACGTGTTAATCTGAAATAGCCTCAAATTAAATGGGATATACCTGTCTTATGTTCTATTATGCTGTAAATTTAAGTTTTCTCGTTGACCTCATCATACAATGCTGTTTCTTTATATGTTGTAATAGGAACTGGAGATCACAATTTATATATCATAAATATAGCATTACTCTCCACAATTGCAGATCCTAAACCTAAAAAATATGGAATATAACAGTAAACTGGAGAGCACCAGAACATTTTAATGAGCACTAGATATTTTTACTACCAATTAATAGCAGAATAATTTTGTGAACATATTTGTGATTTTACTGACCAATATTGCGATTGCGATTTAAACTGCAGTTATTTTCAACAATTAAGGACCAAACCTGATTTCATAACAAAGCAGACCTCACTTTAATTTTGAATACTGAATGCAGAGTGACATACTGTCATTTAGTTCTGGTTGTTGTCATGTACACAGCACAGGATTTGGCTGTCTAACATACTGCTACACACAAATTAAATATGTCAATAAGACATTGCCAGTGCATACTATAATTAAAATAGCAGATCTTGCAATATGAAAACTTCATTCTGTTAAATTGCTGTTTCTGTATACATTAATTCATGATCTGTAACCAGTTAATTCTGTTCAGGTTCGTTGTGGGTTCAGAGCCAACCCAGAATTATAGGGTGCAAGGCAGGAACACACACAGCACAGGGCACCAGTCCTTTAGACATTTACACATTCTTCTTCACACAAATATCTAATGGCATTTTTGAACACTATGTATTTTGGAGTAAACAAAATCTTCACAGAGAGTGACCTGAGGTGGGGCTCAAACTCAAAACCCCAGGAGCCTGGAACTGTGTGGCAGTAACACTACCATTTTTGCTGCCCTTGATTCAAATTTAAAAGCCTATACCAGTTTAGCATTAGCTCTTTTACTCACTTTATTTCAGACAAAGATTTTGATGAAGTACAAAAACATTGTGAAACTTTAAAAGTATAAAATTCACTCCCTATTCCATTAATGGATACTATGCCAAAAATGTATGCCCATTTTAAAGTCATTGTTTTTGTGATGGCATAAATAAAACAAAAAGTAATAGTTACTTGTATGTATGATGCTGGTCCATGTTCATTAAGTACTTACAATATCCACAAACGCTTAGGAAAATATTCACATAATAAAAATGTATTTATCAATTTGGCACAAAATATTATCTGATCTCATGTTATATTACTATTGCTAATAATATTATTTTATAGAATTTGAACACTTGAAGGTCTGTATCATTGTTGGTACTGGTGTTTGTATTGTGTTAATAAATGTGGTCTCTTTACAGCAGAGGTCACAACGTTTTCTCAAGCTGACCTATTCCTTAGTAGCTTCAGGACCGCAATGTCCCCATCCATGTCAGGGTGTCCACCGATTCCAGTACTTTGGGACCAAATGTCTAACTTCCAAGTCTTCCATCAAACTAAAGCACATCACATTTCTGACATCTTCCAGCACACCAAAGAACTGGTCCCATGGCTTGCTGCAGTATCATGCTCAATCATCCAGTTCTGATCTGGCCTCACAGAACTACTCATTAATATATGCCTTCCCAGCCATCAAAGGATTGAGGGCCCTCTCCAGACTCAAGCTGATGCAGACAGGCATCACTGCTGCTCTCCTGCCCACTGTTTTTTTTTTCTACCTGCAGGGCCAGGCCTCAATCACTCTCCTGACCTATACCACAGGTATAGCTACATTTGCTGCCGTAATGCTTTATGTCATTAGCTACTACATCAGGAGAGTGGTGGGGATGATGTACCTGGACTCCACCCACACCAAATTAAAGGTGTCTCATCTGTCATTCTGGGGACACAGGAGGGACATTTATCTGCCTGTGTCTGACGTCATGACCTTGGGAGATACAGGCGACTCTCCAGGTGAATCAATCCTCCAGCTGAAGAGATACAGCTGCTCAGACACTTTCTATTTCTCCCCACGATTAGGATTGGTGGTCGACAAACACAGCTTTGAGAAAGTGTTTGGGACTTTGCCTCAATAAATGATAAGGTGTTAATCCATAACCCTTTAAATTATATCTAAACCATGTCATATGTATTAATTGTCAGTTGTGTTGAATTAAAGTAAGTTGTTTCTTTAAATGTAATAGCAAAAACCATTCTGCTGTATTTCATTTGTTCAGAAAATGCTTTAGCCATGACTAGATTAATCTCCATTTTAGGCTTATGGAAAAGTCTTAATACAGTAGATGTAAAAGATTTATTGTATAGTGTTTTCCTCCTGGAGCATTTACACTCCAGTGTCTCTAGAAATTCTCTGGAGTTCATGTGTGAATGCGCCATAATGCCTCTAGCCATGTGGGCCATGAAATTGATCACAAAATGTTTAATTCATTTGGAAAAGAGTTTTTCTGCACAAGTCTAAACAGGTGCATATTTTAAAATTAGGTTTATAATTAGCTTAAACTTTACTGAGTTTATTTGCCTGAGGATAAGCAATAAACAAACAAATAACATCCTGTGAGTAACATTTAAATCTGAATGTTATTTATTATTTCTTTCTGAATATTAGCACAAATTTTAAAGGTATATGAAGAAAGTCATTTACAAAAAGAAAGTAATTTTAAAATATGCCAAGTATACATTATAGAACGTATCAAATATGCATAAAATAATGTATGTACAACTGTACATAAACATTACTTTATATTATAAAACTTTGCAACACATAAGGGACTAAGGGCAGAAAATAGAGTTGTAGTACAACAATAGCATATCTGTTCTTTTCAACAATACAGCACCATCATAAAACCAAGAATTCAAGAGATTAAAGATGCACCCTCTTTCCAGCGAGCCATTTATCATGTTTTATTTCTTACTTGAAAAGTAAGCACATTAAATCTGAGTATTACAGAACCTGTCTGAAGAGGAAAGTGCATAAAAATGTCATTTCATTTTATTTCTAGACTTCATTTTTACACAACCTACAAGGGGCAACCAGTTACATTTACTAACTCACATAAGACAAAGTTTGAGTTAATTTGTCATCCTTCAATGAATCAGCGTAAGCTCCATAGAATATATATACAAGTTTTATACAGGATCTTTGATACATTTAAGCCACTCTCTCTCCTCATGATATAAAAACTGCATTTTGAAAGTTTTTACACAATGAAGGGAACTCCAAACTTTAAAAATCATGAACCAAGATGAGGATATTGCTCTATTCCTGCCCCATAGGTGGATAACATTGATTTTTGTTGTGGAACTGACCCTAAATGTGAGACAGCACTACCTGCATGAAGTAAACACGGACCGGAAGTGCTACAAAACTAAAGAACTCAAGTAATAAATGAGTTTCTGTGGTAATTCAAACAGTGAATAAAACTTTCAGGCAAGTTAAACTTCAACCATGTACAAACCGGATTCCAAAAAAGTTGGGACACTAAACAAATTGTGAATAAAACTGAATGCAATGATGTGGAGATGCCAACATCTAATATTATATTCATAATAGAACACAAATCACAGATCAAAAGTTTAAACTGAGAGAATGTATCATTTTATGGGAAAAATATGTTGTTTCAAAATTTCATGGCATCAACAAATCCCAAAAAAGTTGGGACAAGGCCATTTTTTCCACTGTGTGGCATCCCCCCTTTTTCTTACAACTCTCCTCCTTCTTCTCAAGTTTAGAAATAGGAATGCTCTTCCATTCATGTCTAATACAGGCCTCTAACTGTTCAATAGTCTTGGGCCTTCTTTGTTGCACCTTCCTCTTTATGATGCGCCAAATGTTCTCTATAGGTGAAAGATCTGGACTGCAGGCTGGCCATTTCAGTACCCGGATCCTTCTCCTACATAGCCATGATGTTGTGATTGCTGCAGAATGTGGTCTGGCATTATTTTGTTGAAAAATGCAGGGTCTTCCCTGAAAGAGATGACGTCTAGATGGGAGCATATGTTGTTCTAGAACCTGAACATAGTTCTCTGCATTAATGATGCCTTTCCAGACATGTGCCACAAGCACTCATGCAACCCCATACCATCAGTGATGCAGGCTTCTGAACGGAGTGTTGATAACAACTTGGGTTATCCTTGTCCTCTCTGGTCCGGACATGGCGTCCCAGTGTTCTATAAAGAACTTCAAATCATGATTCATCTGACCACAGAACAGTTTTCCATTTTGCCTCACTCCATTTTAAAAGACCCCTGGCCCAGTGCAAACGTCTGAGCTTGTGGAGCTTGCTTAGAAATGGCTTCATCTTTGCACTGTAGAGTTTCAGCTGGCAACAGCGGATGGCACGGTGGATTGTGTTCAATGACAATGATTTCTGGAAGTATTCCTGAGCCCATTCTGTTATTTCCTTGACAGTGGCATTCCTGTTTGAGGTGCAGTGATGTTTAAGTACCTGGAGATCACGAGCATCCAGTAGAGTTTTACGGCCTTGACCCTTACGCACAGCAATTGTTCCAGATTCTCTGAATCTTTTGATGATGTTATGCACGGTTGATGATGATAACTTAAAAGTCTATGCTATTTTACGATGGGTAACACCATTCTGGTATTGCTGCACTATCTTTCTGCGCAACAATGGTGGAATTGGTGATCCACTTACCATCTTGGCTTCAGAGAGACACTGACACTCTGAGAAGCTCTTTTTATACCCAATCATGTTGTCAGTTGACCTAATTAGTGTTAATTGGTCTTCTAGCTGTTCATTATATGCTCAATTTCCTTTTTCCAGCCACTTATTGCTACTTGTCCCAACATTTTTGGGATTTGTTGACACTGTTAAATTTTGAATCAACATATTTTTCCTTTAAGATTTTACATTTACTCAGATTAAACTTTTGATCTGTCATCTATGTTCTATTACGAATAAAATATTGACATTTGCCATCTCCACATCATTGCATTCAGTTTTTATTCACAATTTGTTTAGTGTCCCAACTTTTTTGGAATCCGATTTGTACAAACAACAGTCCCCCCATAACCCCCCAAATGGCGTTCCACTTTAAAAGATGCTGAGCTGCTGAACGTAGACAAACAAGAGACAACAGTGTTTGCCCACAATCATAGATGTTGCCTTTAATCTGCTGTTTCACAGCATAAAGAGAAATCATGGGAAAAAATGTCTGATTGTACACTAATATAGAATTCCATTTTCCTGAGCAATTAGAATAAAGCACTTTCCCTTTCATGTGTATTACACCATTTCATTACATATGTAAAATGAGTGAAATCATAAACAACACAAGTAATAGTTAAGGACTGAATCAGTAAAAGTACAGATCAATGATCTTATCTCAATACATTATTTTTGTGTATCACAATGTAGCGCTCATGATTAAAGTGGAGTACGGAACAGTGATGAACACGTTCGTCCAGCTAAGTTGACTTTGGTGAACTAATTAACAATACATTCAAATTTTGCAATGCAAAACTTTTTTGCAAAGTTAACGTGATAAATATGATGTACATATGATGCCTTGTTCTGCAGTAATAAGTTACCATCACCTAGTCAGAGCTGACAAGTGAAATGTGTTTAGAAATTATTAGCTTGTTTTACATATAATAAACATTTAGTTAATCAAATCTGAAGACTTCTGCAGTACTTGTGATAATGACTATGAGTTCTCTTAGACTAAAATTGTGCAGCTCTAACTTCAGGTGTGTTTAGTTTTTTTTTTTCTCTTAACGACTTTAAATTTGGACTTATAACTGTGTTGTGTTTGTTGTTGTACGCCTTGTAACCTTTATCTTGCAGATTCCTAAGTTGGTCTCATGCACTCTTGGCAATTCTCCCTCTCTCCTCATCACAAACACAGTGCTAGATGGCTCGGGTGTCTGTTAGCTGGCTGTTAGCTGTTGGGTGTCTGTTAGCTGTGTCTGTTAGCTGGTTCTCCAAGATTTGAGCTGCTCAGGGTCTTTGTGTTAGCAGTCCAAATCAAATCAATTGTTGGTTTTACATTTACATTTTACATACCTTCAACCCTAACATGTGTAAATTGGGAAAAGAATTGGCACATGCACTAATATCTGGACCAGTTTTACAAATTTTAACCTTATATTCATTTGATCCCTTACCCCTAATCTAATACATTTAATTTGAGCTAATACAGTAATGGAATGGCTCTTCTTAAATTGGAAGGTCAAGTGGATGAGGGCTTGTTAAAAACAGTAATGAAATGAATGGTCACATTTGGGGCATTGGCATTGTCACATCCTATTAGTTGAAACCCTCTGGTAATCATATGAAGTACCAAGCAGCCAATCCAGTGATCACTGCCAGCCAGGCAGCCAGCAGCACTTGAGCAGTATGATCTCTGAGCAGAGTCCTGGCGAACTGACAGATGAACATCGTGTTTCCACTCACCGCTGGACAAACAGGGAGATTATAGTTTTATTAAAGCCATGAAAAGCCCAATTAATATACATCACTGCCAGATATTAGCATGATCTGCAAGGATAAATTACCATAGTCGATTAAGGGCAGTAAAGCTGTGAACAACAGATACTTTCAAGGTTTGGCCTAAATGAGAAAAGCTGCTAAAAATAAATAAATAAATAAATGTCTAACAATCCTTCAGCTAAAGCCCATTTCTCATCCAGAGCAAATCTAGGATAAACATTATTGACATCCTTTGTATAAATGTCATTACCCCAGCTCCTCATGTAAAACAAATCCTGTCTGAATAGGTTTTAAGGATACCTGGTAGGATCCATAGCACATGTGGTAACAGACTAAAAAGTCAGACTAAATTTCAGACTAATTTACTGCTCACTTCAGTAGAGCACTTCTTTCTTTAGACTTTCTTTAAAACATTACTGTGATTGGCTGAGAAGCCAATTTCATAATTTTTTAAACAGTCAGCGCAGAAACAAGTAACACTTCTACTGTTTTTTAGTGAATAATACCTGATTAGAGTGGACGTATAATGCTAACTGACAGTCAGTATTATTAATCAAGAAATTAACTATTTCTTCTTACCCATCTTAGCAGCATAGTATGGACATTTACTAATGTCTCCGCCCATTCCACCATGAGCTGGAAAGCTGATGTCTTGCACATCTTCTTTAATGCTTTTCCCAATCTCCTGCAGCTCCTCAAACACCTTCACACACCAGTAATGACATTAAACGAATGACATAAAAGGGACAGTTCATAGTTGCCAGTATATACAGCAGACACAGTGCAGAACTAAAGAAAGTAACAGAACAGGCCGTTTTTGGGATAAATTAAGAAAGTTATTTTTACTGACCTTTTGCAAAATTCTGCCATGTCCCTTAATTATTACTGTCATATCCATCAAACCTTCAGCTTAGCATGCCTGATAGAATCTGTAGCAATTGTGCAAACAGGCTTAAAAATCTAGCACACTACAATTTTGACTGATTTACCACCACTGCCATTCTCATTTCAGGTTTGTTATGAGGACTTTCTTTCCCTTGATTGAGGAAGTTAACAGATGATGGTCAATGCAAAGTTTTGTTGATAAAGGGATACTTCTAATGCTTTTATAGTGAATAAAAATGATTTTCATGGTTGTAAAATGCTAACTGATGTCTTGATCTATTGCTTAAATAACAGGCTTCCAACCATGGTCCTGGAGTAATCCTTGTCCTGTATACGCTTGGGTTTTCCAGCATGAACACCTCCACTAAAGCTCAGGAAGGGCTGGTCAATAAGCTGATGTATCTGGTGTGTGGGCAGCACCACCAAAATATCCAGAACAAGTGCACGGCATTCGGGCATTTCTCCAGTGATATTTATTCTCATTAAGAAACAACCTTTATACTGACATATAATGGCTTAGCAATTTTGTAGTAAACCTATTTAAAACTTGGGACTTGTTCTATGGAGTGATGATTTCCTAAATCGAAAAAGCCTCCCCACCTCCAAGTTGAACTTGAAAGCCAGGTTGGCTTCAGCCAGCAGCCTGTCTTTGGTTTCAGCGTCCACCTCCAACTCGTTCATACGGCTGCGGTAGAGCCTCTTAAAGGCTGTGGGGTTGTGGATGCTTTCAAAGTGATAAAATTGAACACCCTCTCCAGTTGGAGGCAGTTTCAGTGCCCTCTGGGCCACTTTCTTCAGGATCTGACCACCGGATAGGTCACCCATATAACGGTTCCAAGAATGGGCCACCAACAACTCTGGCTCATGGCGACCCACGTGATGGAGACGCTCTACATAGGGCTTTGTAGCTGCTGAACATTGGATATGGTTCCTCCAATCAGGACCGTACAGATATTCCAGATCCCTGACCAAAGCTTCCCTTCTATGGAGCTCTGACGGGAAATAAACTGCTACGAACGTAGGGTGGTCTTTGTTCCTCTCTATTTCTTCCTCTAGAGCAGAGTAGACATAGTACAAAGCAACTGTGCCCAGCTACAGGAGAGTAAAAGAGAGCAAATTATAGAATTTCATGTACAGTGGTATGCAAATTTTGAGAGACATTTTGATTTTCTATGTGAAAATATTTAAGCACACATTTTATAGACTACAAACTTTAAATTAATGTACAAATTAAAATTAATTTTACAAAAAAAGAACACAGTTGGACAAATATCCAGCAAGTTCATTCATTCTTTCAAGGGAGTAG
Source organism: Hoplias malabaricus (assembly GCF_029633855.1). Lineage (NCBI taxonomy): Eukaryota > Metazoa > Chordata > Actinopteri > Characiformes > Erythrinidae > Hoplias > Hoplias malabaricus. Next base: position 40,195,886 of record NC_089820.1, read on the forward strand.
ATTTACTCTTGACATTGGTGGGGACCCCCACTTTTTTTTTTCCTCTTTGCTTGATAAAGGACTGATATACTACATATGTTATTTTACATGCTTTTAAACTATTCTGAATAACAATTCATAAGTTGATTAATGAATTATATAATATTATATAATGTTGAACTAAACTAAACTAAATTAAAGAAGTAGTTTAGACTTCAGTTTACTTCAGCCATAATGCAAATGAAACAGGTCTCATACAGCAGCAATAATAAAAGTAGATGGAGCACTGCATAATGTTCACAAAACCAACAAAGACAATTTAGCCTGCTATATGCTGTGCGGCAAAACCTAGCATTGCCATTAACATTATGATGAAGGACCCATTTCATTAGAGAATTTAAGTGAGCTGCTTATGTACACCTTTTTTGCTGCCATCCCCACTCATTTTTGCTGTTGCGCCTGAGTCTTGCACAGTAAGTGTCACATATGACTGGAAAGTTTTCCCCCAGTTTTGGTGCTGCTAACAACCAAACGTAGCTACAGAGTCACGTAGCTACGTGACAGCAGGGAAATGCATGTGGAGGTAGGACTCGAGTAGAGAACGTGATTTAACCCTTTCTGCAATTCTAAAGAGACATTGACAGAATGTTTTTTTTTTGGAGGGGATCAAATGATTGGTGGGGACATTTCAATAATCTCTGTATATTGGTGGGGACATGTCACTTCTGTCCATGCTAATTCTACGCTCTTGCATTCTTTCATTGTCTGTAACTGCTTACTCACGAAAAATGTCAATTGTACAAATGTTAGAAAATTGCCCTAGTGAAGTTCTCTTCAGAATATGTCTTATATTTAATTTCACATAAACATAAAAGTTTTTCAGATGAATTTGTAGTTCATCAAATAATGAAAAGATTAGTTGCTGTGATTCAATACTGATGAAATTTCAGTAAGGGTTATCCCAAACTCTCATCCCTCTGACATCAAGTGTAACAGTATTTTTTACAAACCTTAAAGAGTTCTCTCTTTATTCTGCCTCTGAGGAAGTCTTTGGCAAAAGGAGAGTTTTCAGCTCTGTCGTGAGCCTCCTTTGTCCCTGCTGTCAAATACTCAGACAGGTCATCAGGCCTAAGGCAGAAAGAAAAGCGATATTAGAAATTTCACATCCATTGAGCAGGATTTGTGTGTAATACAACAGTAAATCATATCTATTGGAGCACTTGTTCTGTGTGAAACATATTTTAAACAAGAGGGGGTTGGTCTATGATGCAAAACTTATTCTGTGATTCACTACAACCCAGATAGCAGATACATTTGGGCCAAATCTGTCTCACTTTTGAACGGCTCATTTACTGCACCGGTAAGTGATGTGTTGTGACGTAGGCCAATATAATAAGCCAAGCTGGACATGGGTTAAGGCATGTTTTCCTCGTTGCGTGCCAGTGATCGACCAGATATCGTATTAGCACCCATCTGACTGCTGCTGTAATATATTTTGGAACGGATTTTACAAGCGGGCTGTATGGTGGTACAGCAGGTAGTGTCGCAGTCACACAGCTCCAGGATCTTGGGATTTTGGGTTCAAGTCCCCCTCCAGGTGACTGTCTGGAAGGAGTTTGGTGTTTTCTCCCCGTGTCCACGTGGGTTTCCTCCCACTGTCCAAAGACACACATTGGTTGTTGGATTGGTTATTTAAAATTGTCCATATGTGTGAGTGAATCTGTGAGTGAATCTGTGAGTGTGTGTCACGCTGTGAAGGACTGGCACCCCTCCAGGGTGTGCTCCTGCCTTGTGCCCATTGATTCCGGGCAGGCTCTAGACCCACCGCAACCATGAGTGGGATAAGAGGTTACAGACAATAAATGATTTGGCTAATGGAAAAGCAAAAGTGCCAAGTCGCGTTAAGTAAGTTCCATGCAGTGGAAAAGTGCCATAAGAGAACTGCAGATATGCTACATTTGGGCCAAACATTCCTGTAATGTGAGTTGCACTTCATAGAATATAATATAAATTAATAATCAAATACATTTTTTTTCTTTGCTATTTTTGTTTGGTAATAATTATTGCTGTTCTCATTTTATGATACTATGCACTTCACAGATTCCTTGTGGCACTACTATAATGTCAGTTTTAATCTGGAAATGGGTTATAAATATCACCTGAAAATGTCATCATCGTTGTCCTCATATTTCAGTATTTCTTCAGTAGCCATATTGTTGTCTAAAGTGGCAGTCCGTATGTTAAGAGTCCATAGAATAAAATAACAAACAAAAGAAGATATAAAAGCAGAGCAATCTAACAACATACTGCAATGTCAAGGTCACAGATATTTCATAACATTTCACTGATGGCATTCCAGGGGTCTTTATTCACAGCTGCTGTCAACTTGGTAAAAAAAATAGAAGTGACCCATTTACTAAATCATAACTACATCTACAGGTTGACCTTAAGTGCCACAGCTAATCATCCAAAAACCAATATCTGACGTGAGTAATATTCTTGTGGCTGAATGCCATCATATCCTCACAGCAATGTTCCAGTGTCTAGTCTGAAGTCGTCTCAAAGTAATAAAAGCTGTTATTTCGGCTTCAAAGTATGGACAACTAAATTAATAAGTTCACAAACCTTTGGACATACAGTGAATTTCATAAACGTTCACAAACGAGGACAGTGCAGGGGTTTTTAGAAATTTAATTTACTGTACAATCCGAGGCATACTTATGCTTGGCACTATAAGGATAAGGATATAATGTTAGTTGTAATAAACAAAAAACAATCTAAAAAAACCTCTTAGGGTTAGAAATAATATTAGAGATTTTTAAGAGCAGTTGTCACTTGATATTGTACTAGACAACAGTCCTCAGTTTCAAAAACATAAATTAATTTAGAGCAATAAAATTACTTTTAATGTTTACCTCGTTCTGTTGCTGGGTTGAAGTCGTCTTCGCGATTAAGTGCTACCGCTTTCTGTATGTTTTGAGTTCGTTTTCCCACCCGTATTCCCACTGCCTTTCTGCGCATGCGCGATAATTGGCTAAGTCACAATGGGATTGTTGTTATTATTATTATTATTATTGTTATTATTATTATTAAAGCATTTGCGTTTGCATTCCAACACTTAAATTAAATAAATGTAAAAATATTTCAAAAGCGCTGTGGGCGAAACCCTGCGATGAGCACTAGCAGAGCTATGTACTATTATCCAATCAGAGCACAGTGGGGGTGGCCATACCGGAAAACAGGTGGAAAAAACAGGATCACATGTCTGATCATGGAATTCACACTACTGTCCTCTGCTGGTGAAAATAGATATCATATTTGTAAGTACCCTCTACAGTGAACGGAGTTAACAAATTGTATTTATCCGCCATAGGGAATAATGTATCATATCTAGTTCAAACCAAAAAAGAAAGCAATTTTTAATGATTATTTTCTGTGCCTGCATTCAGTGCACGTTTTTCCGTACCTTACCGCTTGTTTTTACCTAATTCAGTATGGTTGAGTATCGCCCAGAGTTCCATTGGTTTGACATGTAGATGCTGTAAAAAATAAGGGACGTGTCGGAAATTATGAAGGACCAAACCTGATAAAAAAAGACTCAATAAAATTAATTTACTCCATAATAAAGATAATTGATATAAAATAACATTAAAAAACCCCAGCTAAAATAAAAAAATAAAACGTTACATAAATTAAAATGTCTCAGAGATAGACCAGCGCGGGTGAGACACCCTTGGCGCGGCTTCACGGAGCAGCACAGTCAGTCCGCCCGGCAACTTTTGTTCGATTTACTCATTCATTTATTTATAATTTTTTAAAATTTATTCATTTATTTATTTATGTATTTCCTCAATATATGCTAATGAATGGGGCGTTTTTTTCACATTCAGGCTTAGCAATCAAGTCCGGAGCAGAGCAATTGATTCTAATAGACGTGTCCCAGAGCACAAATGTGGGGGAAAGTTTGGCATGAAGTAGAGCAATGTATGTATCCGCTTGTTAAGAGCGATGCTACTCCTGATGCTTTTAGTCCTGTGTCATACATACGTAAATGTGTTTACTGTTTGAATAAAGCTAAATACTTTAATCAATTATGTGATTTCAGTTCAGGAGTTCAGAAAAAAAAGACTAATTTTAACTTAAAAGGAATCAAACATGTCTTTGGCAGTGCTTTTTGCACATTTGCAGCTTGTTTTGATCTGTATCATGTTATCATATAAGAGCAAGGAAAAACGAAAAAAAAAAATTCGGGAAGTAAATGAATGTAAAAAATAAATAGTTATTGAAAAAACGAATAAATAATAAAATTAATACATGAAAATTAAAATTAAAATAAATAACAAAATATATATTTAAAAATAAACTTTTCAGGAGAGAGACAGAAAATGTATAAGACATGCTGGTAAACAGACATTTTAATACCCCGTCAATTTATAATCTGCCCTGACTTTAAAAGGCTCATAGTGTCTCCAGGGCTTAAGAAGGAACGCCCCAGCCTTGAATTCACAAAGACTTCGCGTAAAACCTTCCCAGTGCGGCTCATTTCCTGAGACTGTAAGTTATTTTTAAATACAGAATTTGAAGAGACCTTATGTATGTTATGATTTAAAAGTCCAAGCTTAAATGGCATCCTGCTCCCAGGTGTTAACAATCAGTACCGAGCAGGGTGGGGTCTCTTTATTGTTTTCTGGAGAACGGCTGAAAATCGGTGTGCGGGTAGCTGTGTTACTTCTGCAACCTAAGAGTTGGCTCACTTTGACATTTCCAGCCCCAGTCTTGTTACCCGCGATGTGTCAGCAATGTCACTTGGAGCTGTGCTTTCACAGACGAAGAATGGCATTGAGAAGCCTGTGGTCTTTGCCTCCCGAGCCCTCAGCTCGATTGAACAGCGGTACTCTGTGAGTGAGAGTGAGGCATTGGCTTTGGGGAGGCTGACAATGGGGAACAGGACCTTATACAACTGTTGCATACATCCCTCCAAGCCACTGTCTCACTGCAGGAGCGGAAGGATGCCTCAGAACAGAATCCAGTTCTCGCTCAGCTATTCACTTTCATCCGAGAAGGATGGCCTCACACAGTCCCACAGGAGCTGGTGACATTCTCCCGAGTCAGACAGGAACTGTTCTGCTGGAATGGAACCTGTGTGGCACGTGGGATTTGCTCAGTGGTCCCAGGTGCCCTACGTGCACATGATTGGTCAATGGCACATTAGGGCCACCTGGGCATTGTGAAGTTCAAGCAATGTTGTAGAGAATGGGTTTGATGGCCGAGGATAGAAAAAAACATTGAGACTCTTTTTAAGGATTGTTCAATCTGCCTGGTGAGTGGCAAGACGGGCAATCTAAAAATAGACCACCACGTACCATTACATATCGTAATATCAAAAATGTTAATCTAACCTCACTTTTATCAGGTATTGACAGTCTTCCAAATCCGAGTAATTCAGCCACTACTGATGATTTGGTTCATCTCTATAACACTGGACTTCACTCTCTACTGGACTCACTCGCTCCTTTATAAACCTGTCTTTTTCACCCATTCCGCTCCTTGGTTCACAACTTACCTACGTCAGCTCAAAGCTACTGGACGCCAGCTGGAGCGCCTCTTCAAGAAAACTGGACTCACAATCCATAAGGATCTGTATCATAACCATCCCCTTCTATACAAAGACAACCTTCGCACAGCAAAATCCCAGTACTTCTCCCAACTAATTAGAGCTGGTGATGGAAACACACGGGCCCTGTTTTCTTTGGTCACCTCCACTCTCCGCCCACCAGACTCTTTACCTTCTCATTTCTACTCTGCCGACCATTGCAACTTACTAATGTCATTCTTCAATACCAAAATAGATCTGATACACCAACAATTGCTTCCTGACACTCTCTGTACATTATTTTCTCCAGTTCCAGCCCCTTATATTCACCCATTTACTACATTTCAACTTCCAACTATCTCCAATATCTCTGATCTCATCCATAAATCTAAACCTTCCACTTCTCAACTTGACCCTCTCCCAACACCCCTGGTTAAAACATGTTTATCTATTTATTATATTTATATTTATTTTTATTTATTTATTTTTTATTTATTTATATATTTACTATTGCCTCTGATAACTGCCATTATTCACTCCTCCCTCACTTCTGGATCTGTCCCTTCGTCTTTAAAGTCTGCTGCAGTCACCCCTATTCTTAAGAAACCCGGTCTAGATCCTAACAACTTCAATAACCTTCGTCCCATCTCTAACCTACCTTTTCTTTCAAAAATCCTAGAGAAGACAGTTGCCTCTCAGATTCATTCCCATCTCTCTAATAACCACCTCTATGAACAGTTTCAATCTGGGTTTCGTCCCCATCACAGTACAGAAACAGCTCTCCTCAAAATAACAAATGACCTTCTGACTGCAGCAGACTCGGGTGTTTTATCTATACTCATTCTTCTTGACCTGAGTGCAGCATTTGACACCATCTCCCATTCTATCCTCCTCCATAGACTATCAGCCATCGGTTTTTCCAACACACCACTGGACTGGTTCACCTCATATCTTTCTGACCGCACTCAGTTTATTCAGTTAAAGACATTCACATCCCAGCCATCTCCTCTCACTTCCGGTGTTCCTCAAGGCTCTGTCCTTGGTCCAATTCTCTTCATAATCTATCTTCTCCCCCTTGGTCATATCTTCCGTAAACACAACATCCAGTTTCATTGCTATGCTGACGACACCCAGCTCTACCTTTCTAGCAAACCCACTTCCTCTCTCCCTCCCACCTCCCTATGCAATTGCTTAGAGGATGTCAAGTCTTGGTTCTCCTCCAATTTTCTCAAACTCAACAGTGATAAAACAGAGGTTCTCCTCATCGGTTCAAAATCCACTCTTGCAAAAGTAAACAGTTTCTCCATCCCCATTGACAATACTTTTATTTCCCCCTCCCCTCAGGTAAGGAGTCTGGGTGTCGTCCTTGATAGCACTCTGTCTTTCCAAACCCATATAAATAACATCACTCGCTCTGCATACTTCCATCTTCGTCATATCAACCTCCTCCGTCCATCCCTCACTCCTGATAATACTGCCATCCTGGTCCACTCCATGGTCACATCCCGTCTGGACTATTGCAATTCTCTTTTATCTGGTCTCCCCTTCAAGACCCTTCATAAGTTGCAATTGGTTCAGAATGCTGCAGCCCGTATTATCTCTAGAACTCCATCCATTGATCACATCACCCCTGTTCTTCAACAGCTCCACTGGCTCCCTGTTAAATCTCGCATTGACTTTAAACTCATATTGCTTACTTTTAAGGCCATCCATCACCTTGCCCCACCATACCTCACAGAGCTCCTCCACATAAACAGACCCTGCTGGACTCTTAGATCCTCCTCATCCATCAGTCTCACTGTCCCTCCAGCCCGTCTGACCACCATGGGGTCTAGAGCTTTTAGCCGCACCGCCCCCCGTCTTTGGAATTCCCTCCCACCGGACATTCGTAATATTGACTGCCTGGACATTTTTAAATCACGCCTCAAGACCGACCTGTTCAGGACAGCATACAGTCTTTAGCCTAGTCCTTTGATTTTTGATTTTATGTATCTCTTTAATTAGCCAGTTTAGCTAACTAGCTTTGTTTATATACCTGTTGTTTTGCTTTGATTTTATTATGTACGGTGACCTTGAGAGTCTTGAAAGGTGCCAAAAATAAAATGTATTATTATTATTATTATTATCCAGGCTCCACCTCCTTTGCAACCACTGACCTGGCCATCCCAGCCTTGGGAGCATCTGCAGCTGGATATATGTGGCGAGATCCATGGAGTCCCCCATCACCAACTCTTTTTGGCGGTCGCTTACGATATGCACTTCAAATGGCCTGAGCTCACTGCAACAAGTTCAGTGAACTCCAGTGTAATTATGGACTTTTTGGACGCTCTCTTTGCATGCCGTGGTCTCCCAAAGACAATCACCACCGACAACAGCCCCCAGATGTTGTTTGCATAATTTGCTGCCTATCTTGCAAATAAAGGAATCTGCCATGTGCACACTGCTCTCTACAATCCACAGGCAAATAGCATTGAACGATTTCACCAGTCGCTGAAGAATCAGAACACACCTATGCTTGTTTAAACATTCCCCCCAAGTCACACTGCTATATTACAGGGCCAAACAACACTCAACTACAGGTGTATCTCCAGCCTCCGTTATTCTTGGCAGGGATAGTTCCTACCCCTTGATAGCCTCTGCTCCATCATGCCTCCAGCGCCTTCTCCTGAGGTCAGTGCCTCAGTACGCCGCCAGCAGCAGTTGATTAAGCAGCACTTTGACCAGACTAAACGGGTCATGGTACCAACCTCAGCACCCTTAGACTGGGGTCACAAAATGTCCGTATTGGTCTTCCCACTCCAAGTTACTCGTAAACAGGGCTTAGCTACCTATCTTCTCAGTGATGGCACTCTGTGGCATGCTACCAATCTCTGGAAAGTGGCAAGTCCAACACACTGCTGAAGAAATTCACAGAGATAAGTCTTCCATATGACACAATGCTTCTGTGTCTCTGACAACCCTTGCCAAAGTCCCAGATACCCTTCTGCCTCAGTCACCTCAGCCCTCACCTCAGTATTTTTTTAATCAGAATACGAAAGCCACAAAGATGATTTCTAAATATGAACAGAGGTACAGGTACATGCTGCCTTTAGAGTGACATGGGGTAAAAAAACAGAACGATAGACTATAACATCAGCAACGTATGCTGGCTAAAAAATTTCACAGTTTGCAATCTAGGAAAACAGAAGTTTACTCATAGGACTTTATTTGAATTTTGTTTGTTTGTTTTGTTTGTCCCCTTTTCACGCCTTTCCTTGATGCCTATGCTGTTTTGGGTGCATTTTCTCAGCCCATTCACTGAAAACTGAGCTCCCATCTTTGTTTTATGGTAATTTGTAAAACTTGCCATTTCACTTTGTTTAATCATGATACAAAATATATTCTGTATTACTTGATATATGCCACTATTTTTTGTGTCTTTGCTATGCTTATGTTGATGTATACTCAGAACAAAGTTTGCAGTCTCATGAACCAAGGCCATGCTAGTTCAGATGAAGCCGAAAGTAGGTCCACACTAGTTTGTTTCTTAATAAGCATTTTAATATAAAATAAATGCTTTTTTTCAGTCATCTCCTTTTGTGTTTTGCACTTTGTCCTTTTTTATATTCTTAGAAGTTATCTTGAGTTAATATAAAGTAGCACTTAATTCATTTTGAAGTGAGACAAATATAAGAAGTTATAAATTATATAAAAAACATCTGAAAAAAATATAAAACTGCTGTTAGTCATCTTCACAGTCGTACTGGCACCCAGTGGTCTCACTGAATCAGAAATTCTGTTCTTGTCACTTTAGGGATTATAAACGGGTTCATTCATACAATGCAAAGCAATTTTATTCCCATATGAGATAAAATAATGTAAAAATAATACTTAAATATAGTTTTTTATATGTTTGTTGGTAAAAATAGCATATTGCTCCTTTAAAGTGTGACAAAACTACACAACCCTGCAAAATGAATGTCTAAATGTGTGCAGTTTCAGGTTTCGACCAGCGGATGGCAGTAAACACTGTGATCATCTACAGATCTCAGTATCTGACTTGTTTGTAGCTTATTAACCTCACATCTGGATGTTTGTAGTGTCACAGCAGCTGGGCTGATAGTACAATAGCATCAGAAGCATTCAATGTAATAATTAAATGCGAAATATATAAATAAAAAGTTATAATAATAAGAAAAAGTATTACAAAATGAAATGTACACCACTGCACATGAATGTCCTCATCACTAAAGATCCTGCCCAGTGAACTCATAGTGTTCGGCATGGAGTGTGACACGTTTTACATCAGGGATGAAAACCTGGCCATCACACTCCTGTCTCCCACCATCGCAGGGCAGAGCTAGACCTCTTAACCAGCTTGTCGAGATTTTGGAGGTAGGAACATAGTGCACTGTGGATGAAATGGTCTCAGGACGTCCATTAACATTATCCATTAAAGGTATGATGATTTATTAAAATTGTTTGAAATTCCTACTCTTGCACCATTCAGCTTACTGTAATGCTTTGGATTCTCACCTTTGATGGAACTCATTAGCGTTACTAACAAGTCAACAATCACTCAAATTCTTTCTTTAAAATACATGTCCAGAACTACTATCACCCTTTTAAAAAATATAAACATCTCAGCAAAGTTTGTGAAGACTTGTAGATATGCTTTAGAAGGCAGTATGATCTAATGTGAACTTTTAAAATAAGCTAATTAACACTGTAGTTGAATGCTGCAGTCAGCCATTTTAGATAACAGGTGTGCTTTCTTTCTTTTAGGATACATGTGAAATCCTTTCATTTTCATAGTTCACAGTTCAAATCTGGCATTATCCTAATCCACATTGACAAGTCATTACTAATGACGGCTTTGAGCAGGTTGAGGCTTTTGTGTTTTGGTCACTTGATATAAAATTTTCTAGGTGTTGCAGTGTTTGCTACCAACATTAACTCTAATAGCTCCACCACTAAATTAAAGAACCGAATATAAGACTCTAAAAACTGGCTAATGGGCTACTTTTTGCTTAAAGGGACACTAAATGGTAAATTTACCATAAAATTACAGCTTCAAAATAATTGTGATTCTACACTGACCTGTAATAGGGCTTCTGTCACTGCTACTCTAGACTCAGCAATGCAGAAGCTGCACTACGTAACTTTTGTATGAAGGTAAGGAACATTCTGCCTCCTTCCCCTCATCCTCTTGTTTTGAGGACACTCTGGAATTGTAGGAGGAACCCAGGAGCAAAAATACAGAGTCTTACCTAATGTTCCTTTAAGTAAATAAATGGTATAAATAAGATTTCTTTCCAAATTAATCCTGTAATTAGCAGAAATAGGTGTATAATATAATAAGCAAGACACCATGGTTGAGTATACCTATGGGTATTATAAAATATTATAATATTATGTAATAATAATAAAGGGCTACATACCCCTCCAGGCGACACATGGCATTGGGCATGGTGACCTTTGATTCAGACGCTCCAGGCTGTACCATTTGACTTCATGTTTTTCTATTAAGGTTATACAAAGGGTGACTGCAAATAAATGCTATAAACATTTGGACATAATGTCCTTGTTTCCCAGGCATGAAATGTATGATTCTTAATAGCTAATTAATTGTATAAAAATGTATTTGATATGCCAAGCATTAACAATACTTTAAAAACATTTGTATTCTTTCTTGATTTTGTGTAAATATTTGTTGCTTACAAAAACAAAACAAGAAAACAATTGCGCAAATTAATATTGTTTTCAAGAAAACATAGCCTACGTGCATCCACTGTAAAATGTCTAAAGGTACTTTCAGACTGGGCTTCACCTTTCACAAAGGAACAAAGCAGAGTTTTTTTTTCTACTTCTTTCAAAACGTCCGAGTATTGAATAGCAACACTCTGGTGCTTGCCTACACCTTTTTATGTTTGTGAGTGCTGCTGACCCCCCCTCTGTGCAATAGGGAGGCCACTTTTACTTGTGTATGGAGGAAGAGCTTCCTTTCATCAACAATATTACATTGACCTTGACTCCCCTGCCGCACTGGTTTATATTGAATGCAGTTTCCCGTGTTTAGGCGTTTCTGCATTTTTTCACAGTGATTAGTTATATGCCTATGTGACTGTGGGCCCAAATATGAACGGCAAAGTACATGATGTGACTTATTTACACAGAAATACAGAGGAAGAAAGAGAGAAAGGCATTTAACTGAGACATCTGGTGCCAATAGAGGCATTATTTATTGTCTACTTGTTTTCCAACAAGCCCTGTCATGAAAGCAGAGGTGTCCATAAGTTAAATTTTGAATCATGTTCTAGGATTAGCCAGTTAGTTAGTTTTCGCAGTGCAAGAAGTGAGTCCTGTTGAAAAGCATGTGTAGGAAAAGCATGCCTAAATAGATGAGTTTATTTCCGCTTATGGACAGGTATTTTGATCCCTGTATTGTTTGTGCTCTTATTATTTTTAGCACAAAAATTTAATGAGTCTTGTTTTACAGAAGGGAGGAAAAAACCTTCCCGTCTCTTAGGATTTCCTCTTGTTCTCTTGAACAAACAATTTGGCTAAAATAATCCACCGTGTGTGTGTGTGTGTGTGTAATTGTCTTGCTATCCCTGGTATCCCTGGACTACATCCAGACAATGACAAAACAAAATCAGATTTTGTAACTTTTTGCAGGCAGTCACTTTACAATTGTGCTGTTTCCCCCATAAATTCCAATATATTTTGCAATGTATGTTCAAAATTTTGACAAATATAATAAAAAGTACAGCTATTATAAGTTATGCCCATCTCAACAGAACCATGAACGGAAATAAGGCAAGGTGGAGTAGCTGCAAATGAGGCTAAAGCCAAGGGGTATATTACTGCCTTCAAGTTCTCCACAGAGGTTCCTATTTACAAGTTTGGAGGTTACATTTACAACATGATTTGATCAGGGAAGAATGGATATCATGGAAAATGTGGTTGACAACTGAAATTTTTAATGTGACTGCTTGGAGTTAAAAATGATTAACATGTTTCCCACCTATTACCCCATGTTTATTATGATTTCCTCTTCTCATTGTATGGTTTTGTTATTGACTCTAAATGTTTATTGAAAAATCCATGTTTCCTTCTAAATATGACATTGTGATAGTGTTCATGTATACTCAGCTTGTAATTACTATATATCTGACAGGACTTGAAGGCAGCATAAAGCCTCTCTCCAGGATTTCATTCTAAATACACTATATGTACTTAAGTATACACACACCTCCTAATCATTGGTTCAGGTGTTTCATTCAGTCCTACTGATACAGGTGTATAAAATGAAATTATCGGTGTTAATATGAGCACAAAAACTGTATGCCAGGAGCTTCATTGCCTGAGTTTCCATAGATGAGCAGCTGCATGCAAGTATCAGCATCAGATGGAAAGGTGTAAAACACATTGCCACAACTCTGGAGCAGTGGAAGCATTTTCAGTGAAGGGCTAATCACACTTCTCTACTTGGCATTCTGATGGACAAATCTGGGTTTTTCGCAAATGCCAGGAAAACATTGCTTGCTAGACTGCACTATGCCAACTGGAGAGCATAATGGAGGAGGGATAATGCTATGGGGTAATTTCAGGGGTTGGGCTAGGCCCCTTATATCCAGTAAAGGGAAATATTAATGTTTCAGCATAGCAAAACATTTTAGACAATTGTATGCTTGCAACCTTGTGAAAACAGTTGGGGGTTGACACTGTTTGTTTCCAGCATGACTATGCCCCAGTGCATAAAGCAAGATCCATAAAGGCATGTCTGGGTGAGTTTGGTGTAGAAGAACATGACTAGCCCACACAGAAACCTGGCCTCAGTCTCATTGAACACCTGTCAAATTAACTATAGTACTGTCAGAAAAACTGTCACTGTGGTGGTACCCTCAAGGGTACATATTCAGTACCATTAGTTAGGGGACATAAATGTAGATTTTAAAATTTTGTTGACTTCATACGTCACATTTAATCTCCAGGGCTTATATTTTGTTATTTTAGTTTGCATAGTTCTATAATGAAATCCTACAAATATTCACTTCTACCTCTGGAGAAGAGAACGTAATATAACTTTAGGGGACACAAATGGACATTAAAACCAACAGTTTTACCTTTTACATGTACACATACACTGTACATTTAGTGACCAATAATGACTGTCTATTTTTTCTGAGTGTGTGGAAATTTCAAGCCAGTCTCTCCTTAACCAACATTAGTGTCTGACCTCAGACACGCCCTTCTGGATTTAATCACTTCATTTTTTAATTTCTAGACCTGAATGGCCACTTCTGAAGGCCTACATACACTGTGAGGTGGAGCAGTGGAACTTTGTCGACAGAGTTCCTGTGAGAGACAGAGTTCCAAAAGTAAGCATATCTCATCAGTAACTTGTGCTTTTGTGTTTGAATGCAATCAAATCATCACAGCAATGGCCCAAAATATAGTTTAGGCTTCCCAATAGGCGCTGATTAATCATCGGATTAATGATCTCTAAGGAATCCAGGAGGGAAGTGTTGTTGGTATTTGGTCTGTAAAATGCAAATCCTGTGGGCTCACTCCCTGGCTGTATAATGTGAAACATGCCTGGCGTGGTGCTGAGGAAATGCTGCAGTTCTCCGAGTGCCGCTGTGATAACAAAGAGAGGAACGTGTTGGTATTATGCTGGATGATTGAACTCTGGCGGCCCTCGTTACCAAGTACAGGTGGGCAGAGAGCACGGGAAAGTGACCGCATCCATCACTAGGGCTAATGGAGAGAAAACAATAGTGTAAAAGCAGACTCACTGGTGCCTGCAGGACTGTGGAGATACGTGTCCCAGTAGATCTGGTCCTACAATGGCTCGTCAGGCGCGACTTAAAAAAAAAAAAAAAAACTAGACTACAACTGCAGCAGTCAATTCGTTACCTCACCTACTTAAAATAGCCCAACTAACAAGAACCTTCCAAAATAGCCCTGTCCTAACAAATAAGTTGAGTTATTTATGCATTTTTATATTTAATATTTAGGTTAACTGGGTGGGCATTCCTAACCTCACTCTAAAGCAGGACTGGCCAAGTGGCTCTTGTGTACTGAGAGTAAAACCAACAAAATGGGGACATCACAAAAGGTATGTGCTTTGTCATGCTTTCTGTTATGTCTCAGTAGCAGAGTGGCTGTTTTAAACAGGCAGGCACTATGCTTTTATGTCTATGCTTTTAGATGACATTGATCAAATCAAGTACTTGAAGTCCTGCTTTTGACTCCTACTACAGCCTTACACATACAACACATGTTACACAAAGTTTGGCAGAGGCTATGAAACTCATTTTAAAATGAGTCTGAAAATAATGGAAGAATTTACATATAATAAACTGAACCCAAGCCTACAGATCATGCATTTACACTTTAGTTTCATTCAGTACAGAGCTGGAGTGACAGATGGAAGCACAGAAAATGAATGAATGAAAGTTTCAGTTTTCCATATGATGGGAGCTTTAATTGATCATATCAGTCATATCAAATCTTCTAAATTAATTAACCAAGAGAGAAGGTCCAAAATCGCTATGAATTTTACACCGATCAAACAACCTCCTTGTTTCTACACTCACTGTCCATTTTCTCAGCTCCACTGACCACAAACACAGGAGCACTTTGTAGTTCTAAAATTTAAGTCAATCATTCCCAGCGCTGCAGTGACAATGAAATGGTGTGTTAAAGTGTGTTGTGCTGTTACGAGTGGATCAGGCACAGCAGTCCAGCTGGAGTTTTTGAACACTGTGCCCACTCACTGTCCACTCTGTTAGACACACCTGCTTTGTTGGTCCATCTTGTACAGGCCGCACACAGGACACTGTTGCTTGGATAGTTTTAGATGGTGGACTATTCTCAGTCCAGCAATGACACTGAGGGGTTAAAAAACTCCAGCAGCCCTGCTGTGTCCACCATCAACACTTCAGAGTCAAAAGGTTGAAAAGGGGTAAACAAGGTATGCAGAGCAACAAATGAACTACAGTTTTTAATAGTTGAATTACAACATATTCCTGTGTGGTCAGAGGAACTGAGAGAATTAAGAGTGAATGTGGAAACAAGGAGTTTGTTATTATGTTGATTGGAGTATCTAGTTATAGTAATGTAGTATTAAAGATACACGTTTAATCCCTAAAGTTCAAAGCAATTAACTGTATTGAGTGATTGTCATTTAAAATATATTGAAATGCTGCTCTCAATTGAATAACTCTATTGTCTTCAACAATCTCTTCTTTTTGAATTTGTGAAACTGTAACAATTTGATTTAGTTGGCTTCTGTATGAACGTTTTCAGTCTTCTTTCAATCACAAGGGACCTTTAAAATTACCTTATTCTTCTTTTTAGAGATTACAGATTTCTCTGTGTAGCAGATGCTGTAAACTGAATCCTGTACTTTGTTCAGCTGTTCTATTGCCTGGCTCAGGGGAGCTGGAATAAAGTAGTAAATGTGGAACATTTGGAAACATGGCATGGGAACTAAAGCCTCTGTTCTGGGACTTTTATTGTGATTGATGTTCTGATCACATTTCTTCAGCTGACTGCTATCAAAGATACATCGTGAGATTAAAACTGAGATATAGAGCCCTCATCACAGTGGAGTGTACTGGTTCAACAAATCATTCTCTAGGGGGGAGTCAGATTGTACTGGTCTGGAAGGGAAAAGACATTTTACTTCAAATGACCCACATCAAGGATGACCTGGACCATATTAGAAAGAATTAGAAATATCACACCTACGAAAAGGTGAACGATAAATCACAATTTTTATATTACAATATAATTTCACGATACATATCTAAGTTTTTCATTTTGATAAGCTGGTTCTAGTGTCTCCCTAGAAATGTGATATTTATTTATATTGCATAATTTATATTTATTCAATTTGGTAAATGTTCTTATCCACGTTGCAGACATTGGTGAGTGTAGTGTTAAGAGTCTTGCTCAAGGTCTCTTAATCCTAAATCAATCAACCATAATATTTTGACCAGCTCTTTATTTCTACCCTCACTGTGCATTCTCTCAGCTCCATTGACCACACAGGACTTTGTTCTTCTGCAATTACAAACTGATGCCCATTGGTTGCCCTGCATAATTTGCTTGCCCCCTTTCACCCCATTATTCATGCTCATTCTTCTGCACTGACACTGATGTGGTGGTGGTGTGTTAATGTGTGTTGTGCTGTTATGAGTGGATCAGACACAGCAGTGCTACTGGAGTTTTTATCCACTGTGTCCACTCACTGTCCACTCTGTTAGACACACCTGCTTTGTTAGTCCATCTTATGGAAACTACACACACAAGACACTGTTCGTTGGATAGTTTTGGTTGGTGGAATATTCTCAGTCCAGCAATGACACTGAGAGGTTATAAACTCCAGAAGCCCTACCTTGTTGGTCCACCTGTATAGTGAGAGACAGTAGCTCAATTGTTGCTGCAGTTTGTGTTGGTCATCCTCTAGTCCTTCATCAGTGGTCACTGGGCGCTGCCCATGGGACACTATAGTACACCACACTATAGTGTAAGTACAGTTACACTATAGTATTAAGTCAGCTTATAGTACACTGTACTAAATCCAGTTAAACTTGCCTAATTTTGTTTTTTTCATATAGATGTTTATATTATATAAGACGTTGATCTTGCAGAAAAGGATTTTAAAAAAATCACCTTTTTGGAAGAAAATTACCTTTATAAATTACCTTAGGGATATCGTAGTCCCTGAATATTACAATATTATGCTCCATCAAGTGGGTCTTACTCATTGGCGTAGAGACTCTGATATATCTAGAATCTGATACATTTTAAAAAAGCTTTGATGATTTTAAATATCTTTTTTGCCCTAATCTGAGTTCTGAAAACTGACAGCAAGTATCAGAATCTCAGAAGCGGGGAAGATTTGTTTGAGACTAAAAGCACCTGCTTGTCCACTTCACAATTTTGTGTTTTTTCCAGCAATAGTACTCTCATCTTTGAGTCTTTATTCAAGAGGGTGAGGCTCTGAAGCTTCAGACAATGGACTGCATTCACCTGAACATCAGATCTATTGTCTTGCACGTCAAAAGTTTAATCATATCATTTTGTGGAATCCAAATAGTGTCCTCTTTGGGCTTCACCCAAAAATTTCTAGACATTTGTTATAGAAAATTCCAACTGTAAAGAATCAAAATTATTACAAATGGTTTGAACCTGTAAACACACACACTCCCCCACCCCCCAAATCTTAAAATTCCCTTTGTGGAATATTTATCTCTTGAGAACTCAAAACTGGGAGCAGTTTATATATAATTCCATTTTTAATCCATCCTTATATGGCCAATTAACTACCCTACATATATCTGAAGGGATTGTCAGTAAGACCCTAAAGCAAGGTCATAAATACCAGCTTAAGTCCTACATAAGTAGTCACTGGGAAACTGTAGATGGCTTTATTTGGAAGCTTGAGAAGCTGTGGTTCTTTTTTTTTTTTGATTTATGCACATTTTTATAACCACAGACATCAATATGATCTATGTTCCTATTCACCTCTCATAGCAGTCTCATGATTTTTCTTGTTGTGTTGGAGATGGTTGTATAGATAAATAGGACTATGTGTACAACAGCACTGAGAATTTTTTTTTATTTAAAAAGTAACTTATTTTCCTTTGTTTTTGCACATTTGTCAAGCTAAACTGATTCAGTTTCTCATACAATGCGAGGAAAAAATGAAAACAAGTTTTGAAAATTGTACTGATTGATTGATAAAGGCTATATTATTCATGTCTTAAACCTTTTTTACTGAAACTCCTGCCATAGCTTCTCAGTGGGTTTCAAGGGCAGAACTTTAACACTCCAAACACTCCAGACACTCCAAAGCCCTTGTTTTCAGTCTTCTGCTTTAGGTAATTTGCTTGCTGCATAAATGCACTTGAATTCCATATTAAGAAAGGATAATTCACAGGACCTTTGGATACAGAGCAGAATTTATGACCTTTCCACAACATCACAGTGGTCTTTTTATTTTCTTATTAAATTTGATCAATTGTTACATTTTCTTTAATAAAAAACATGACCTTTTAAAAAGATTTAATTTGTTCCAAAGTTGGCTCAACCAAGTCTGGCAATACAGTATAAATATGCAGAAATAAAAAGAATCAGGAGGAGGCAAATACTTATTTACAGTGCTGTATTTAGGCCACAGCACTGAAAGAATGAAAGAATGTGTTCTGTCTGAGGAAGGCTTTGGCCCTTCTTCTGTCACAGTGGGGGTTCAAACTCAGTCCACCCAACTTGGCGCTAAGAGCAAACAAACACACACACATCACATACATAATGGTAAACAACTGCCAAATCTGTTCCTGCCATTAAACCTTTCCCATAATTTCCTTATTTCCCCTTTAGTCATCTCTCTCTCTCTCTCTCTCTCTCCCTCTCTCTCTCTCTCTCTTGCTGTGTGTGTGTCTTTCTCACTGGCTTCCTTGCCCTGCCGCTGGCTGGTAGTAGGCAGCAGTGAGGCGGCTGGCAGGTGATTTGTGTGATTTGTGATGCTTTGTTTAGTGTTTGGAGCAGACTGCAGGTCGCTGGGTGAAGTTAATGGGGTTTTCCCAGTGTCCCAGCCCCCTGCTGATAATGTACAATCAACAATACAATCTCACACCCCACACACACACACACACACACACACACAATTGAGCCTATACTCAGATACTGAATTCCACTTAAAAAAAAAACCCATCATTCTCTCAACACAACACTTTACATCAGTGCAGGAGTCCAAATGTTCTGTTTTTAACCTTTAACACAAACAAATGGATTGTATTTATTCTCAACTGTGTTCAATACAATTGATCACCATATTTTTTGAAAGTGCATTTATTTTGTGGCAGGTACATTAGTTCACATCCTGCCTAAAAAAACAAGACAGAAAAAATAAATAAATAAAAATAAAAATAAAAATAAATCAATGTATGTTTGTAGTTCAGATGGCTGAATGAACTTTATCTTCAGCTTTTCTTATAGTTTATCCCAAGGTTCTCTTTTGAGACCTCTATTTTTCTAAATATCTGCTCCCACTGAGAAAAAAAAATTATATAGAATAAAATATCCCATCATGGTTACACAGATGATACCCAGCTGTATTTACCTTTGACACCAGAGGATAACCATTCATGAAATACCCTTCTTGAATTTGTGCAAAACGCCACAGCCAGACTTCTTACTGATACACAAAAATGAGAAACCTCATTAGCTATGTGTAGTTTGTCTGGCACAACAGTGTATCAGTGATTTGATCAGTCCATACACATGCATTTTCTGTACCTGCCCTTTGACCGTGGAACAGTTTTCCATCTGGTGTGACATCTACATCAACAATTGTGAAATTTAAATCTAAAGACCTAGCTTTGGAAATAAATGGAATTAAACTGAAATTAATCTTAACCAGCTATATGAAGAAATTGATAGGAAATGGCAATAAATTTAGATTGAAACATTTTCATAATAAATCACACAGTCTAAATGCAATAATCACAATTAATCAAATAGATGTCAGTTCATCCAACAATATAGAAAGCTCTATTCTATATTTAACAGCAACAATTATATTGGGTAATTGACACACTGGCATAAAAATTGTAATCATTAACTTAATGCAAAACGTGTCTTTTTGTGCTAATAATGCGAACAGTTATAGCATGCATTTGATATGTAAAGGGTTTTTTTTATTTAGATTGTCTTAAGTGATCATTTAGATCTTGAAACGAAATATATAGTATATTTCATAGTCTTTTAAAAAGATATTTTATTAAACACAGCAATCTTAAAGTCACAATGCATATTTTATGCAGTGATGGAAAATATGTCAGCTCACAAAAAAGCACAATTTTGAAACAATTCTATTTAGTTAGTTCCATTTTACTGCAATCCATTTTACTGCAAGCAACACTATTGTGGTGGTATCTAAATTTATTATTGCTGTGGGGCTCAGATTTTAATGAGAACCAACTAATCATACCTCAGAAAAACTAAATATGTTGCATATTTTTAGTAGCAAGTGTCATATTTTATTTTTGCCACCTAAACCATAACTTAATAATAGAAGTCAAATGTAATGCTACCTGAGGTAAAGCCAGAAAACCTCTGGACTAGAGTATTATTGTGTATTTATGTATTCATAAACCCACCTCTGAGGTCCTATAGTGCACAATACAATACCCAGCAGTAATTTTTGTTTACACTGCACATGTTTGCTGCATACAGCTGATATGTATACGTTACTAGGCCTATTGTGTTAGCGACCCAGTCTACTGCTGTAAAAAAGGCCTGAGATCTGAAGAGCTTCCAATAATATTGAGTGTTTGGAAATACTATACGCATATAGCCTAGGAATGTACGTATTGGTGGGGTGGAGGGAGGTTAGTGTGAAAAAATTGGGTCTACACCCCAATGACATCACATTTTTTGTTCTTTCACACATTTTCTCACACACAAGTGATTGAGACAGATGTGTATACTAATTTGTTAAAATTCTGTCTAATATCATTCTGTAGTCTTGAAAACTATATTGTAAAAAGCACACAAAGGTCAAGGAAGGGTTACTGGTATGAAAAAAAAATTATGTTTAGTTTGACTGCATAAGCTCTTTATTACAAAGACAAATATATGTAAAAAATCAAAGTCAGTAACCTATATGGTGATATGGATACAAGTGATCTGGTAAAATCACTATAATATGTTCTTCACTTTCATGGTGTACGCGTAATATACCTTCTTCACAAGTGGGAAATTATTGCCAAGGCACACAATGAAACTTTTCTGTGGCTTCTGGGACACATGGTTTATCCTTTAATTTGTAACCAGTCTCTATATGTATAAATGTCTGACTGAGGGACAGAGAGTGTTTATAAAAAAGAGCTTATGTATGTTTCTGCTTTTCTTTGAATTTGTAGAAGGACATATTGAAACTTCTGTGTTTGTGTGTGTGTTCCGGTCTCCTGCTGTCACCAATATACTGTTGCTGTTGTTTCTGTAGTGACATGATTGTGTTCCAGTCTGCTCTGGCTTTGGGGTACAAACACACACATACACAATATGATACCCTCAGTACAGCATACACACACACACACACACACACACACACACAGTGTATTTCATTGTGCAAGTCCCATTTCCCAAAACAAAGCTGGAATGATGGCAGAGTCTCAGAGGAGCAGTGCCTTTCCTTGATAAACAGCCACATAGGTAAACAGCACATACCCACATTATCACAAACACAAAATTAACAGAGTAGAAAACAGAAAGAATCAAGTCATTATTTAATTAAGAATCCATTGATTAAACCCTGGTATTCAGTGGGTTTTATATGCATTATTTGCTCATTATTTCGCATGTGATTTTCACTATTTAGTAGTTCCTTTAATTGTACAGTGCTATGTGGAAGAAAGCACACGTGAAGCTCCACCGTGTATATTTCAACTGCAGCTAACACAACATCATTTGAGACCAACACGCTTGGAGGAGAATAATATGTCAGCTAACATGCCCAAATTTGCTAGCATCATACTGTGTGATGGGGAAGCAGGAGAACAGAACTATTGAGTGAAGAACTGTACTGTAATGTCCCTGGCATCATCAGAACGCAAACTTGCAATCACCCAATCACAGTAAATCAATCAATCAACAAAACTTTATTTATAGCATTTTTCACAAAAAAAATAAATAAAAAATCGTCACAAAGCAACTTTACAGAGATCTGGGTCCAAGCCATTTATGAGCAAACCAAGGGCAACAATGGCAAGGACAAACTCCCTCAGCGCACAGGAACTATGATTCATAATGCCTGGTTGGCACTGGGCAAAACAAATAATGAAACAGCAGTGAAAATAAAGTGACAGATAATTAATGTGTAATTTGAAGTAATGTGAAGGTTAACCATAAGCTATGGAGCTGTAAGTGGGAGCAGGAGGCAGTTAGTTATTCTGTGACAGAGTAAAAACTGGTCCATCTGGGCTAAAGCCGTCCCCGTCTCATACAAGATGCTGTAGGATAGACTAGGCCAAGTTATCAAACAGGATGCATATGGGCAGGGGCTGGATCAAGGCAATATCAGGGCCAACGGTTGTACAAGTGTCTTTAAAGAACTTAGAATGTTTGTAAATACCACCAAAAATAGTGCCGCTAATGGTGCTTTTCCATAGTATGGAACCTACTCAACTCTGCACTGTTCAACGTGATTTTCAGTTCCTGATCCCTGCTGGCTTTTCAATTAGCACAGCTTCCCTCGAAACGTAGCCGATGATGTTAGTCTTTAAAGGTGATGTTCACGATTTAAAAAAGAAAAAACATTACTTTCTATAAAATAGTTTTCTCACCATTTGCTAGCTCTCCAGTCTGTTTGCATGTTTGAAACAAAATGTTTTACAGAGCACCTGTGTCAGTAAATGGGCAAAAACATAGTTTCTTGGTCCGGAATTTTAGGCTTTTTCTCTCTCTGTCAGCTATCATCTGGAGTTTTTTTAGACAACAAGAACTCCAAACATTGAAAAGCACAAACCGAGATGAGGATATTGCTCTATTTCTGCACCATAGAATAGTAACAATGCTTATAATTAAAAAATTACTGTTTCCACACACCAGGTACCAGATTTGACTAATGGAAAGCAAAAAAGCCAAGCTGAGCTGGTACCATGCAATGAAAAAGAACCATATTGTTATGAATCAAAAAGCCATTTTTGGTACTGCATAGGACTTTATGTAGCTTTTTAGTGGTTCAATGAGCACTCCCTTGTGGACTCCCAAAATTTCAGACTGTATAGGGTGATCTTGTATTAGTTTTGGCAAATTCACACAGACTGCTGAATTTTTGACTATATTGTCAGCAACAGAGTGTTTACAATTTTGTTCCATGTTCTTGTATTTTCCTCGCTTTCTTGCTGTACTTGAAAAAACATATTCAAAAATATCTGTCTTAGTTCCCTGACTTTTGTCCACTCTTGCAAACACTGTTAAGTATCAAAATCAGACTTACGCAAACTAGATCTGTCCATTTTCCACACCTGGAATATATATGGCCCGATGAGAGGCCTCTGTGGGTGTCCCATTTGGGTGTAATTATGATGAATGCCTTATTTAACGGCGCTGTGTCCTGCTACATGTCTTCTTGTGAATATATACAGTCATGTGTAAATGTTTGTACACCATG
This sequence comes from Hoplias malabaricus, assembly GCF_029633855.1. Classification (NCBI taxonomy): domain Eukaryota; kingdom Metazoa; phylum Chordata; class Actinopteri; order Characiformes; family Erythrinidae; genus Hoplias; species Hoplias malabaricus. The sequence continues at coordinate 40,219,633 of NC_089820.1, forward strand.
GGTCAAAAATATTTTTAACACATTCACTGCTTGGAACACACTGCTTTATGGCTTTTTTATGGCTTTGGAGTTCAACATATTGGAAAAAATACCTTTCTGAAGTGTCACTAGCACAATGTCACTGGACCTCAGCAAGCTTGGAAGGGTGTTGTCCATATATTATTTATTAGCAAACAAAACAAAACAAAACCCAGTAGCATGACATTCAGCGATGGGAGAAGAGGCCAGCCTACCTAACCAGAGAGGTACCCAGCTGCTTTCCCAGGTTGTCAGGATGGCGTTTCCTATAAGAAATAATCTGTAATTAACTGTAAGAATATTTTATTATCATTTTTAAAAATATTGTATACTTACTTTTTGCATAAGGTTTACAAGAGAAACCCTCACAGAATTCCATCTGTATTATTTTACACTTGTTTCTACCTTCAGTCTCTCTGTAACTACTCCCCCTTTCTAGCCATTTGACCCTTATTTCCTCTTCAGAGTATATTTTCTCAGCTGCAGGGAAACAGTTGCCTAGGCCTGGCTGGTTTCAATGGCTTATCCACATACACCACAGTAAATTGCTCTGATCCTAACACTAAACCCAGGTTTATTATCATTCACACCTACTGAGAGCTCCTGAGTCAACCAGCACAAACACATCTGTATACTAGTCATAAGCCTAAAGACTGGAGAAAGGCATAAAATGAGTTGTAAAATGTATATTGCAGTCTTATATTCATAATTTCAGAGTGGACTGGGCCAACTTAAAGTCATTACCACATATAACCATATTTTGCAATTTAATGTAATTAATTATATTATTTATGCTATTTATTGTAAAGACATTCTGTATCATCTGGCATTTCTTCCTTCAATATAAAAAAATGTTAACAAAAATAAATTTAACAACGCTTCTTCACTGCATTCAAAAATTCATTATAGAATGATAATTGTAGGTCTAGGTAAGGAATTTGGTTAAGTTTTTGAAGGAAAAAGTGCTTTAGTGTGTATCATTTGAAGAGAATAAATGCCCATGAACTAACACTTTGTTTACATCATTAAGATGTAAACCAGATGATAAAAAATTGTCTGTATTTGTGTTGTAGATGTCCTGAGCCTGGAAATCTGAAATCCGAGTCTAAACGATTTTTTTTAATGGAACATTTCAAATCAAAACACTCACAGTGACTTTGTTTACAACCCCACAACTAAAGTAGCCAGAGATTTAGAAAACAATGCAGCCAAATTCTTGTTAAATCAGATCTTTTCAGCACAGTCCTTCCCAACAAGACTTAAATGTGCCCTGGCAAATACCTCCCTGCTGCATCTAGCAGGCCTATGGAAACAGAAGAATAAATAAGCACTCTGTTTGACCGCCCACCATTCAGAGGGGAATCAAAGCTCCGTTCCTCTTTCACCCAGAACACATCGGCACCAAAAACAATCCCTGTTAGTCAGAGCGCATCATTAAGATAGACTTGCTGTGATCTTCCCACTGAAGTTAAAGTTCAAGCACGCATTTGCAATTTGGAATTAACTGCTCCATTTTAAAAGTATTGAATATCGTCTCACCTTGTTTGTCTAATATGGTACGTTAAATCCGATCCCCTGCATATTGAACTGGACAATGGGCCCTTGTGGCTGAGATGCTGTTGCAATGGACTGGAGCGGGATTCTGGCCTCTATGTGAACCATATGGATTGTAATGAAGTTCAGCTATAGGCCTCTGTGGTGGTCAGCAAATGCCTGCAGAACCAGCTGCAGTTTACATACAGACGAACATAATGGATGATTATGGAGAAAAGTATTCATGATTTTTAATTTTTGTTTTGTGTGTGTGTACGTGTGTGTGAGTGTGAGCATTCAGGCCAGTGGAAACTTTGCTCGCTAACACCTTTTATTTCTACTCATGATCATGCTCATGATCTCCCAAGGATAAGGTAAAATTTTAGACAGTTGTGCCACTCAGGGCACAAAGTTTTTATTTTTCACATGACTCTTAGTATCACATGACTGTTAGTATCACATGGCTGTCATTTGTCAGATACAAAGCACCCCATGGAACTGGCTTGTAACTCCCTAATATTTAATAAAATGCTCTATAAGTGCTATTTAGAGCCTCACATTTAATATATATATATATATATATGTGTGTGTGTTTAGGTTCAAACACATTTTCCTCTGTGCTCTAGAAACTGTTTGAAATAAACACACCTCCTAAAAGGGTCTTAAGATTGTCTTACGTTTTTATATGGGTCTATTTTTTTTAAATGATTATGTAAACATCAAATTCATTCATAGAATAACCGATTATTAAAATATTTCCAGCTGTAAATGACAACCCATATTATTGTCTCAATTCAGTGTTCAGCGCACAGACTGGAACTGCAACACTGCAAAAAAAATCTTTATCAGTTGTTGTAAATTTATATCAACTGCTACAGCTGATATGGAAATATACAATTTTAATTTAAAGAGTAAACTGAATGAGAGTGGTGTTTAGTTGGGCTATTATACAAACGCACCTTCTGCATACAACCCATCCTCTTGTTTACCAGATTTTTCTGTTTAAAATTCATAGTTTTAAAAATTATAACAAACAGTCCTAAATGAACAGTCCTATCACCCATATGGACACAAGATGGAAGCGAGGACGTTACTAAGGCCAATAAACAGGCTTGATGAAAAGAAAACATGCTTAAATTACAGACAGACTGTAAGTGAGTTTTGGAATATTTCATTTTGCCTATTATAATTTGGCTCCAAAATGAACAGAACATCTCCAAACCTGAATCCCAGCATTCTCCGTCTATTACCATTACCTGTTTCAGTTCCTCCCTGCAGGCAGAACTCTCTCGATCACACTCATGAAAAATTATTGTATGTATTGTTCTGCAATTACACTATTACAGAACAAAGGGCAATAATCAGTTCAACTGCTAATAATAGGCAAAGTGAATCATAGTGAATATGATGATTCTATTTTTACTGAGCCAGACAAGTTTTCCAACAAGAACACTACACCCCCCCCCCCCCCCCCCCCAAAAAAAAAAATTAAAAAAAGACCTCCTTTAGATTAAAGACTCAGATGACACTGGGCTCACAATCACTCTGGTTTGATGATGGTGAAGCGGATACATGCTGACATTTCAGGGTGATCTTACATCTGTTTTGATCTAACATCCTTTTGTTTCCCTCCTTCCAGTCGGCCTGTTACAGTCAGATCAGCTGGAGTCACTACACTAATGAAAATATTTACATTTGCTTTTCTATTGCACACAACTAAACTAATTGCTTCTCTTTACTATTTTCTGAAAAATTGGCTGCCCATTGATGAATGATTGTCTGCTACGTTCTTCTGGGTTCCACACCAGACCAGCTGCTCACCTCCATCTACTGCTGCCAGCCTTGGACCACTGATGTAGAAATGGAATTGGATTAGCAACACTCAGACTGATGCTTCCAACTATTGTGGCCCCAGATTGATGCCACTATTACCATCATTATTATTACATTAATCCCCATTACTTCCATTACACTTACATCAGTACTCTAATAAGTACACTAGCACAATGACAAACTTGACTGTTCATTTTTATCAGTAGTTTGATTAGAGGAGGATGGTCCCCCTTTGTGGATCTTGATTCCTCCCAAGGTTTCTTTCTCCATCCTTGAGAGAGTTTTTCCTTGCCATTGTCACCTTTGGCTTGTTCACATGGGGCTTTATGATTTGCATTGCTACCTGGTCTGACATCTTCTGTAAAGCTAATTCTGTAAAGCTGCTTTGTGTCAACATCAGTTGTAAAAAGCTCTATATAAATAAATTTTGATAGAATGATTGACGTGATGGTGGTGTGTTGGTGTGTGTTGCGCTGTTCACTCTATTAGACTCTGTGCACTCTATTAGACACAGTTTTACCATGTTTGTCCACCTTGGATTACAGTATTTATTTGTAGAAGTACTAAGTGCTTCTGTATGGTCAGTGGAGCCGAGGGAACAAACAGTGAATGTAGAAACAAAGATGTGGACATAATGCTATGCTTGATTGGTATGTATATACTCCAAAAGGCACTCACCAGAAGTTGTGTTTAAGTGCTGCTGAGGGACAATCCAGACCCCAGTGATAGGTGAAAAAGCCAAAATCTGTCAGGATATGGAGGGTACATTGGTGACCACAGCATGTGTGACTTGAATATGTGTGAAATTTCCATTGATCTGGAGGCCAGCATTGGGATTTTTAGAGAGACGACTGCTGCCATCAAGGTGACATTTAATCCTGGGAAGTACATGGTTATTTCAGCATGACAATACCAGGCCCCATTCTGTACATGCTACAGACACATGCACATGTGACACAGTGCATGTGCTTGACTGAACTGCCTGCAGTCCAGATCTGGCTCCAATGGTGCATCATGAAAAGGGTTATCAGGCAAGAGTATGTTGGACAGCTGAAGTCTTGTGTCAAGTACAAAACGTCCACTTGCAATTTTTTAACAATTTGTCTCTTCACTTAACAAAAAAAAGGTGTCAAATTATAATTTTGTTTATGTTTACAAAATACAATCAATTTAGTCAGTGAAAAGATTGTAAATATATTCTTTGTGGGTTTTTTTTTCAGTTAACAAAAGCTTCAGGAGAATTAACAAATTACAGAGTCTTGTCTACCAAATTTCCCAACTTTTATGGAAATGGGGTTTACATTTACATTATCTGATGTAAACATTTCTTAGAAAAGATGACGAAATTTTGGTAAACAAAAATACATGAATCTCAGATATAAGAGCAGCAGGCTGTGAAAGTATTAAGTTTGTCTGTTATGAGACGTCTCCTTTGGCAAGGCAGGAGAACAGTTCACATACTGAGTATATCAATTGAAATAGTTTCAATTAAGGTCTGTCATTTCATTCTAGGGACTGCGCAAGCATGAAAACCCAAGGGTGGGTATTAGAGCTCAGTGCAGCTGTCAGTCAAACGTCTCTTTGTCATGTGAGCCCTTGCAATAAATCGGATTCCACTTTGGAGAGCTCCAAAGGGAGTTTGACTCGGTTCCAGACACCACTGCAGGCCTTTGACAGCCGTAGTCCAGGCTGAGCTCTGTTGATGTAATCTGCTCACTGGCAGTTCGTTGTCTCCAAAGTAAACATGGCTCCTTGAACTGCATTTAGCGAGGAGTTATTCATCTCACTTTGACCTGGCTTTGTGCCATTACAGCTTGTCTAATTCAGCACCAAACTGCCTCTGAAAAAGCTTTAAACACAACCTACCTGAGGAAGGCCTATAATTACTATGGGAAAAGTTCATATTTTTATAGACCCTGTCAACAAGTAGAAGGCAGAGCATGCTAATTCAAACATTTCAGGCCTGTGTCACTCGTAATATCATCACATAAATGTGCTTAAGAACCCAGTGGGACATTATTAAATTCAACACTTTTAATGTGATTGTGAAAAATTCCCTTATCTTTTCTAAATGTGTTGAAAAGTATCAGGTAGTTTATTAGACATTTTAAATTGACTCGAAATATTCCATTCCATTTTAAGATATAATAAGATGTAAAAGACCTTGGAAATGTCTTCCCTATGATGTATCTCCATTCTAATGTAGAGATATATGAAGTTAGCTAGTCCGGCGACCAGACATGTCGTGATTCATTGAGTGCCGGTGTCATGGTAGGGATGTTAGGGCAAATTTAGTGGAGGGAAAATTCTCAAGAGTGTCTTCAGCAGAGTTTGTACTTATGGTGCTGTTTGCCTTCAACCCACCCTCCCCACAAGTCTGTTACCATAGCCACCATCTTGCACTGATAAACTCAGATGTGCATTTTCATGTCTTATATCAGCAGCCACCATTTTCATGTCCTATATCAGCAGCTTTTTCTTTTTCCTTTTCTCTAACTCAGATATCAAAGGCTTGGCCTCTCCCACTGTGTTGCTTCAGAGAACTCTCCATACGCCTTATTCAGACAGCTTTAAATGTACACAGAGGTCACAAGGGTTATTTTCTCATTTATAAACTGTGATTTTACTGCAATTTGGAATCAGTATTTTCTCCTACAAGGCTTACCCTGTACGTTTGTCAACCCAGCGAGCGGTGACTCAGTCCTGTCCAGATAAACTTGATAAACAAGGCAAACACAATCACAAACATTCCATATGCAGCCTCTCTTTCTTTACTGCTCCAAGCTTTACTGGCAAAAGAGAATATTAATCCGTCAATAAACTTTAGACTTCAAGTAAAGTATTTGTTTTGAACACGACAGAATTCAATTAGCTACCCAAGTTCACTCAAGCTGAGACATCTTTTTTAAATGTTTGCTAAGCTTTAATGTTAATAGAATTTATTTTTGTTTTTCTCTGTTTATTTGCCAGGTAGGTTTGAAGCAATTTCCTAGGGTTCAGCTATGCTTCCAAGGGTGTCAGACAAATCTAGTCATTTACAGCAAGGAAAGGATTTGCTCATATTCTGTGAGACACAGGCAGATATTTGCTGGGACAGAATAAGTTCTGAAACTTCGAATGGGACAAAAATCTGTTGGATTCTACTCAGGTCCAGTTAGGATTTGCATGTAGTAATTCTATGGGTTTTTCTCAGAAATGTGCTGGTTTCAACTAAATATTTGAACAGTCAAGTTCAAACAGAGCTTCAGACAAATCATTATTCATTGTCAGGCAGGCAGGTTTTTCCCCCTTTGGTTATAGTCAAAATCACAATTTTGTCTGGACAGAGTTGAATTTTGTCAAGGTATAGTCAAGTTCAGACAAAATATTTTTGCTATGTTCAATTTGGGACAGAAAATGTTGCCCAGTCAGGTCCTTATAGATATTATATAGGGGTGTATAATATGGGTTTGCCTTACACATTATACCATATACTTTATACATATAGTTTAATTTATATCTGGCTTGTAGTTTGGGGTGGAATAGCTTACATTATACATGGGTGGACCTGAACCTGATACCGTGTTATTAACCAACACAGTAACAGATAAACATTTGGCTGATTTTATTGACTATTGAAACATTGTTATGTGAATGCTGAGGAATTAATCATTCATTTTTAGCTATTGTTAAGTATGGTGGCATTGTTTTACTGCATATACTCAAAGACTCAAAGAAGATATATGAGTTCTCCCTTAGTAACAGCATTTCAAAATCACACTGCTTTTTTTTAACTTTCTTGACTCGGTAGTTAGGTTCTCAGGTTATGTTTAGAGATAGGGTTAGGTTTTTGGTTAGATATAGGTCTACGGTTAGAGTTAGACAAAGTTTTAAGGCTGCTGTTTCACTCAGGGTGGCCAGATATTCACATCTCTCATACATAATTTCGTAACACTGGGATTGGTCTTTTACTAAAATATGAACGTTTTCACCAAGATACCAGGTTGAGAATGGGAGGATTTTAACAGGCTTAATACATATTGTAATGTAATAACATAATAAGCTATTATTATTACAAACAATTGCTTGCACTTATGTGCCACTTCTACAGTTATCCACTATAACCTGTCTATGCAGTTTGTACTCTTCCCCCATTCAGTTTTACCACACACAGAGCCTGTCCCAAGATACACTCTGTGTCCTACTACCCTGGTCAAACCCCAGTAATTGTGCTGTCCTGTGGGGCACATTGATGTGCCCCAGAAGAGTAGTACTGTCCTCAAAGAGCAAGTGCTGTCCTCAGTGAAATAGCCAGTAGTAGTTGTTTTTTCCCATGCTTTAGATGAAGGCCCTCCATGCAGGTCCACTGACATTACCCATTAGAGTCTTTAACCTCTCCATTGTAGGTCAAGCCTTTACTCTGATACTGACCCCTTTATGGACCATGCAGACATTTCATGCATATTTGCAGAGGTGACTGACATTCAGTGCAATTCCCATAGACATGTCACATGTGAAAGATTTGAAGAGACAGAGTTATGTATAAATACACTCTTCCTACTTAAATTAATTTTCTGTTACATCGTTCCTACTTAAATAAATTTTCATAGATGATTCTTAAAGCTCATTTATGTTCACCGGTAAATACGTATACTGACGGAGTCTGTCCGTACTCTGTGTTCATTTCCTACGTAATTTGCACGTTTTCCGAAAGCTCACGGATGTGGACGGGACGGAGCAATGCCAGCGGAGACCGTGGGGGAAGTGCAAGATACTTTCATATGGATACGATGAAGAAAACTGGACCGTTTTGAAAAGAGCTTATTTAATGTTATTTAATGGCCTCAGACCAATTTTTCATCGTTTTTTTTAATTAAATACAGAACTACAATTTCCTCCGCCATCGCCATGTTTGACTCTTACTCCGAACAGCCCTCTACTGGATGTGTTGCTCAACGACCATGTCAACAGAGCGAATGCAAGGAAGTATGTGGGCAGTGACGGTTATATCGCTTGAAGCGCACGCCTACATTTCCGTACGCACGGGGAGTATAAAGGAGCTTTTAAAAAAAAAGGAAAAAAAATAGTCTTGACGACTGGATGTGTAAGATGTTCTGTAGTATAATTACATATATCTATGAGGGACATGATCTGTGGAGCAGAAACTGGCTACATAATCACTTCATGAGTTTGGGATTTGATTTGTGAGAAGTAGTAATTTCAACTAGCCAATAAACCTTGTATTTTTATTTGACATTTTTTGCTGCTATACCCTGCTATAAACAAAAGACAAGAGAAATACTAAAAACACGTTTTTTTGTTTTTTTGTTTTTTTTTTTGTTTTTTGTTTTTGAGACTTTAGTGTAATTTTCTGTTAAATCTGTACTTGTTGAACCTGAAAATAAATACAGTTTTATGGAAATTAAATAAATATAGATAAATAAATAATTGTGCGGAAAATCAGTAATTGGCATACACATACATCCTTACCTGACCCCGGCTCTACTTCTTTTATGAACATTTCCAGGGAATTTTATTTTCTGACATATTAAAAGCAGCCCTTAAGTGCAATTCCTTTTACATGGAAAAATGTCGTTCAACTCATTAGACCATTATTCATGCCTTAATTAGTTTGAAACAGGTGTTTTACAGTAGGGAAAACATTAAAAAGGGCTCACAGGCGTAGTGGATTTGGGTATGAATTTGAAATTCATCCAACAACCTCACTTATTAACCCTTAAGTCACTTATACAGAGAACAAGATTCAGGTTTATCAGTTTTATATGCTGATCAGCCACAAGAAAAATGATTAAAAAAAAGATTAACATTGTTTATCTAGTTACAGTGGAACCTGCCAAGACGTGGGATACATAGGTTTAATGTCACTTTTACACTGCATCGTACTTACATCGTAACGATGTCAGAAATGCATTCATTCATTCATTATCTGTAACCGCTTATCCAATTCAGGGTCGCGGCGGGTCCAGAGCCTACCTGGAATCATTGGGCGCAAGGCAGGGAATACACCCTGGAGGGGGCGCCAGTCCTTCACAGGGCAACACAGACACACACACACATTCACTCACACCTACAGACACTTTGGAGTCACCAATCCACCTGTCAGAAATACAGTACTGTGCAAATGTTTTAGGCAGTAGAGATTATGAGATCCATCCATCCATTATCTGTAACCACTTATACAATTTAGGGTCCTACCTGGAATCATCGGGCGCAAGGCGGGAATACACCCTGGAGGGGACGCCAGTCCTTCACAGGGCAACACAGACACACACACACACACACACGGGAATACACCCTGGAGGGGACGCCAGTCCTTCACAGGGCAACACAGACACACACACACACACACATTCACTCACACACTCACACCTACGGACACTTTCGAGTCGCCAATCCACCTGCAACGTGTGTTTTTGGACTGTGGGAGGAAACCGGAGCACCCGGAGGAAACCCACGCGGACATGGGGAGAACACACCAACTCCTCAAAGACAGTCACCCGGAGCTGGAATCGAACCCACAACCTCCAGGCCCCTGGAGCTGTGTGACTGCGACACTACCTGCTGCGCCACCGTGCCGCCCAGATTATGAGATTTAAAAGCTAATTATCTGAGCAGTAAGTGTTTATTTGCTAAAAACAAACAAACAACAAATAACGCCCAACATTAGAATAAAACCAAATAACATTATTCCAGTAAGTGTGATATTCTGTGTGTGAATGTGTTGGTTTAACTTTTTCCAAATCTCTTCTCATGGAGTCCATATTATTAGAGGTTATCATCCAAATACCTAGTTTCACCAGTTAATAGATAATGATTTTAAATAATGTGTGCTGTTGATTTAACAAATTCATGCAAATCAAGGAGAATCTGAACAAAACAATGTTCTTCAAACTCACTCACACCTACTACTTTATAGAAAAAATTATCTTAGATTTCTTATATGTTTTATATATATTTTTTGTGTTTACTGTGATATATATAACTTTATACAAGTCCTGAGAAGACATTAGTTTAAATATATATATAAAATTGTCTTACGTGCCTAAGACTTCTCCACACTGCTGTATAAACTGCAGAATTAATTACATAATGTTTTTTTTTGTTTTTTTTATACAACATTTGCATCATCCAAATTGAATCATAATAAAATATCTTCTTTTATATTGAAAGTGCGAGCCTTCATTGTTTACGTAAATGTTCTACTAGTTTAAAGAGCTATGAGTAACAAATCATAACTGAATTTTATAAATAATGTGTTGGTCCACGTGTTTTAAAACTGGGGAAATGTCTACTACACTCATACTGAACCTGAAACATTAACAGCAAACCCAACCAACTATAAATTTCTCATTTATCACCCTGTGATGGCACTAATTTGACTGTGAATGAGTGACATGGGATATCTGAGTTGATGTGAGCTGCATTGTTTATATGCAGGATGCCAGATCCCTGGGACAGACACCAAATAATACCTTAGCTCCTTGTCATGCAAACACAAAACTGCACTCTTGCAGCAGACAGGGCCTTAGTGTCAGTACTGCCCTAACTCTGAGTGACCTGACTATGTAATTATCATGACAAAAAAGTGAGGAAATAGCGTGAGAGCAAGAGAGAGAAAGACAGCATGACCAGTACCAAAGCAGTACCAAATTATATATTTGGTTAAGATGCTCTAATTGTGACATAAGTTTTAGGGTGTTGCTCTAGTTGATGGAAAGTGGGGTGGAATGTATTGACACAGTTCAGCTGAACAGAGAGGTGCATGATTGGAAATTAAGTCTGACTCCCTTTTTGGAACAGATAATTCCAGATCATCAATTATTAATTAAACATTATATATTATTATTATAAGTATAGTCAGTCAACTCTATATCAAGACCAGCTGGAAACACGCACAGTGAGAGCACACACACACACAGTGCAAAAGGCAGCCATCCCAAGAGCCCAGGGAGCAGTTGGGGTTAGGTGCCTTGCTCAAGGGTATCTCAGCCGTGGTTTAAGGGAGGAGACAGCCCTGTTTTTCCCTGTTGCAGATGAGTTGTATGTCTGAATATGTAATGTCTGACTGAGCCCAAGTGTAAGCAGAGCAGGTTATTTTCTGAAGAATTCACAGTGAATTCATGTGGTGCCTCCTGAACATGATACAAATGTGCTGCCCAAGCCTAAATCACACAGAACATTTCCCGTAATGAGGTCTAACGCAGCAAATCTCTGGCTCTACAATAAATGTAAAGGGCAACACAAGTTCATATGTGAAAACAGCTCATTAAGTTGTTCATGTTTTGTAACATTTTGAAAATGGGGCCCAGCTTTCCTAGTATTTGTTCTCATATTAGGATAGTACCTTAACCTCATTTACACAGATAATTTTGCATGGACCCTAACTATCAAAACTTTTGTTACAACTAAACTGAAATGTCAATATTCAGAATGTTTTTTTTTTATGTTCTCAGAACATAAATTATTCAAATGGTTGCTACCCGAACAAAGCAACTTTCCTTTACTTTGAAAAAAAAATCATGATGAATGGACCAATAGAAATGCTCCAAAATTATTTGAGCTGAGATTTTCCCTTCACTTGTAATGTTATTATATTGAAGATTGTTTTCCTTTTGACAATTATGATATGTTCCCATAATTTTACACAAATTCATTTGCGCCAAGAATTCATTTTATGATTAGAATATGCATTGTAATGGAATACATTTCTCCTAAAACAAATACCAAACCTTCATTTTCTCAGACAATAAGACATTTACAATAAGCTGAGACTGGAAATAATGCTCCTCTCCCCCTTTCCGAAAAATCCCTTATGGCTGGGCATACTGTTTTAGTTTTTGATTTTCATCCACAAATGTCATTGTAAATGTCATCATATTTCACATACAGTAAACTAGAACTAACATTAGTTTTTTATGACATGCCTATTAAATTTAGTGTATTTTTATGAGACTATATTTTCTGTTTCCTTTCTGGACTATGATTTTATCTGGAGATGAGAACTAAGTGCTCTCAGAGGCTGGCTTTTATTTTGGTGGGGAGAGTGCCGAATGTATTTGGACAGCAGTTTGCAGACTCTGTGAGATCCATGGCTCTTTACCTCTCATCCTTGATGTACCCCAAGAGTCCCATCTCAGAAGATCCATCAAGACACCGAAACCGGGGTCTCATGACTTTTGACCTGTGTGTGGTCAGTCTCTATGCCACAGCACTATTCTTTATTTATACTCTTTCTCAAATGCTCAAATGAGAATTTTTTATAAATGTTCTATTATATAAATGTTATATTATGAAGCAATATCTTATATAATGTAGACTGAGATCAGAGATGATTTATTGGAGTGTTTATAATTTAAACAAGTGAAATTGTTAAATGATTGACAATAATACTGCATTAACTAATATAATCTTCCATCTATTATATATTTTCTCTCATATTTAATCTGAGAATGTTTTCCTAGTAATGCATATATGTATGATAAAGATGTGCTAATGAAGTTGTGATTTACTCCCAACATATCAAATTACAGATTTGTAGGTTTGGATGTGGGGGCATTTTATCCTCCTGCAGGAGTCTCAGGGTCCCCATAGAGAACCGGGGAATGTTTTCATGAAACATGAAAGCTGCTAGACTGCTCTAGCTTATTATAAGGCCTCCAAAAATAACCTCCTTCAGCCACAGGAGGAAACCTACAGGTTGTGTCTGTCTGTTGAGGCTCTGGGTCTTCCTTATCCATGCAATAAGACTATAAGCTTAGACTAAAGACTCCCTGGATAATACATAAGAGCTGGTGTAATTTTACAATTTTTCTCTAAACCATTATAACGTTGGACATTTTTAAAGTGGAAATATCTCAAACAATATTTGTGTTAAATGTTATCTAAAACTTTTGACAACTTTGACTTATACAAACCGGATTCCAAAAAAGTTGGGACACTAAACAAATTGTGAATAAATTTAAAATAAAAATTGAATGCAATGATGTGGAGGTGCTAACATCTAATATTATATTCAGAATAGAACACAAACCACACATCAAAAGTTTAAACTGAGAGAATGTATAATTTTAAGGGAAAAATATGTTGTTTCAAAATTTCATGGCATCAACAAATCCCAAAAAAGTTGGGACAAGGCCATTTATTACCACTGTGTGGCATCCCCACTTCTTACAACACTCAACAGATATCTGGGGACAGAGGAGACCAGTTTCTCAAGTTTAGAAATAGGAATCTCCCATTCATGTCTAATACAGGCCTCTAACTGTTCAATCGTCTTGGGCCTTCTTTGTCACACCTTCCTCTTTATGATGCGCCAAATGTTCTCTATAGGTGAAAGATCTGGACTGCAGGCTGGCCATTTCAGTACCTGGATCCTTCTCCTACGTAGCCATGATGTTGTGATTGCTGCAGAATGTGGTCTAGCATTATCTTGTTGAAAAATGCAGGGTCTTCCCTGAAAGAGATGACGTCTAGATGGGAGCATATGTTGTTCTAGAACCTGAACATAGTTCTCTGCATTAATGGTGCCTTTCCAGACATGCAAGCTGCCCATGCCACAAGCACTCATGCAACCCCATACCATCAGTGATGCAGGCCGTGTTTAACGGCCGTGACCCTTACGCACAGCAATTGTTCCAGATTCTCTGAATCTTTTGATGAAGTTATGCACGGTTGATGATGGTAACTTAAAAGACTTTGCTATTTTATGCTGGGCAACACCATTCTGGTATTGCTGCACTATCTTTCTGCGCAACAATGGTGGAATTGGTGATCCTCTTACCATCTTGGCTTCAGAGAGACACTGACACTCTGAGAAGCTCTTTTTATACCCAATCATGTTGTCAATTGACCTAATTAGTCTTAATTGGTCTTCCAGCTGTTTGTTATATGCTCAATTTTCTTTTTCCAGCCACTTATTGCTACTTGTCCCAACGTTTTTGGGATTTGTTGACACTGTGAAATTTTGAATCAACATATTTTTCCTTTAAAATGTTACATTTACTCAGATTAAACTTTTGATCTGTCATCTATGTTCTATTATGAATAAAATATTGACATTTGCCATCTCCACATCATTGCATTCAGTTTTTATTCACAATTTGTTTAGTGTCCCAACTTTTTTGGATTCTGGTTTGTAATACATAAAACCATTTAAGTTTTTAAATGTATTCTAGACCTTGTGTAAATACATTAAAAATCTAAAATGTAAAAATCATTTACACTTTATTATCTGACCCAGTTGATGACCCAGTCATATTCAGTGGAAAAAAAAAATAATGCTAGACAATATCTAAACAATATCTTTTAGGCTAAATCTGGTCAATCCAACATAGTCTTTTTTTTTATCCCAAAATAGACTTCTGATTTGATAGTCCATCTGATTTGATCCACATCTAGCCCGAGACAGACATCTTTGAGAGGATTGGCCATATGGTATTTTGAACATCTTTTCAACAAGTTTTTGCTGGGTGACTAATATAATGCAGATATTCACATTTGAATATTCCATTCATTTTTATCATAGAGGAAGCCTGACTTCTGCACAGATTTGCCACTCTTAAAAAGAAAGGTGCTACAAAGGGTTTTAAAGCAGTGCCATAGATGAACTACTTTTGGTTTCATAAAGAACCATAGTAAGTATTTATATAAAAAGAATATTTTACCCACATTTCTGTAGAGGCAATATACATTTAAAAGGACAATATAAGACAACATTTAAGATACAGACAAAACAAAGAAAAATCCAACAACAATGATCAGTTAACTAAGCTGAAAGCTAGGGTTTTAGCCTAGGATTAAAAGCAGCAACAGAGGGTGCAGACCTAATATCCAGTGGTAGACTGTTCCACGGTCTCAGTGCAGAAACAGCAAAGGCCAGGTCACCATGAGTGTCGTTAAACCCGTTTTACGGCCCCCCCAATTATTTCAACAACGTTTCTGTCTCCAGAAAGCGATTGGCAATTGGCCTGTTTTGCTTTCTTGGCAGAATATGCACACATAGTGTTGCCAACTGTCCCGTATTTTGACACTAAAAGGTGTGTTCCGTTTTGAACCGATACGGGACTCGTTTTGTTCTGTATTTTTAAATTCACATTTATGAGGATAGACAGAAACACACAGCTCTCTCTCAGCCGGAGCGTGGGGCAGATTCTCAACTGCTCCTAAACACAGAATGCACTATTCATTGGTCGAGACCTTTATTTATCCAATCAGCATCCAAGCTTATCTGTACATCATTCAGTTCTGCAGCCAATGAAGTCACAGTCCTCCTACAGGGGTTGTTTTGCTGTGGCGCTAAGAGCAGCGGTCAGTGCTCAAAAACTGGAACAGCTCTGCTTTTAGATAGAAGTAATGTTAGCACTGTGTCCTGGTTAAAAATCACATTGGATATTAAATCACATTGGATATTTTCATATATATTAACATTAACTAGAGTAAGGGTGGCATGATGGTGTCGCTGTTAGGAGTTTGTTGTGTTCTCTTCATGTCTGTGTGGGGTTGCTCTGGTTTCCCTCCACAGTCCAAAAACACATACATGTTGCTAGGTGGATTGGTGACTCAAAAATGTGTGTGATGCCCTGCAAAGGACTGGCACCCCGTCCAGGGTGTGTTCCTGCCTTGCGCCCAGTGATTCTGATAATGTAATGAGGATGAGACTGTCTTTAAACTGTTAGACCAATAAGATTCTTTCACTTAAGACTGTAATTAGTGAACAGTTTAAAATAATACAGTTATTTTAAATGAGTATTACATTATTTGCAAAATACATGGACAGATTCTGCTTTGCCATTGTTCAACAAGTCTACTGACAGGCACTGATTGCAACTGGCTTAATAAATGTCTGAAAACAAATATGTTTATCTGATTTAATACAATCGAAAAGGATTTACCTGGTTTTAAAGGCCCCCCATACTGGTTCCTTAGTTTGATTTCAGAAAGTGGGCAACCCTACTCACATGAGAAGGTGTAGTAAGTTTCCAGACCGTGAGTGTCACTTCAAGACAAAAATAAAGAATAAACCTTAATTGGATGCCTATTACAATCTTTAATTAGCCAAATTGAAATGCCACCGATGCACTATTTGAAATAACATTATTCAGCAGAGGAAACCTGATTATTGATGAACGTAAAGTAAGCCTGCTGAAAAAGCCAGTTAAAATGTTCATGCATTAAACATTGCAGTATTTAGGGCAGACTGAATTGATGTTTATGTTCTTTCCTGACATTATGACAGTTAATAGTTGTTATGTTTTTCTACCTGTAGACGGATATTCAATTTTTTTTTGTAAAGGCAACAGTTATTTGTGGCTTTGCTTAATCTGTACATCATCAAAGAACTGTTATAAGGCAATTACCCCAGAACCCCCTGGTTAATCATTAATCTCTAGTGACTGCCCTGCTGGTCACTTTGACTTTCAGCCAAGACCGTGGCACAGTGAGCTGCAGCTGATTTGATGGCCTGAAGGCAGGGTAAAAACTTTTAAGAACCATGATTGTTCAAGAAATGTGTGAGTGTGAAGAACCTTTAAAAGGAGTAAAAGAAACCTTTAGTAGGCAGATGGGGGGCTTTAAGCAGGTAAAGCACAAAAACAGTGACTTGCTTAATGGAGCTGGACGATTACTGAGAAAGTCATGGGATTTTGGCTGGTCAAAATGTGGCAATCACCCTTTCCTTCTCTGGTCCAAAACGTCAAAAACACTTGGTGGTGCTTTCTTGCCACAGCCTAAAAGTGACAAATCTGTTTTCAGCATACCAAGATGTGCACGTTTTGACATGGCAGAATTTTCACCCCATATTTTATCTCTTAATGCACAATAGGCATTTTTCTTTCCGCCCTGGCCTGGCTGTAGTTTTGTGCCGTTGCTTTATATAAGAACAACAGCTTCCTGCCAAGAGTATGTTGAAGCTCCAAAGCCACGTCCTAAGTGGATGGCTTCACATTTGAGGAGATGTTTGACCTCTGGAAGGCCGGCCAACTAAATCTACTTCCATTCGAGCTGCCTGCTTTGACAAACTCCAGCAAATGCAACTTGTCAGAAACCTGTTGTTCTCCAAATGGGGCCACAGCCACTGGATCTTATTAGGAAAGCATATAAAATCTTGTCACACTACTCCATAGGGTTTTTATTTATTCTCCTGGCTGTCTGGACTGATGTGAAACTAGTGGACATGAAATTCCATCTGCATTAGTTCACAACTAATGAAATAGGCTGTTTAAAATTTTGTTGTACAGCAGAATGACTGCTGTTTGGCCATGAGTCTTAAAAGGACTAATTACGGAAAGCCAAATTTGCCCTTTTATTGACTTGTACACTATAGGGCGGTTTCCCAGACATAGATTAAACCTAGTCCTGGACTATACAACATTTTGAATTGTGATTTTCACAGCATTTAAATTGTGATTTTCCATTGAACAGTTCACAATTAAGGATTTTAGGAAACCACACCCTAATATGATTCAAATTCAGCAAGTCCCATTATGGCTGATTGATATATTTGTAGTTGATATAATATAATAAATTAATTTCCATGTAACACTGTTATCAGATCATTTAGGATAAAATTAATTCAATGTGTGTGAAATTATGGCACAATTTATCAAGCGGTTAGTAAATAATGAGAGAAAATGTAAGTGTGGGAATGTGGTTGTTGATAGTTACATTTATTTAACAATTTTCTAGACAATCAAAGTGCTCTACATTCTTTTGAGGTATTAGGGAGTCACCTTAAGAACCACCAATGTGCAACATCTACCTGGATGGTGTAATAGCAGACTTTCTCCTTCGACTACACGTGGATTACAAATAATTATATCTTATATCTAATCTCTTTTGAGATATGGTCTGATAAATAAATAATTTGTACTTAATGACCATTTTAACTGGAAAATGCATCCAGTGGTTCTGGGTAGGCTCCGGACACACCGCGGCCCTGAACTGGATAAGCGGTTACAGACAATTAATGAATGAAATAAAGTGTGGTCTCTAACCTGTACCACATATTATTTATTTACAATTTTTAAAGAATAAAAATAATTACAGCTATTAAAGACAAAAGATACCATACTTGAAGTATGAATAATGAATCTGTGCTGGAAGCTGCTGGGTTTGGATAAGGAGAAAGCAGACAGCCGTGAGTTGGAAGAAAAATTGTGTCATTAAACTCTCATCAATATGGTTTGCTTGCATGTGTGAAAAAAAACTGGAATCAAACATTCTACTTCTCCTCTAACTTTCTTTTCATCACTCATTTATTGTTAGTATTCTTCAAACCTGTTTGCAGAATGCCTCACAGCAGCTCTTTGACCCCTCTGAGGTCCCTTGGGGTTAAGGCAACATAAGGCTCCAGGTCCAATTTTGAGTCCCAGAAAATTCCAGATCTGTTTTGACTGAGCTGCCAGGAAGCTACTGCCTTTGGAACGCGATGTGCAGCGGTAGCTGTGAGAAATGTTTTGATGTGTTCCAATCGTCTTGGACAGCTGGAGACACATTTTTTTATATGTTTTATATATTTTCTGGTGCTACTATACTGAGAAAATGAAGGCTTTTACAAGCTTTTCAAACTATTACACATTTGGAGGAGAAAACTAGGAGTGAATCCCATTTCTTAATTTTACTTCTACCCCTGTTTCCAAGTTATTGAGTTACAAGGTGTAGTGGTTAAAATCGTCCATGGAACAGTCCTGTAAGAGCTTGATACATCATCGGAACACAAAAAGGAGCAACGCTTCATTGATGCCTATATTAGAAACCTTGAACTAATATTATCAATTTTTTCACTGCAGTAAACTGGATACAACACATTTCTTATATATCTTATTTAATAATAAATAGTCATTTATTAAGCCAATACAGATAATTACATAGAATTGGAATTCTTACATAGAATCCTAATTACATAGTCTCAGGAATACACATTAAACTATTTTTTTAAACCTTAACCTTCAGGGCTTCCGTGATTTTCTGTTTTCATTCATTCATTCATTCATTCATTCATTCATTCATTATCTGTAACCGCTTATCCAGTTCAGGGTTGTGGTGGGTCCAGAGCCTACCTGGAATCATTGGGTGCAAGGCAGGAATACACGCTGGAGGGGCCGCCAGTCCTTCACAGGGCAACACAGACACACATTCACTCACACACTCACACCTACTGACACTTTTGAGTCACCAATCCACCTACCAACGTGTGTTTTTGGACTGTGGGAGGAAACTGGAGCACCCAGAGGAAACCCACACAGACACGGGGAGAACACACCAACTCCTCACAGATAGTCACCCGGAGCGGGTATTGAACCCATGACCTCCAGGCTCCTCGATCTGTGTGACTGCGACACTACCTGCTGCTCCACCGTGCCGCCCGATTTTCTGTTTTATGGAATGCAAAAATAATATTTGTTTTTTCCATAAGCTGTGTTTTCATTACAAACACATTACTACAGTTTTCATATGATGAAGACCATACTTTAGATTTATTTTTTCAGTGGAGACACACAATGACTTAATGATTATGCTTTATTCATATGTGAAAATAAATACTTTATTATTATGTATAAAGAATAAACTTTGGTCAGATTTATTGTCATCACTGATGTGTTCAGGGAGAAATTAAATGTAGTTTCTTCAAGACACCATGCTAAAATAAGTTATTTAAAAAACAGGTGTAAGATCCCAGTGTTTCAGCACTGACATGCTACTCTCAGCACTGATGCAAAACAAACCCCTGTAGAAGGGACTGTGACTCCACTGGCTGTAGCACTAAATGATGGACAGGTAACTCTGGCTGCTGATAAAAATGACTGACATCAAAATTAGTTGTGTAATTGGCTTCCTTCAAAAAATGATTAATTCATATGAATGAATGAATGAATGAATGACACATTCATATGACTGATGGCGCATTCTCTAGAAATGGATAAGATGACCCTCCCTCCAACTGAGAGAGAGCAGTACGTTTCTCAAACAAATCATCCATCTCAACAGTCTAACCTCAAAAATCTGAAATAAAGTGCATCCAGTATTGTTTCAGTACAGAAAACATCTTTTAGTGTCAAAATATACAGTTAGCAACCCCACAATAATTTCACTGCCAATGGGATTTATTCTATAATTTTCTTTTGTTCAATAAAAAGTACTTTAAAATTAAATTCCAGTTAAGTCTGGAAACAAAATATTTGTATGTGTATATTGGAATGGGGTGCTATAAAATATTCTTATCTAAGGTTGGGCTACCTGGGGGTGCACTGCAGAAAATGTTTGGGAACCACTACATTATTCATTCATTGTTTGTAACCGCTTATCTAATTCCGGATCCTACCCGGTATCATTGATTGATTGAGTGCAAGGCAGGAACACACCCTGAAGGGGTGTCACAGGGCGACACACACTCACACATTCACTCACAGACTCACACCTATGGACACTTTTGAGTCACCAATCCACCTACCAATGTGTGTTTCCCGTGGGAGCACCGGAGGAAACCCACGCAGACACAGGGAGAACACTCCTCACAAACTGTCACACAAAGTGGGACTTGAACCCACAACCTCCAAGTCCCTGGAGCTGTATGACTGCGGCAATACCTGATGTGCCACCGTGCCGCCCCACCACTCCATTAAACTAGGATAATAAAGTGGTTATCATAGTTTTTAAAGGAGAAAATACTGATCTTTGTGCCTTTCACTGGTCACTTGCCTGGCCATTTTGCCAGTGATTCACAATGCGTTCATAACCCTTTGTTTGAAGTCTTCCCTTGAAAAAATTGAGACACCCCACCCCAAGCAGAACAATAGTGGTCAGGGTAATGGGATTCATCCTAACTGGTGACTAATTCTTCATTATCTCTAGTACTTCAGTTTTTAGAAGGCAAAGGCAACTCCAAGGATATAACTTTCAAAGTTGTAACAGAACCAATCTTTACTTTGAGGTCTAGAAATCATGAGTTAATCCCATTATTTAATTTTACTCCTACCCCTTCTTTTAGAGGGTTATCTTGCCCCTTGGATCAGAGTTATAGTGGTTAAAACTCTTCTCCTACAAAGAAGGCAACCCTTCAAGTGCCTGATATGTAATCAGAAAAAGAGCAGCGTTTCATCTGCACTCTGCTGTGAGTCTGAAGTGATATCAGAACTTTTGGACTTAAACATATTTACATTTATGTCTTTAAAAGCATTCCACAATCACTTACACCTTATTCTCTGCGATATTAAGCTCAATTCAGCACATTTTTTTGTTTGGAACTTCCAGTATCACCTTAAATTTTGCAGTGGCTACAGGTGCTAGATAGTAATTGCTTCACCACTTAAAGAATTAAATGATATTTTATGCTTGTTATGAAGTATAGTGACATAATACATTGAAACTACATGAATCTAAGATAATAGTGATTATCAAAGAAAAATTTGGTGGTGATAATTGTGACTTTGGTTGTTTGTGTGACCAAAAGACCTACCCTATACTCTACTCAGCTAAGAGTACCTTTTGGCAGGGGTCCATTCCAAATATAAAAGGCTCATTTGTAAATGAAGAATCACCAGTAACAGTGGAGATGACTTGGCTAAACATGGGCCCTTACTAATGGATCATACACTGACTTATTTCTTTGTTATTTATGTGCTTATTAAGGGAAATATCAGCCCTTTGATCAGTGTCAGAGTGGAGAGCACTCTGCTGAAGAGGAAGTAGACAAATGTCAGAGGAAGCTATATGGGATAGATGTTTCCGGACTCAGCTGAGATGGTGACCAAGTAAATGCCAGCTGAGGGACTACCGTGTGATTTGCTACTCCAATTAGCTACTGTATGTTCCAGGTTTGTTGTTCTGACAGCATCTGACCAAAAGACTTGTGGACTGTTAAGTAATCTCCAGACTTTCTCTCATTTGGGAGTTCTCAGGACCCCCCAGATGGTTCATTTTTGCTCTATAACTTTAAGGTGTAAGGGGCCCTGACTTCCAGTTTAAGAACCTCTGCTCTAAGTGCTCTAAGTGTGGTTACAGATAATGAATGAATGAATGCAGTCTCTGTATGTTGAGAAAAGGACTTCTTGTTTCTGGACTTCTTTGGTTGAATTTAATCTGTCGGATTGTGGACCAGTCACAGTCACTGCGGTCTCTGTCATAGTCTTGTTATATTTCAGAGGTGCACGTTAGGATACAGTGTTCGAGTCGATGCATTGCCGATGGCGTAGTTTCAACGCAGAAACATAAATTGGGCTTTACATTCATTCATTCATTCATTATCTGTAACCGCTTATCCAGTTCAGGGTCGCGGTGGGTCCAGAGCCTACCTGGAATCATTGGGCGCAAGGTGGGAATACACCCTGGAGGGGGCACCAGTCCTTCACAGGGCAACACACACACACACACACACACACACATTCACTTTGGGCTTTACAGTCAATATGAATTTTTTTTGCAGCAAATAATATTTGTAGTATTTATGCACCATAGAATGAGTCATGTTCAAAACAGGTGTGATACACAATCTGGTACATCCAAGCCATGAGGTAATATCGAGTTTAGAACATGAAGAAGATGGGGAAAATGACTGAGTGCACCTTTAAACAATATTCATTTTCAAACAGTGTCTCACCACTTCTTGTGATGAGCCTTCAGAGCCATTAAACTTTTTGCACGTCTGTTTGCTATTCACCACCACTGCGAAAAATTAATATTCAGTGTCTCTAGCATGGAGAATATCACATCAAATGGCATTAAATTACATTATTTACATCTTAAAGACTGAAATATCGAAACAAAATTTAGCGAAATGCCTCTTTAAATCCCAGATGATTTAAGACATCAATGCTGTGTTTGCACATGGATGAGTATACAAAGCCTGAACATTGATGAATAAGGGCCACAGTGTACAAAAACACAAATTTAGACACAGCTATGCAGAGTTTTAGACAAATTGCAGGTCTGTATGTTTCCCATTACTGCTGAGGAGTGTATTAACTTCTTCAGAAGTGCAGCTGAATGGCTCCGAATCAGTCTAGATTAAACAGAGGCCTCTAGGGGCTCGATCAATAGACTTAGCCCTGTGCAGTGGAGGCTGATTCCTCTGCTCATTCCAATTGAGCCTGTAAAAACAAGGCTTAAATTGACTTACAGTAGCCATATGGATGTTGTCAGGCATCATGGTATATGCAAGAGTTTGTGTTGTGCAAATGTTTAATTGCTTTTCTAAGTGAAAATTAATTGATATTTCTTGGGGAACAAGTTTACAAAGAGCAATTATTTGCCAATATATGTGCTCAACTTCAAGAGGAAAGAACAGCAAAGCAATACATTTAAATTAACCTATTACTTTTATTTTCTCTAATATGGTCGATTGAGCCAGTAAATAAGGCATTAAAATATTAACTTGTTTGGACAAACAACATAACATTTAATTTGACCAGTGCTGCCAAAATGTTGAAAAATGTGAAAAATGTATGTATGTTTAGTTGCATATGTGTGTGTGTGTGTGTGTGTAGAGTAATTACTCTGAATTTAGACAGCTGGCTGAGCAGACTGTGAGGTCTCTAATTTCAGCGTGGTGGTCCATGTTTGTGCCCCGAATTTTCTCAGTTATTCAGACTCAAGTTTCTTCAGTTTTACTTTTTCACAAGTCTGAAATAAAGTCCCTTCCAAATGAATGTTAATAAATTTTATTTATCAACGATTCTAATGAAAGCAATTGCTTAGGAACACATTAGCAACCACCTGGAACAATGGGTAATAATAGAATAGAATAGAATAGAATAGAATAGAAGAGAATAGAATAGAATACAACATAATATAATATTGTTATTGTGAACCATTGCAACTCAGTAAACATTTTTGAGCATATCATGGATATTGTCAATGTTTAGAGAACATTAATAAACTTCTTTTTGTAAATAGAATCTAGTTATTTTCTGGAACAGATGTGTCTTTTTTCTCTGTACTGTCCTGTAAAATATGTTATGAAATGTTGTAATATTGTGTATGAATAAAAGTATTCTGTTATATTTTTGCCAGAAAAAAAAACTTTATGTGTTTGGAGCTTTTTAACATGTTTCTGAAGGAATGTGTAAGGAGTGTCCACTGAATATTCAGAGATATGTAAAAAGTTCAACTCTGGTAAATTTCAGACAGATGCCAGTGCTTGTCTTTAATACGTTTAATGAAAAAAAGTGACTAAATATATTCAATTTCAAATAATTATTACAATCGGTAAGCATATAGTGGAATAACAATAAGAATGTTCTACATGAAGATCTTTATGCAGAAAACTTCCTCAAGGATTCTCCTTCACATTGTCTGGGGATTGGGTTCTATAGCACCTGATTTACAATAAATGACTAGCTTGACACTGCTTGATAGGGGCTGGGGTCAATTCCATGAAATTCTAAGACAGTAGGTTTAATAAAGCTGCGCTAAACACCAATTAACAATGGATGCACCGATATAAATTTAAGTACATATTTGTTGGATTTTATATGTGCAATGATTTTTTTCCCCAACCCAATTTTAGTCATTGTCACTCCACCCACTACTTATCTGTCCTGGAAACAAAGCTTGCTCCCAAGCTGGGAGAGTGAAAGTTAAAACAAATTTGCTCAAAAACATATACCTCCAACATATCATGTCAACCTTTCTTAACAAAAGGGTAATTGGACAACCCAAGATGTCTTAATGGAACATTAAAAAATTCTGTTATATCACCTGCTTACTTTTTACCAGCTTGTTTTGCATAGCAGCATGTTGAATGCTGGAGGAAAGTGAAAGCAATTTTGGCAACAAAGATACAATGGATGGATGGTTATATCATCACCAGTGACTGAGCCCTGGAACTTCTTTTGTAAAGCAGAAACTGGAATTCATAACTGGATACAAATTTCCAGTTATGCACCAAATTGGCTTCAATAAATTGCTGCATCTTTAAATCATATGGATTTACCCCATGACCAATTTGTTCAAGACTGTATCCCACCAATTCCTTGAATGTCAGCTGTGTTAAACTACAATCCTCTACTCATACATTTGGAAGACTGTGCTCCAAGTATTTGACCCCAGACTGCTCTTTTCTGTATTTAAGGCCATTCAATTTTGTAGAAAGCCCTAGGCAGCATTTACACCAGGGCCTTTTTAATGGGACGTTTTAGTTTTTTCTAAAGTAAAGTAAAATTCAGCAAATGGGAATATAAAAAACTAAACAAAACCCAAAGGACATGCACAGCAGTGAAGCGCTTACTGGAGAGGTCTGATAAAAACCACATGTTTGGATATTTTTCCATAACCTTGGAAAGCCTTCAGAAATCATATCGCCATGTTATTTTTCTTACATCATTACACTTTTAAAAGTGATATGTTTTCATATTGCTTACATGAATAATTTTTGTTCAGATATTACGAAACAGTAATTGGAATGAGTACAACACTTCATATTCTCCCATGTATATTTACTAAGAGCATATATGGCACAGATATAAAAATAACATAACTTTTGTAGAAACCCCTCTCACATTTTAAGTGTCTCAGTAGGACACATTGTTTTGCAAAATACAAATTGAGAAATTTGCTGAATGGGAGTAAATGTGTTCTTATCGTGTACTATTTTGTTATACTAGGCCAAACAGCAAAATACTATTAATATGTACAATATTGCTTCTTTTAAGTTCTGAATCTGCAGTATGGGTCACATTATGCCCTTTTATTTCTATGTGTACTACAGAGCAAACCTTAAAGGGAAATTCCACCTTTAAACAGACCCACAATTTTTTTTTAAATCCTACTTGATTAAATAATTACAAAAACAAATGTTCTTCAGTGATATGAAACATTATGTTATTGAGATAGTTTCTAATTCAGAATTTCAGAGTACTGGTGAATGCAACCAGGCCTCTAAAAGCTTCTCTGAAATGTATTAAATGTTATATATTAAATGTTATGCATGAAGCTGTGTTTTATGATCATTTTAATATAAGCTTTTGACCTGAAAAATAACAGTGAAATTCCCCTTTAACGTTCACACAAAATGGGATAGAAATCATTTGTTACCAATAATTTGTTAACATGAAATTTAGGTCAGCACAAAACCAGATTATGTAAAAATGAATGCTTCTACACAAAATGAGTACAAATGTTTTGGGGGTTCCAGCTTTTCTTTTAGACAATAATATTTTCTCAAAAAACTGATATGATTCAAGGTTAAAATATAAAAGATTAAAGCCACTGTTTGTAAGAACATATACACACTAAAATGTTGAGAAGCAGCTGCCCAGAGAATGGATTGCATTGATGTGAAAGTTGCATTGTCATTGTTGTGCATGTTTAATGCACTGATTTCAGACATTTATTCATCATTAAGCCTCTCAAACCCCCCCCAAAAAAAAAAATTCAGTGCATGGCTTTCCCTCTGGAGTCTAGTTATATGATTTGCAACTTTTAAAGCAGTAGTTTTGTGAAAAGTTCAATTTACGCAATTTCCCCTTAAGGTGACATTTTTGGGATTGTTTTAAAAATGTGTGGCCACAGTACAATATATTGAGGCCACAAAATATTAGATTGAAATTTGAGTAAAAATTATTGTTGTTAATGTGGTGTACTTTTCCCAATTTTTAAAAATAATGATGTCATACAGTGTAAGAAAGTCTACTTTATTTCATGTATTGCTGGAGCTACAAGCAAAGCTACATAGCTAACAAGTAATGAAATCTTCAGCAGCACTCTCTAATATTGTTACAAAACTGCAAAACTTAAGTGAGTGTTTATATTTGGTGAGAGAAGCAATAAATATATTATTTTATTTCTTTCACATTCTGGAGTGGTCTCTTAGTGGACGCTGTTAATTAATTATTGATGGCTATCTATAAAAAAGCATCTGCATACATCAGGACTTGGGGAGTGAGCAATACACTGAGCTGACAACCCTGGGAACACAGAGATGGATAAATTGTTAGCTACATTAGTTCCAGCAACACTGAATTACCAAATTAAGACACCACATACGGCTGATTACATTTGAGATAAGAGGGAAATTGTGTAATTTCAGTGTTTCAGTAACAAAGTACAGAAGTACTGGTGGCCTATAACCCAATGTAGCTGCATTATTTAGCATGTGGCTGTGGTTTTAACCCTAGACTCAAATCACTCTCTATCATTGCTTTCTATCTCTTTCTGTCTCTCCTTTAGGCTTCTCTTTCCCTCACTTATATAACACAATGCAAAGATCAGCTGGCATTTTCAAATTTTCTTCAAACCAGATAATGGAGATGCAATGTGTTGTCCCAACAGAAGCAATATCCCCTTTCCCTCCTTTAACATGTTAAGTTTCCTTTCACAGCTTATACAGAACCAAAGGCACACACCTGATACATGTTTCATTGCTCTTTTCAGTCCAAAACACAATGGGAATATTTGTCTCACATTTCGCTTGACCACACAGTCACTCGGTTCTGTATATTACGTGTGTGAGAAGCATCTTGTTGGTGTTTGGTGAAGCTGCAGTCCAATGGGGTGAAGAATTAAATGCGTTTTTAGGCGAAGTGCTGTTTGTGCAAGCAGTCCACAGACTGTGTGTATGTATGTGTGTGGGTGTGTGTGAGGAAGGTGCTTTCGTGATACATTATGTCTGTAGAGATCAAAGACACACAGATTCTCCATATCTCCTTCCACAGGTGTCTTTAGTTATCACGATTTCTCGACTTCTTTATCCTGAAAGAGAGAGAGAGAGTCAAAATTATTTGTGCTCATACTAAAATATGCTGTAACTTAATTTTAAATAATTAAAATAAAATATTTTTTTTATATAGTTAATTGCTATGATAATTAATTCAATTTAAAATACATATCTCCTCTTACAATAAAAAAAAGCGCAAAGTAAATTAATCAGAAATGTATTTGGTCCCTAGTTATGTGGTTAATTTTGGCAATACATAAAAAATTTTGTTATTTACAAAGCAGCAAAAATTAGTTTAAATTAACAGTTAAACTATATAAAAAACAAAGAGTATTTGATAGTGGCCAAAAGTTTATTTAATTGTATCATGCAAAAAGAAACCAATTTTATTGGTCTGATTTATTGTTTTGTTTACAAGCTAAGGTTGTCATCAGGCCATAACCTTGTATTTCAGCAGCAGTTGGTGCTGGCAGGGTGGCAGGAATTTCAGAATACAGGTTTATTTGCCATTCAAATATTTTCCGTGTGAGCTTTTAGCAGCAGAAATGTATAAGCAGTGATAACCATCTCTAGAACCACAGAGTTTTCACTGTTGCTGATGATAATCAGGGTATAACAGCTGTGGGTCACATTTTACAGGAGATATCATTGCTGTCCAAAGAAAAACAGTATCTCCAAAACAGTAACTTTATAAGAGAAAAAAAAACTTCTTAACTTTCAGTGGATGTCAATATAAAAATATTTTATTCCATTCCATTCCAAGTAATTTTGCAGCATATCTTTCTGAATGAACCATTCAAATGATGTAACACACTAAAAATGGACAAAAAATGGAGATGCATGAGATGCATGTTTTCTTCAGACAGCAACAATATGTAAAATAGGTCTCTTTTCCATTGCAGGGTGGTACCTACTCAACTCAGCTTAGCATGCCTCAACTAATCTTTTAGCCAACAGTAGTGAATTCATCCAAAACGAGAACAACATATTTACCTAAAGGCCCTTTACATCAACAAATCTCAAGCAGTAACTCTGAAACCAAGACTTGTGAGGCTATAGACTTGTTCCCTATAGCCCTGCACACTTAAAGCCCCAAAGACAGGCAAAGGACCAAGGGATGCCACATTACATTCAGAAACACAGTCACTGTGGTGGTTCCCCTTAAGGATATATATTCTGTACTTTTAATTAATGAACACAATTGTATCATATACTGTTATAATTGTATATTTTAAAATTGTGTTGATTTCATATTCATCATGTCATCTCTAGGACTTATAAATAACTTCTTAAGAAATAAATAATAATTTCTTAGTTATTTAATTCTGAATAGATTTATAATAAATTCTTACAAATATTCACCTCACCTTCTGGAGAAGAATATGTAATATACATTTAGGAACCAAAACCGGAATTTAAAGCCACTGTTGTACCTTTAGTGTACCTACATTTACACTGTTTGTACCTTTAGTGACAATAACTTGTTTTCTGTGACTGTATATTGTACACCTTTATACCTATCTTTATATTTAGTAATACCTCAGTGTCACTGCTTAACTGAGAATAGCCCGCTGGCTAAAAATGTCCAGCCAACAGTGTCCTGTGTCCACTGATAAAATTCTAGAAGATGACCAACACAAACTTTGCAGCAACAGATGAGCTACTGTCTCTGACTTTACATCTACAAGGTGGACCAGCAAGGTAGTGTTTGATAAGCCAGTGATTGTAAATTCCAGCAGCACTGCTGCATCTTATCCACTCATATCTGCATAACACACAGTGTCACTCCAGTGCTGAGAATGATACACCACCAAAAATAATACATATTCTACAAATACTGTTCCTATGGTAACTGCGGTCAGAGTTTCATTTTTACTTTATCAGTCCATGGTGCATGTTTCCAAAATGCCTCAATCTCTTTGTTTTGCATACTTCAGATGATGAATTTTGTCACAGGTAAGGTGTTCTTCTTCTGACCATTCCATTCAGATCTTGTTTGTGGGACAAACCCTAATTTAGCCCAAATGTAGTCAGCAAAGAAAAATGTGGTGTCTTAAGATGGCCTCTTTTGTTTTACCTTGATAAACTGATAAGTATAACAGTATAATACATATAAGTATAGCATAATTTAGCTTCAGAAAGTGATGGATGCTGTTTCTCACATAACATAATTTTTCTCCTGAGTTTCTGCTTACTTGTTAATGGTATTCTTCAGGTACTGCTGCAGCCATTTAGTCTTGGGGTTGATGCACACTTCTCTGTTGTTTTTCAGCTTGGCACTGAGCAAGAGACAGATAGAGAGAGAGAGAGAGAGAGAGAGAGAGAGAGAGAGAGAGGGGCTTGGTGAGCTTAATAGTGAAGTAATGAATGTAAGAGGGTGAAAAATGATCTGGGACTGGGACTGGCCATGAGAGAGAGAGACAGGGACAGAGACCGAGACCATTAGGGAAAGCTATCAGATGCATTAAGGAGACCTCTCCATTGTCCACTGGACCTAGTGCTGGTAATGAGAGCATTGAGCCGCTAAGAGAGAGGGATCTGTTACAGAAGGGTGGAGGAAGAACGAGTGTTTTCTCTTCCCTCCATGCTCCTGCACTGTATTTTATCAGATCACGGCTTGAACACTGTGCTGCCTGAAATGTAGCTTAACATCTGGCTGCACTTAAAGGGTCCATTTTATGGAAAAACTGCAAAAAAACAAAAAACAAAAAAAAACAAAAACCCTGCAATAAAGGGACTTTTCAGCTGTAACCAAAAATGGATATTTAAATAGATAATTTAAGTACAATTCAGAATTCTGTTGCAAAAATACAAAAAATACACTAAACATCCAATATGTTTTTAATATTTTTGTTAAATAAAGGTATTAGTAGGTACATTATTAAAGTGTATCAACAGCTTGTTGTGCATTAACAGCTTATACTCTGCTGGGAAAGTTTTCAGAACCAATGTTGTACATTGCTGTAAGGATATGATTGCATTGAGGCACAGCAGTATTATTATTCATTCATCCATTGTCTGCAACCGCTTATCCAATTCAGGGTCGCAGTGAAAAGTACAAAGCGGGAACACACCCTGGAGGCAGCACCAGTCTTTCACAGGTCAAAACACACACACACACACACACACACACACACACACCTATAGACACACACCTATGGACACACACCTATGGACACATTTGAGTTGGCAGTTCACCTACCGACGTCTTTGGACCATGGGAGGAAACCGGAGCACCTGGAGGAAACCCACGTGGACACACCAAACTCCTCACAGACAGTCACATGGAGCCAGACTCGACCTCACAACCCCAGGACCCTCGAGCTGTGTGACAGCGACACTACCTGCTGCTCCACCGTGCTGCCCGCAGCATGATTATGCATATAATATTATACATTGTATTCCATTTAAATATCAGGCAATGCATTTTTTGCCAATACAAAATACATGCAGCCAAGGAGCTACCTCCATGTAAACGCCTATCCATCCATCCATCCATTATCTGTAACCGCTTATCCAATTTAGGGTCGCGGGGGGTCCAGAGCCTACCTGGAATCATCGGGCGCAAGGCGGGAATACACCCTGGAGGGGACGTCAGTCCTTCACAGGGCAACACAGACACACACACATTCACTCACACACTCACACCTACGGACACTTTCGAGTCGCCAATCCACCTGCAACGTGTTTTTTTGGACTGTGGGAGGAAACCGGAGCACCCGGAGGAAACCCACGCGGACACGGGGAGAACACACTAACTCCTCACAGACAGTCACCCGGAGCGGGAATCGAAGCCACAACTTCCAGGCCCCTGGAGCTGTGTGATAGCGACACTACCTGCTGCTCCACCGTGCTGCCCGCAGCATGATTATGCATATAATATTATACATTGTATTCCATTTAAATATCAGGCAATGCATTTTTTGCCAATATAAAATACATGCAGCCAAGGAGCTACCTCCATGTAAACGCCTAGTTATCTTTTAATTAATTTCCATTGAATTAAAACATATGACATAACAGTAGTACTAACTATTAAATAAAGTCACTGGCAAAGTACATGCATAACCAGAGCCACCAGTATCTACACACACACACACAAACACACACACAGATGTGAGATGAGGTTCTATTCTGAGTTGGTCAGTGAGTGATGAAGGAAATGTCAGGGAGCAGCTTGGTTTGCTGGAGCTGGACCTCCAGTGATTGATGATCTTTCAGTAATCAGTAATGCAGAGAGCATGACTTCTCACCTCGATGTGGAGAAACACACACACACACACACACACACACACACACACACACAAACACATGCACTTTACAGATACACATACATACACATAAAGTACAGGGCAAAATCAGTGAACACCCTTCATACATTTCAGCTTCAAAAACTTAAATGTATCTTAAATGTGGGACATTTAAAATCCCTGCAAGATTTGGTGTTGCACCAAAAATGTTCCCATCAGATGAATAGCACTTAAAGCTTTCATCTTTGAGAGAGAGAGAGAGAGAGAGAGAGAGAGAGAGAGGGAAAAAATCAAGTCCCAGCCTCCCTTCAGATCTGAAACAGTCCACATCTGTGAGAAATCGAGACATGAAAAGTGTCCAGATTTGTTTGAAAATCCGATAGCAACAAAGCTCTTGAAAAGACTGGAAGCTGTAATAAAGGAAAATTGTGAGCAAAATAAAATACGGAAAATTTTGAAATTATGTTTATTCATTGGATTCAGTGTTATTTCTGCTAATTGTATTGGGTTTTCTGCTTGATTTTCCAGAAACTGAAGAATAAATTATTTTATCACTTAGTGGCTGTTTTGATTGAAAAATAAACTTAATACTTTCTCTTTCTGTGTTCTATGTGATCACCAGCATAAATACTTTTTAAAAAATGCTGCTAAGCATGCATACATTTCACACCTACAATACACACACACACACACAAACACAGAGAGGAAGCCATCACACATAAAACTGCATTTTAAAAAATAATAACTTTGATGTAATATGTAAATTTTGGTACAATTTGTAAATAATACAAAAATGTATCATATATAGAAAAAAAAAAAAAATATATATATATATAGAAAAAAAGTCCATATACAGAAACTAGCGAAAACACACCAAAAATTATTCATAGTTCATTCAATTTGAGTTTTACTCAAACTATATAGGGTTGTCATTTGCTGGCGTATTATACACTAATCAGCCAAAACATTAATGCTATCTACTGGTTTCTAAATATTTTGCCCCTTTACCTGCTCTGCTGACACACCACCACCAAGACATTATAACCCAAATAATGCCTGTTTTATCATAATAATTATACTTCCTGTATACTGTATTATCTCTCACAATCTCCGCCGAAACCAACACATCACACCTCTGCGCCAAAAGGTCATGTGTGAGCATTAACAGCTCTGAGGCCAAGGGCTCACACAGCTCTGCAAATTAACCACATCCACACTCAGTACGCCCACACACACACACACACACTGCTCCCCCTCAACAAATGGTCACTGCAGCAATCACCCAGTCCAATCCCAACTTAACCCCACATCAGCTCTTCAGTTCAAACACCATCATAATTAGATCCATGTTTACTGTCCAGCCTTTGGCTTTTTTGAGACTTAACTGCACTAGGAGGTAGTTTTGTTGAATATTCATTAGTCTCTCCTACACGTCATCAGTGTCAAGACCTCACATCATCCCGTTGGTTATTTGCAGTGTATAAAAACATTTATGCTTAAGGTGTAGTAAATGGATTAATTTTATTATGAAGAAAGTTTGGTCAGTTTTTATTTGTCCATTGTTTTATCAGCTAATTTTTTTCAAAGTAGGTAAATAACAAAAGGAAAAAAAAACATAAAAGGTATAGTTGATACAACTTCAGGTTTCTTCAAACAGATAACGTTTAAAAATATCTGCTTATTGTGTCATCAAACCTGTTTCATTAACAAAAGTGATAAAAATGTAACCAATCAAAAAAAAGAAAACCCTACCCGTAACTGTTCCATCAAAAGCTGATGTGAGAGTCTCGCAACTACAGTAAACATTCTCCCGCTTCTGTTAAACCTGACACAGCCAATCAGCTTCAAGGTCATTAGGACATCATCAGCCATGACAGCTGGAATATGAATTGTTTCAAGATTCCTCAATAGAGATGTAAAGGACAATAATTCTGAAATATTTTAACATAGAAAATGTATAAATGGCATTCATTCATTCATTCATTCATTCATTCATTCATTCAATCATTCGTCTGATATTGTTTATCAAGTTCAGTGTCACGGTGGGTCCAGAGCCTACCCAGAATCATTGGGCGCAAAATAGGAACACACTCCGGAGGGGCCACCAGTCCTTCACAGGCGACACACACTCACACATTCACTCACACCTAGGTACACTTTTTTTTCCTGAAACCGGAGCACCCAGAGGAAATCCATGCGAACAAGGGGAGAACACTCGAAATGTTATGAGAATTAAAAATTGATAACACATATCCTAAAAATTATCTACAGATGTTTGTGGGTGAAATAAAGGGAAATAAAGCAAAGAAATTAATATATTTTAAAAAATAATAATTATTATAATTTATATGTATTACGATGCAGCCATTGAAGCCCTTTAAACACTGTGTTCCTTGGAAAAAAATATAAGTTTGAGGCCTGATTGTAAAAAGATGTATGAAGTGAACTGGCAATGCTTTGTGTGTGTGTGTGTGTGTGTGTGTGTGTGTTATCTTTCATCAATGGATCTACAAAAGACAAGCTGAAGTACTTCCTCAAGGAAATAATCATTAGGTCAAAGTGCCTGAATTTGTATTTGTGTTCACCTTGCTTGAAGATCTTTTCCCCTCACACTGGGAAGGCTTGGCTAATGTGGAACATATTCGTCTAATAGTTGTGAACGTTTGAGGAGTGTGTTAGTGTTAGTGAGCGCTGAGAGGAAGAGGGGTCATTTAGGTCAGTAAGGTCAGAGTGGGACAGGACTTTGGCCCGAGGGAAATAACCTTCCTCGCTTGGACATCAGCTAAACTTCAGCTTTAGTTTATTTAGGAATTTATCCCTGAATCTGAAGTACTAAGGACTCAAAAATACCCTAGGGCAAGTGAAAGAAATATGGTAGTAAATCTAGCCCTCACACACACAAACACACAGGCTGTTTGCTGTTATCATTAACAGGCTGTGAGGTACTTACTACCTGCTGTTTCTGTCTCTCTCTACAGACACACTGCCGGCTGCCAATTAAATCTTCAAGACCACATACAGCACATCAAAAACACACTAAACAAACACATCACAATGACCTCGGCCAGTAGATTCAGCTTTCATTTAACCCTTTAGCCTCCTCCTTCTCACTAGCCTCCTCAAAAACTACACATTTGTTCACTTAGCAAATAATGTTGAATAGTACACTCACAATTTAAAGAATGTAATATTACAGAATAATTACCAAATCATTTTATTTATATTTATAATGAATGATTCTTCTCTGTTAAATTTTCTAGATAAACAATATCATGTCGATCCTAATTCAAAACACTTCCCTACTGCAGTTTCCCACTTACTGATGTGGTAAGGCCATGTGAATTTATTTCTTATAGCACCAAATATGCAAGAGAGTAATATAAGAAAGTGATATAAAAATATGAATACGACATGTAATGTAATGAAATGAAACTCATATACAAATAAATCAAGTTGAGAATAGTCAAGAATAGATTAGTATAGAGGATTCTGTGTAATGGATATAAAGATGCAAGTACTACCTATGTATGTATATGAATGAAATATTTTTAATCAGGATTTGACAATATTATTCTTATTTATTATTAATTATGTGCACAATAATGGCTTCAGAATAATAAGCTAAAGAAAAGTGCAAAAAACAAATTCATAGTCCTTTGGTTTTCGTGTATCTTGAATATGTTACTGACATACTATATATATTATGAAATTGACTGAAAATATTTTAATCATAAATCTGAAATAAAAAATATAAATACAAAGTTTGTACTAAGCATATATAACACAATACAGTTTCAGGTTATTGTACCAAATGTTTGGGAACTGCTCTATAGTTTGCTATTGGTCTGCTCATAATGTAAGTAATTAACATTCTCATCCAAAATAAAATGTACTGGAATGTCACTCATCAATGTACTGTAAACTGAAATCTTAAATGGCTGAAATAATCATGATTAATTCATCCCTCATATTTAGGGTATGTTTCCATGAATGTAAATTTATATGAATTTACTTATAAGTCACATTTTGAGTTTGTGATTTTTATGATTACAGATTGCATGAGCACATCAATATTCAGAGTGCATATGTTACAAATTATAATAGAAAATATAATAAATAAATATCTAATGTGGAAATATAGATTAGAATCCAAATATGCAGCAAAAACAACAACAACAAAAATAGATAGTGGAATTTAGTGTTTGAAAAGTACTTACATAACCTGGAATGGACAGTTGGGAGTGTGGAGGAACTTGATCTCGCGGATGCTCCTCTGTGGAACGGTGTTGGAGGTGATACGACACCAGCACCTTTCAACCAGACTGATGGGCTTCGCTGTGGAGAAACCATAAAAACAACAGTTCATCACTAAATATAGTTCAGAAGTTTAAAAAATGTAGGACATCACTCTACAAAGAATTTATTATTGTATCATCATTAGTGAAAAACATAGGCTTTCCCCACCAGGTTAGCCAAAATGGACCTTAATCCAGGGAGGGTGTGTCCTGCACTCATTTACACCTTCAAATCTCATGTCTTGTTTTCACATTAACCACAGCTCTTAATCATTTCTATCAGATCAATTCTGTCTTATTGTGCACTCTGATGTCAACCTGAGGAGAATGGGTTCCTTGTTTTGAGTCTTGGTTCCTCTCAAAATTTCTCTTGCTCTGAGGGAGTTTTTCCTTGCTCAAAGGAAGCTTGGACCTGGATCTCTGTAAAGCTGCTTTGTGATGACAGTCATTGTGAAAAACACTATAAAAATAGAATCAAATTAAATTTAGTGTGTGGTGTAATATACTGGGCAACACCAGTGACTTTAACTTGACCTGTCTTAGCAGAGTTCAATTTTTCATCTGGGTAAACACACCATACTACACCAGTAAAAGTGTTTTGCAAGACTTTATAACTGAACATATCTAGTTCTTGAACTGGTTCCATTCAGGATTCTTAGAACCTTGGTGCTATCCAGAGGTTTGCGCCACTTTTGATGGGAAGGAAGGATATTTCATAAACTGGGGGCATTGCAGTGTTGTTCACTTTCAGCATTTCTGTGGTTGAATTCAGTGTCCCCAGTTCAGTGCCTCTGTGTACATTTTGGTTATTCAGTTTTCACTTTGGAAAAGGACAAACGGAAAATTAGATGTACTTTGCTCCACTTCTCTCTGTTCACAGAGATGCTGTTTGTTTTAACCAGGACAGCACCAGAGTGATGAATAAATGAATACTGGCAGGATAGGTTCATGCTTAATCCACTGATTACATTGGGTTTAGGTCATAGTGATATGATATACATGTGTAAATGACGCTGAGTTTTGCCTGCTT
Organism: Hoplias malabaricus; assembly: GCF_029633855.1. NCBI lineage: Eukaryota > Metazoa > Chordata > Actinopteri > Characiformes > Erythrinidae > Hoplias > Hoplias malabaricus. Next base: position 40,257,238 of record NC_089820.1, read on the forward strand.
AAGTTTGAATCCAGAGACATCTTGCTGAGCTTGAGAAAAGTAGCCTAAAAGTGAATATGCCTTGAGTTGCGCTTACCACAGCCCCAGAAAACACACAGATGGGGCATTTTCTTGTTTTTATTCCCTTGTGAATTACTTTTCAAATCAGAAATATAATAATGAGTTATTTCAATTTCAGAAAGAAAGGTTTCACAGCTCTATCTGGCTCTGGTCTTTTACCCAGCTCACCATCGAGGACAATATAACATATTGCAAATTACTCCAATCACACTGCACGATAATGCTTTATTTGAGGCTCTGTGCTCTTTCTAGACCTTCTTTAGACTGACGGCCTATAGACGTCCTCACGCTTCATGATGAAGAACATACTATTCTTTGATTCCAGTTGGGAATGAAAATTAGGTGCACGAACTGAAACAGAACTGGTTTCTCATTGGTGGAAATGGGTGAGGAGTTTGGTGTGTTCTCCCCATGACTGTGTGGGTTTACTCTGCGTGCTCAGGTCCCCCCCGCACAATCAAAAAACACACACCGGTAGATGGATTTGCTCTGTGAAAGTGTCCACAGCTGTGAGTGTGTGAGTGACTGGGTGAGTGGGTGATGCACTGTCCAGTGTGTGTTCCTGCTGCATCATTCTGGATGAACTCCAGACCCACAGTGACTCAGAGAGGATGAAGCTATTACATATGCATGAATGAAAGAAAGAATGTAATATGATAAGAATTAGAAGTCACTCTGGGTAAAAGCATCAGCCATATGTTGAAAATGTAAATTTTAAAGTAAAGGAAATGTTGAAAAAAGAACCAGAAATAACATGTAAGATGTACCAGGGTTGAATAAAAACATTCATCGACAAAATGTACATTTGAGAGACATTTTAAGAGAGTTTGGTTTGATGATTATATTTAATGTAGCAGCAGTACATTTTAATGATGAAATATAAACAAGCTTCCATATGTTTAAATGAAATTATAAATAAATATAGTAAATGCAGTGTTTCTATTTGGAACTCAGAACCCAGAACAAATTGAGATAATTCAAGTTTCTTTACACATTAATGGTTGTTGAAAGTGTCCTTTAAAAACTAAGATCTGTAGAAAACAAAAAGCAATTAGACCACTGATAGAAGCCAGGGACATATAGATCCAATAGTTTCTAAGAGTGTCATCTAGATTACATTTGTTTTCTATATATTTATTCCCTTGATTTTGGTTTTGAATATTGTATAAAATTAGAACATTATGCAATTATTTAGAATTATAACTGATTGTAATATATAACATCCCAGAAATATATCTACTTTTATGTACAAATAACTGTTAAACCTGAAGTCTTAAAATCACTTTCAAATGATTTCAACTGTGAATGCTACAAGAACATATATTTTAAATCACCGTTGTGCGACAAGTGATTTACAATTAAATTTAAATGAACCCTTGCAGTCATAAAACAGGGGCACCCCTTCAGATGTAGCAGCACATTCTTCAGCACATTTCCTTTTAACCTCTCCCTTTAGAGATAGCACGTCTGTGGAACTGTGTTCACCTGCGTCAACAGAAGAGCTGGGATCATTAAAAAGAGATTAGGCTGCCACTCTTGTTCTAGCATCCCCCTAACACGGTTTCTGGCTTTTCAATCTGCCGTCGTCAAGCAGAGAAGGACCCTCCAAAACCCTCCTAGTTAACAGGGAAAAAAGCATTTCTGTTCCAAGACCCTGCTCTCCAAGTTATTAGTGGGTCTGAGATTGAGTCCTTTGCATTTGATTAATAGTCTAAAGTGCATTTTCCATGTTGTTTCAAAGTCTTTAGCGTCTCCTTCAGTTGCAACCTTTCACAGACTTGGTCCTCAATCAAACACTAGCCAATGACTTCTATTATCATTTTTTTTTACTTCTCAGACGTAGAAATGGCTGAACTTTAGAGTCTTTTTTAGACAGTATTTTCTCCAGTCCGCCTCTAAAATGTCCATCTATACTGCCCATTACATTACCCTTTCTCATGTTAAATGATGTAGCCTTCCACACAAAACACCATGCCAAGTGAGCAGCAAAATAACCTTTCTTTAATTAGAAGGTAATGGGATGAAATCTTAAAGAAAAGCAAACAGCACATAATCAATCAGAATTCTGAAAAAAAAAATGTGGGCTTGAGAGCAGAGCAGAACTGAGAGTCTCAAAATATTCATGATGAAAGTTGCTTTGATGCAAGTAGTGCTTTACAGGTAAAATAATGACTTAATAATTGTCAAAATATAATTGTTAAAATATATTGATCTTTTGCTTGTAGAATCACATATAGTTTGCACATCAGGTTTTCACTGCCTCCCTTCAGTCCCAGTTTACAAACATCTACATATAGTATCACCAAAATTGAACAAACAACCTTCTTAATTTCCAATGGAAGTCAATGTAAAATTTTTGTATTGCATTTATATTACTTTATTAAGGATACATATTATTATTTTATAGCATTTCTATTGATCCATTCATTATAAATCTTTGCTAATATGTGAAGGACAGCAGCTGTGTTCAAATGATGTAGTAAACTAAAAAATCCACAAAAATGGAGATACATGATTTTAATTGGACAGCGACAGAGTGCTTTCTTGCAAAGGAGATTTATCAAAGAATTGGCAGGACTCATGAAAGACCTTTCCAACACTTTTTGTTGGTTCTCCATCAAGAAAAATATTTGCAATTTCAATTTGCAAGAGGGATTTTTATAAGTATTTTACGTATAAAGAAGTTTAGGAATCACATTTTTCTGGGAAATCCCAACTTTCAGAAAAGATTCTCTTGGTTATCTATAAAGGTTATTAAGTCACAGGTCCTACAAAAAAAAAAAAAAAAAAAAAAGAAAATAAAAACAACGTATCATGCTTTCCGAATTAAATACCTGTGCTCCACTACAGCTATTTACACAGCTTATTTAATTTATTTATTAGTTCCAGACATCATCTAGAGCAACAGGGATGCAAAGTACCTTACCATACTGCATGAAACCTCAAGAATCTGTGACCAAGGAGACAACCAAATCATAGCTTAATCTAAATATATACTGGTGTATACATTAAAGATTATGATACATGCCTAGTTTTTAGACTGGGATTGTGACTTAGAGCGAGCTATTTGTTAGTGCTTTCTCCAGTGAATGCCCTGTAAATCTTTTTGGATCTCACCAATCTAATTCAAGGATATCCACAGATCTAGCCTCACCTCAGTTTTGGTTTATTCTTGTAGATGAATGTTTAGTTAGGAAGCTATAATCACATATAAAACACTATGCTAACCATCTACCACTGATAAAATAGACATATAAGATCCAGTAGCTTACCTTCAATCTCAGGCTTCCACAAAGCCACTGTCAGGAACACCATCACGACAAGCACTTTGACATCCATAGTGAGAGTGGGTGCGAGAGAGAGAGCGTACTAGAGTACTCGTGTGAGAATGAATGTATGTGTGTAAGATTACGTGTGTGTGTGTATGTGGGGAGAGGCTTTGTCTTTCTCACGGCTGCCTCCAGCACACAATGTGGTGCCTCATAGCTCAGCTGAGTGTTAAGACTGAAGACTGAAGAGAAGGAAAGCACACCCACACATGAAGGAGGAGATGGGGATGGTAGAGAGAGAGGAAGAGGTGGGAGTCGGTGGGGGGGTAAGAGAGGGAGTATGAAAAAGCAGTTAATACAAAGAATGAAATAGAAGGAGAGAGAGAGAGAGAGAGAGAGAGAGAGAGAGAGAGAGAGAGAGAGAGAGAGAGAGAGAAAGGGAGAAAGTGAACGGATGTAGTGGACCTCCCTCAAACAGCTCCTTTGGTAAGACAAACTTCCCAGATTAACATGTCTTGTCTAAAACTCTTTGGCAGATGCTCTCTCTCTCTCTCTCTCTCTCTCTCTCTCTCTCTCTCTCTCTCACTTTTGTTTTTATCCCTCCCTCTACCTCCCTTTCTCTGTATATGCTATTGAATAAAACATTAAAATATTGTATATTTAAGAGATTAGGCGGGACACTACCTTGTTGCAACTACTACAAGAAACAAAAAAGTTCACTCATTTGTTATCTGTAACCGCTTATCCAGTTCATGGTCGCTGTGGTTTCGAAGCCTACTCTGAATTACTGGGCGCAAGGCAAGAACACACCCTGGAGGGGACTCACTCCTTTGGTCACTTTAGAGTGGGCAATCCACCTACCAACGTGTGTTTTTGGACCGCGGGAGGAAACCGGAGCACCCGGAGAAAACCCATGTAGACACGGGAGGAACACCAAACTTGGAGCGAGGCTCGAACCCACAACCCAAGGACTCTGTAGCTGTGTGGCTGTGACACTACCTGCTAGCTGTGTGCTGCCCCAAAAGGAAGAGAATCAAATAATAATATTGAAAATATTAATATTAATAATAATAATAACAACAACAATACTACTACTACTACTACTATTACTACTACTACTACTACTACTAATAATAATAATAATAGTAATAATAGTAATAATAATAATAATCATAATAATAATAATAACAACATATTTCCCAACTCTCCTCTCCCATGTGTGCCTTAACATAATATTGTCATAGTGGGTTCTTTGTTATTACAGTTTGGTGCTCTGTTGGTGTTGTTTGTGGGGGGCTATTGACTTTCCTATATCTGCAGGTAATCTCTAACCTATTTTGTTTTTAAAACAAACTCCTTTACTATCTGTTTTATGCTCAGAAAAAACTGCATTATATTTAACAATTTAATTTATTAATTAATTTTAAAGAAAGTGTGTCCAAGTGAATTTGGCTAAATCTTAAGGGAATATTTTGTATTCCATATAAAAAATAAATAGAAACAATAATTCATTTTAATATTATTTTATTATATTTATTTATACTTTAGTCCTGAAGGATACTTTTCCCCCCTCCTGAGTATTAATTTAGTATAGCTACAGTCTCCAAATTAATTTTATTATTACTAAGTTATATATTCTATGTTTATCTTATACATTAAAAAAGGTTTTATATTGTAGAAGAAACTATCAAATGACAGTCTCTATCAGTTACAATAAGAACTGTAGGACTGGTTGTCAATGTATTTATGTGTGTGTGTGTGTGTGTGTGTGTGTGTGTGTGTGTGTGTGTGTGTGTGTGTGTGTGTTTTATTGGTCTGTTTTTAAAGCATCCTGCTGAGAATTGGCTGCTGCTAATCCTCCTCCTCACTCCACACTATCACCTCTACCACCAAGCATTATCACCTCTTAAAAGAGTACTAAGTCATTTTTACCACCAACATGTAGAAAGGAATTGTCATGAAAGTGATTGTTTTTTACTTTTCCATTTTTTCTATGTAGCACCACTCTCATGTATGGCAAGCCAAACAGGAAATATTTAATGAACTTTGATATATATAGAATGAAAGTTGATATATATGGAATGAACGCTGATATATATAGAATGAAAGTTGATATATATAGAATGAACTTTGATATATATAGAATGAAAGTTGATATATATAGAATGAAAGTTGATATATATAGAATGAACTTTGATATATATAGAATGAAAGTTGATATATATAGAATGAACGCTGATATATATAGAATGAACTTTGATATATATAGAATGAACTTTGATATATATAGAATGAAAGTTGATATATATAGAATGAACTTTGATATATATAGAATGAACGCTGATATATATAGAATGAACTTTGATATATATAGAATGAAAGTTGATATATATAGAATGAACTTTGATATATATAGAATGAACGCTGATATATATAGAATGAACGCTGATATATATAGAATGAACTTTGATATATATAGAATGAAAGTTGATATATATAGAATGAACTTTGATATATATAGAATGAACGCTGATATATATAGAATGAACTTTGATATATATAGAATGAAAGTTGATATATATAGAATGAACTTTGATATATATAGAATGAACGCTGATATATATAGAATGAACTTTGATATATATAGAATGAACGCTGATATATATAGAATGAACTTTGATATATATAGAATGAAAGTTGATATATATAGAATGAACGCTGATATATATAGAATGAACTTTGATATATATAGAATGAAAGTTGATATATATAGAATGAACTTTGATATATATAGAATGAACGCTGATATATATATAGAATGAACTTTGATATATATAGAATGAAAGTTGATATATATAGAATGAACTTTGATATATATAGAATGAACGCTGATATATATAGAATGAACGCTGATATATATAGAATGAACTTTGATATATATAGAATGAACGCTGATATATATAGAATGAACGCTGATATATATAGAATGAACTTTGATATATATAGAATGAAAGTTGATATATATAGAATGAACTTTGATATATATAGAATGAACGCTGATATATATAGAATGAACTTTGATATATATAGAATGAACGCTGATATATATAGAATGAACTTTGATATATATAGAATGAAAGTTGATATATATAGAATGAAAGTTGATATATATAGAATGAACTTTGATATATATCGAATGAAGGTTGATATATATAGAATGAAAGTTGATATATATAGAATGAACTTTGATATATATAGAATGAAAGTTGATATATATAGAATGAACGCTGATATATATAGAATGAACTTTGATATATATAGAATGAAAGTTGATATATATAGAATGAACTTTGATATATATAGAATGAACGCTGATATATATAGAATGAACTTTGATATATATAGAATGAACGCTGATATATATAGAATGAACTTTGATATATATAGAATGAAAGTTGATATATATAGAATGAACGCTGATATATATAGAATGAAAGCTGATATATATAGAATGAACTTTGATATATATAGAATGAACACTGATATATATAGAATGAACATTGATATATATAGAATGAACTTTGACTGTCTCGTTTCCGAAGACTTTACTGCTATCTGTTTATTGTTGCCATGGAGGCAATCACCAGCCTCGCGGTGCGCGATTTCAAAATAAGAGCGGACAGCGCGATTGAAAAAAAAATCATAATAAAAAAAAAACTTTTCAAAACAGCTCTCGTGCCAGAAATAGATGACCAATGGGCCTAAAAAGGCCAGGAGGCTATTTGAGTATGGGGGATATAGAATGAACGCTGATATATATAGAATGATCATGGCCAAGGACTTCCGAACCATTCTGGAGGATCATGTGCATTCAATGGTTCAAACATTGTATCCTGAAGGCGATTCCGTGTATCAGGATGACAATGCACGAATACACACAGCAAGACTGGTGAAAGATTGGTTTGATGAACACGAAAGTGAAGTTGAACATCTCCCATAGCCTGCACAGTCACCAGATCTAAATATTATTGAGCCACTTTGGGGTGTTTTGGAGGAGCGAGTCAGGAAACGTTTTCCTCCACCAGCATCACGTAGTGACCTGGCCACTATCCTGCAAGAAGAATGCCTTAAAATCCCTCTGACCACTGTACAGGACTTTCTCAAGACAAATTGCTGCTGTATTGGCCACAAAAGGAGGCCCTACACCACACTAATGTATTATTGTTGTCTAAAACCAGGTGTTTTAGTTTCATTGTCCAACCCCTGTATGTCAGCCTTCATTCTATATATAACAGTGTTCATTCTATATATATCAGCTTTCATTTTATATATATCAGCGTTCATTCTATATATATCAGCGTTCATTCTATATATATATCAGCGTTCATTCTATATATATCAGCGTTCATTCTATATATATCAGCGTTCATTCTATATATATCAGCATTCATTCTATATATATCAAAGTTCATTCTATATATATCAACTTTCATTCTATATATATCAAAGTTCATTCTATATATATCAAAGTTCATTCTATATATATCAACTTTCATTCTATATATATCAGCGTTCATTTTATATATATCAAAGTTCATTCTATATATATCAAAGTTCATTCTATACATATCAGCGTTCATTTTATATATATCAAAGTTCATTCTATATATATCAGCGTTCATTCTATATATATCAACTTTCATTCAATATATATCAAAGATCATTCTATATATATCAACTTTCATTCTATATATATCAAAGTTCATTCTATATATATCAGCGTTCATTTTATATATATCAAAGTTCATTCTATATATATCAACTTTCATTCTATATATATCAAAGTTCATTCTATATATATCAGCGTTCATTCTATATATATCAACTTTCATTCTATATATATCAAAGTTCATTCTATATATATCAAAGTTCATTCTATATATATCAACTTTCATTCTATATATATCAAAGTTCATTCTATATATATCAGCGTTCATTCTATATATATCAACTTTCATTCTATAATATATCAAAGTTCATTCTATATATATCAACTTTCATTCTATATATATCAAAGTTCATTCTATATATATCAGCATTCATTCTATATATATCAAAGTTCATTCTATATATATCAACTTTCATTCTATATATATCAAAGTTCATTCTATATATATCAACTTTCATTCTATATATATGAAAGTTCATTCTATATATATCAGCATTCATTCTATATATATCAAAGTTCATTCTATATATATCAACTTTCATTCTATATATATCAAAGTTCATTCTATATATATCAGCGTTCATTCTATATATATCAAAGTTCATTCTACATATATCAGCGTTCATTCTATATATATCAAAGTTCATTAAATATTTCCTGTTTGGCTTGCCATACTCATGAGACCAAGAATCGAGTCGCTTTGTTGCCCCTGACTGAACCAGTTTATTCATCTTAGAGGTGTTATAGATGATGGAACATAAGTGAAATGATTTGATGATCTTTAGCAAGACCATTATTGAGTGTAAAAACTGATGCTGGATGATTGGTTCTGGATCACAAGCATCACTCCATCTCATCTCAAAAAGGTTTGCCTGAGAACACAGTTCCACTGCCTCAGTGCAAACCTGGGGGCTTTTTATACCTCATGCACACACTTCTCACTGAGCTCCGTGAAATTAGGATCATTTTGTATACAAGCTGTGTGTACAAAATTGAATACCTGTGGCCTGAGTGGGTTCACCAAATTCACTAAATTCAATGCGTGTCTATAAACCCATGGAAGCATTTGTTACCCCTTAAATTAGTTTTTAGTAATCTCTGTAGTTATTACTACTGGACATTCTGATTTAGACAGTGATGTTAAAATCACTCTAGATTTCTGCTGACCCCTGTGACCACCCAAACCACACAACAGGTTAGAAAGCAGGCCTTCGGCTCTCAGTGTAAAGTTTCACACTAGCGTTTTTCCTTTGCTTTGTTCTTAAGTCTCAGACGAGTGATAATTCACAGCCTCCCCCCATAGCAGCACTTAAACACGTGGATTCATTTTAAAGAAAGAGGATATCATTTGCAGTTTTTCCTTTAACTTAGTTGAATAGACAAGCCACAATTGACTATTTTTGTACTAGAGTTTATAGTTTTAACTAGCATCATGCACATTGCATCACACATTTGGCTATTACATCAAATAGTTGTAATGTCCAAGAACAAATGTACCAAATCCAGGTTCTAGATGGCTGCTAATCCGGTTTTCAGTTATGCTAGCATAGATATGCCATATGATGCCATACAGGTTTATATTAAAAACTATATAAAAACAAGATTTGATGTGGTGTGTAATGATTTAGGAATGCTGACTTTATAATGCAAAATAGAGTATAAATGTCCTCTTCTTTCTCTAAGTGTTATAATTGTCACTGTAGTACAGAATGAAAACAGCAGACTTGAGACACCAATTTGTCTTGGCTTGGGCTTGGAGTTGAATCAAAAAAATGTTCTGAATTGAGAGTAGACACAAAAGCCTTTGATTAAGTTCCACACACACACACAATGTAGAATGAGTTTGACATCAACACACACACACAATGTAGAATTTGTACAAAAAATGCAGCATATTATTCAACTAATTTTGAGAGAAGAAAATTATATACCGTTTAGCTGAAGCCCTTTATAATTATGAATGCAAACTTTGACAGAGTTAGCTGCCTTAACTGGATTGCTAAAATCTAACAGGTCATTAACTTACATTTGTGTGCCCATAGGATAGCTGAAGATCCCTTATAATCAATACGACATTCCTAAATATGATGTGTCATTCTTTCATTTTCTGTAACTGCTTATCCAGTTCAGGGACATGGTGGGTCTGGAGCCTACCCAGAATCACAGGATGCAAGGTGGGAACACACCCTGGAGTCTTTCTCAGGGCGATGCACACTCACACATTCACACCTATGAGCACAATTTTTGAGTAGTCAAGCCACCTTGCAACATGTGTTTTGGACTGTGGGAGGAAACTTCAGCACCTGAAGGAAACCTACGCAGACAATGGGAGAACACACTAAACTCCTCACAGGCACCCAGAGCAGGGGGGCTCAATCCCATGACCCCAGGACCCTGAAGCTGTGTGACTATGACACTACCTGTTGCTTTACCGTGCCACCCATGACAAGTTATTATTATTATTATTATTATTATTATTATATTATTTTTTTTGTATATATATATTTAACCAACTATCTCATCAATTTCTGTCAAGATTTTAATGCCAAACCTACCCTTATATAATTGGAATATAAATAAATATCAAAATAATTTTGGGAATTGACACTTTGAATGGACTCAACTGCTATTACTCAGGATCAAAATCCAGATTCTACTATACCTGTAAATTTTCATACCTAGTCTTTGCTATCCATATTTGGGATAAGGGCAAAATGGTTTGAATTAGGGTTGGTTTTTTTTAACATTAAAAGGTTTTATGTTTGATTCTCTTCCACTGATGCCATCAGTATTGTACATGTTTGGAAATAATAGACCCTAGAATAAGAAATAATCTGATATTGCAAATGTCCAGTACATTTCCATCCCTCATCTGGGTCTACATATTCATGGAACTTTGCTCCATTGAGTATTTTTCTTCAATATGAACTTAATGACAGACTGTTAATGTTTGCTACGTTCTTACAATGCCAAAAGAGGGGATTATTTACCTTCCTTTTGGGATTAAATCCAACATACAGAAGTACGTACAGCGGGCAACAAAGGGCCCAACCCTGTTAGGAAACAGGCTCCTAGAACTATACACAGTCCAAATGAGAGGCATTTGAAGTGAAAGAAATCTGAGAGTAAGACTCAGTTGATATGCATCTTTTGTAAGCAGGTGTGTCATAACACTCATTGCTAGCCAAACAAACTTTGCTGCATAATCCATCACTGAGCAATCGCTTTCACAGCACTTCTGGGTTTATTATGCTTAGACATCAGGCGCCTAGATTTGTCCAGATTTCAGCTCAGGACTTGAATGGGTCTTGGACATGATGTGGAGAATGCAAGGTCTGCTGGTCTCTAACATGGCAAAGCAAATAAAAAGCACAATCTGACAATCATATCTCTCTACAGACAGAATAGGCAGTAAAACAGAAGCTTAGTTATTGGACACTATGAAAATAAACAACAGTTTTCAGTCTCATACGGGAGGCTTTGAAAACAGCAGGTTTCTATTTGATAAGCCGCAAAAAATAAGAACAAGACTTTCAGGATATGAAAAATAATCAGAAACTTGCACGAATTTTGGAATAAAGTAATAATATAATTTTATGAATGTGGAAAACCTCACTTGGAATACTAAAGGGATGTATTGTATTTTATTCCAAACAAATGCAGTTTTATTAATAGTGGGTAAAATTAAAATATTATCTTTTAAACACCCATTTATTATTTGTTACCAATTCCAGCTCTCGAATCAAAGTTTATCTGATGGGGATAGGTTTGATATTATGAATTTAGTTTTCTATAGTAACTAATTAAAAAAAAAAGAATCTCCTTATTTAAAATTGTTTTTCTTTGACTTCCCCTTTCCTGCTCCCTGCCTCTGTGGTCCTACCTTCAGAGTGTGTGTGCTAATCAGTTTTTGCTTTTCAAATGAAGACAATTAGTTAGACATGGGGTGGTGACCCAAGATCAACACTTTGAACGGTTAGGTTTGGCTCTAATTTCATTTGTCTATCTGAGTCTAAAGAGACAAATTAGAGGGCAGCCCGGATCCACAGGAGGTCCTTCGGATCTTGCCAGAACCTGAAAGGAGCCAGCTGCTCCAGACATGGGAAATAGTGTGAAAGCGATAGCCCGGAAAAATTGAATTACACAGTATACTCCGGGAAATACATGGCTAATGTAGCAATTAGCATTGCCTGCAGTCAGTGGGTGATAATTCTGACCTGCAGTTTGCATGATGCTAACTATTGGGCTATACACTTCTATTACTTGTTGGCAACATTAGCCTGTAGCTCCAGTGCAGATCTATAATTGGGACCATTGGGAAATAATGGAAATATGTTTTTTCTCCAAGCCAGTGCAACAAACACTCCTTATTCACTACATTGGACTATATCAAGGATGATCAGTCATTTATCTGGCTCATATAGTCATAACACAAATATCTGCATTAGTCTTTGTGTCTTAAAAAGGCAACCACATAGAAGATGTACACTTGGGGATTCCCAATAGGACCAGCTATCTCAAGTATTGGCCCTATTGTCAGGAGATGGCCAGTTTGGTTCAGAAAAGAAATGGAGCAGTCAAAATGCCCTTACAGAAAAAAGGATATAGGCAGAAAGAAAGAACATTAATACTTTTATTTGTTTATATTTCATAAAAGTTTTTTACTGTTCAGGGTCATGGTGGGTCCAGAGCCTAGAGCCATTGGACTGTTTATTTACTGCTTGAATTACCACAGAGACTCATTTGTAACTCAAATTGTTTAGTGTTGTAGCACAACAGTCTACGTTTATTTTCATGTAGTTATCAGTGTCCTGAATTTGGAATTAGTTCCACTTTAATTAAAAACTACAGCAAAAATATAAAGCTATAAAGCAGAAGTAGAGCAACATTTTCATCTCTTTACATGCTTTTCAAAGATACAGTTTCTTTTAAATCAGTTAGCGTCTTGTAAATCGGAGCAACTTTGTTTGTTTCCACATTTACAGAGTTAGGGACATATATAAACACGCAAGGACTTTCCAGCATCTGACCAGAGATTTATTTAAAAATTTTTTTGTGAATATTTCTTTCAAACCCACAGCATCAGGGCCCAGGAACTGTGAGTCAGCAACTCTACCTGTTGCACCATCAAATACCCCCCCACTCCCAAAAAAAAAAAAAAAACATGCTGCTGATGTTCATAAAACAATGCATTGACCATCCCAGAACCTCAACATTACTGAATATGTTTGTGTTCATTGGATTGTGCGAAGTTCTAAAACTAAACTTTGGTGTTGTAGCTGCAGATTTTTTTGAAACAAGTCTCCTGAATAGAATGGTACATGTAGAAAATCCAACATGAACACGCACTAAATATTCACCACATCTATCCCATTTAGTCCATTTCAGGGTTGCGGTGGTAGCCAAGCAAGGAAGCCCATGTTCTCCCCTGGCAACTTTCCATAGCTCCTCCTGGGGGATCCGAAGGCATTCCTGGGTCAACAGGGAGATAATACCTTCAGTGAGACCTGGGTTTACCTCAGGGCCTCCTTATAGTTGGCCAGGTCTGGTATACTTGCAGTGGGAGGCGTTGAGGGGGCAACATGATCAGATACCTGAACTACCTCAACTGACTCCTCTAATAAAAAGAAACAGTGACTCTACTCTGAGTTCTTACTTTAGCCATGTATCAGCAGTATATTGTTTTAAAGTTATATTTAGTTTATGAGGCCACTGTGCAATTGTCTGATAAATATATAAATATATATTTTAACAAAGTGAATATACACAAATAAACCATAACATTATAACTGCCTCCTTGTATCTACACTGACTGTCCATTAAGTATACATTGAGTTCCACTTACCTTCCAGAAAATAGTCCATTTGTTGCTCTGTATATTTTATTCTCCCCCTTTCACCCTGATTTTCAATGGTCTGGACCACCACAGGATCACCACAGAGCAAAATGGGCAGTCAGTGTAGAAACAAGCAGATGTATTATGGTTGTTCTGGGTAGATTGAATAGATCCTATGTTGTCAGGTTTTTCCTGCAGAAAAGGGCCCCCTATGAATTTTAAAGCTCATTATTTAATTTGTGAGAATAAGCCCTTCAAATTGACACAGAAATAAGAAAATTAAAAAGGATGTTTATATTGCAGCATTGTTTGGCAGGTCTTGGCATTTTCCCAAGAACCACTGCAAGGATGCTTGTCTTTGAAACATGAGAAACATGCAATAATATAGGGCAAATCACTCTCTGTTTCTCTCTATCTCTCCCACAGCCACGGTCATCCATTCTGTGGTCGCTATATTTGCCAAAAACATAGTTTGAACCCTGCTCCATCTCCATGGATGCTGGAATGGCCTCCTGGTCTCATTTGCTTAGAGAGAGAGCTTAGTATGGGGATAAGGAGGGCGAGGAGGGGTTAATGAAGACAAATGTGCTTTGTCTGTTTTATCATGAATCAAATCTGTAGACAGCGACACTACATTATCCAGCAAATTAGAACTAGGTGGCATAAGGACATTTGTGAGAATGTTACTTTTACAATGTTCACAATTGCAACATAATCTTTCATTGGTGTTCAAATGGCTTTATATAATTTTCTTTCCTTGTATTTAATAGTATTTTGGCAGCTGTCATCTTGGTACACACTATGCAATGGTAAGATATTGTTCTTTTGCATGTTTGTCCAAAAACAGAAGACAAGTGTTAGCCTTCAACATCCCAACTATACACTGAATGATCACTGGATTAGAAGCACCTATCTTTTGTCTACACTCATTGTCCATTTTATCAGCTCCACTCACCATACAGGACCGTAGTCCACCTATCTTTCTGCAATCTTTCTTATACCCATTTCACCCTGTTCTTCAATGTTCAGGACTCACACTGGAGCACAACAGAGCAGGTATGATTTGGTTGGTGGATCATTCTCAGTGCTGCAGTGATACTGAAGTGGGGTGTTACCGAATGTTGCACTGGTACAAGTGGCACACTGTCCACTCTGTTAGACACTTCTAACTCATTGCCCCACTTTTAGATGTAAAATCAGAAATAGTAGCTCATCTGTTGGTTTGTGGACTATTCTCAATCCAGTTAGGGCTTTAAAGCTCTAGCAGCACTGCTGTGTCTGATCCTATCATACCAGCACAAAAAAAAAAAAATAAAATAAAAAAAACACTAAAACATCACATCCACGTAAGCGTCAATACAGTGCTGAAAATCCACTACCTAAATGATACCTGCTCTGTAGTGGTCCTGACCATTGAAGAGCAGAGTGAAATGGGAATAAGAACGCAGGTGTAGGTGTTTCTAATCATTCACACACACACAATATCCTATGTGTGTAAGAGAGAGAGAGAGAGAGAGAGAGAGAGAGAGAGAGAGAGAGAGAGAGAGAGAGAGAGAGAGAGATTTTGGTATTGATTACAATTAATTTTAAATGATTCCAATGGGAGGGTCTTATGTCATATGTGTACATACATAGGAGTCAAGCATCCCACAGCACAACAAAGTTTAGTAATTGGGCAAGTAACATGGAGCTTCAGAAATAAATGCAATATTGTATGAAGTGCCATTGCTCTGCAGGAATGGAGTCTGACACCTCTGAGAATTTCAATGTTCCTAAATGGAGCCTCAGGCCATTTATATTAATGTGAACAAGGGAGAATACTTACAACAATCACAAACAGGTGTGACAGACCAACGGACTGTCTGAGTTTTCACAGTGTTTATGGGAGAACATGAGGTCAGTATATGAAGGCAGAAGAATAGGCTGTAGCCTGGGGAAGAGGTCCTGTCTCCAAGCCAGCTTTCTCCCACAAGAGGCTTTCAAATGTATACAGTTCTCCCCTCATATCAAGTGCAGCCCATGAGCGAAAGCATGTGCAGTGTCCGAAGCTTGCTTTCTGATTTGTGTTGATTCTGAAAAACTAGTGTAGCTAACAAGGAATGGAAATTTGCCCAACACTATATCAAATTCAGCAGAATCTGTGACTTTTTGACTTTTAGAACCCCACTCCGGGTGAATGTCTGTGAGGAGTTTGGTGTGTTCTCGCTGTGTCTGTGTGGGTTTCCTCTGGGTGCTCTCATGGTCCAAAAACACACAATGGTAGTGTTCATATGTATGAATGTGTGAGTGAATGTTCTGTGAAGGACTTTTGCCGACTCCAGGGTGTGTTCCCGCATTGCACCCAGTGATTCCGGGTAGGCACCAGACCCACCGCTACCTTGAACTGGATAAATGGTTACAGACAATGAATGAATGAATGAATAAGTTACAATTTATATATATTATATAAGTTATCTTTCCTGTATTGATCATGAATAGAGTTGATATTTTAAATGAATACACCATTAATTTTATTATACATCATATAGCACAGTCAGATTCTCTTGGTCTATGGTTATGTTTTTCAACAATGGCGATCTTTCAGTGAGACACATTAGCCATTTATCAATATGTGTTCTTGTCTGTACTTCTGTCCTTGTGGACTTCAGAAATGTCATCAGTTGCAGCCCAAGTACTGTTCCATTTAAAGTCCAGATCTAGCAAATTACAGTCCAAATACCCGGACGTGTTCTTGCTCCACCCATATTATTGAGGATGCTTTGGCATGTGACTTCTTTAGACTTGAGAGATATCTTATCTTAAATAAATGCATTCTGCATCAACCTCAGCATCTCCCCCCACAGTAATTGATTTTTCACTGGCTGGTCTCCTTTGCTTATTACCATCTCTGCTAGAATAAACAGAATAGAAAAGCTTCCAGTAAAAAAGTGTATTTAATGTTTTGGAAGCTTGTGTAATAGTCAGCCAGCATGACACTGCTCAGCAATAATCAGCATTCATTCATTCATTGTCTGTAACCGCTTATCCAGTTCAGGGTTGTGGTGGGTCAGGAGTCTATCCCAAATCACTGGGTGAAGGCAGGAACACACCCTGAAGGGAGCGCCAGTCCTTCACAGGGCGACACACATTCACTCACACTCAAACCTAGGGACACTTGAGTCACCAATCCACCTACCAACATGTGTTTTTGGACCATGGGAGGAAACCAGAGCACCCGGAGAACACACCAAACTCCACACAGAAAATCACCCAGAGCGAGACTCGAACCCACAACTTCCAGGTCCCTGGAGCTGTGTAACTGCAACACTATCTGCTGCACCACAACAGGAATTATTATTGACATTATTTATTAATTATATTAGCTAAGAGTGGTTTAACTATAGATAGAATTTTTACCAAGCATCTTTTGACTGATTGAGGACAATTGTGCTAAAGACTTTTCTTTAAGGTAGGTTTACCAGCTTGGCTTGCCGTTCCACTGTGATTGACACAGTAAAGACAGCAGTCTTGATGACATCTGCGTTAGCTTTGCTTCGTAGCAGAATAAATGTTTGGAAAGCTGTTGGCAAGGCCCCTGTAGAAACCAGATGTCAAGGTCATTCCTAATTGACAGGTTATTCTTCTCGCTTGGAAAACCTGAGCCAAGAATTAAGAAGAAGCTCACTGTAAATGGTGGTAATACAGAAAAGTTTTACAACTTCAGTATAACCACATTTTGGATTTTATTTCATCAGTCTTGGAATTCTTTCTGAGATTAAGGCTTTTAGGACAGGAAATTCATTTTGTTTAACAGTTTGCCTTGAAGAAGTGATATGGATTATAAAAGAATTACCATATCTTAGGTCTAAGTGATTCAACAGAAGAATGGTTGTTTTTATTACATTTGGTAGTGTATGTGTAGTCTATTTGTAGAGAAAGTAGACATTGAGAAACGTTTGAATGGTAGGTACATTGTGTGAAGCTTATACTAAACACCTATGTATTAACATTTTATGTCTTATACTGATGTCGATCATACATTTTGCCCTGTACTAGTTCAAAGCATGTTCATTTTCACACTGAGGAGTCTCAAAGCAATCTATTCCATTCATTTCGATAAAAGCCAATAGATCCTGTTTTGTACTGCTGTATCTGGGGAATTATAGTTTGAATGGTGCCTTATACGTAATAATATAAGAACACACAGGCTAGCTGACAAAATTATTACATGTAAATATTACCTCATATCCTGTATAAAACAAGCCATTGGTATATTTCTATTGTGTTAGTCTAGTCTAGGATAAACTTCAGGTTTTATATGATGCATCCAAAAGTTAAGGTAAGCTAAACCCATCTGAAGGTTAGTTAAGTTATCGTGTAGTGTAGCCTACAGCATACAGATATATTACTATGAGCAGGTTATAATACTGGCATTAAATATCAGTTAGTCCATCAGTGGTCTGATGTGGGGCTTTCTGGCCACAGGACTGTCTGTATTATGACACTTCTATTTCTATCACTTATACTGAGATTATGTAATGCAAATTATCCATAAATACACACACATGCATGGATAAACTTAAATTACCCACCTCCCAATGAAACAGTAATGCCACTACGGATACGTAAAAGAAGCCTTCCATCTTTATTGACACAAGGGCATGTATTCTGCAATATAACTGGTGGATTCAGAAGAGGATAAAGTCCCAGAGACACTCTGAGAGAAACCTGTTACACCATCTCTTCATGTAAAGCTAATCTCATTTGAATGGGGTTAATAATGATTGTAAAAAAAAAAAGTTAAATATATGTAAATGACTGACATGGACTATTTGGACAAGATTTAAATAATTGAGAAACTCTGCTAATAATTATGTTACCCCACCTTTGTTTCTTAAAGAGTCTTGGCCTTATATTTGGTCCATGTGGTTTACATGAAGTTGAACACAAGTTTGCCTCCATTTTCCTGGCAGAAACCATCTGGGCGGTTTACGCTTCTGGTGGCTGAACACTCAGCTGTAATCACTGTGACGTTTGGTGGCAATCAGGCCAAAATAACACAGAGTTTTAGAAAAGGAGCTGTAAGGGAGGTCAAGTTTTCTCTCAACATGGTAAACCAAGCTCTGCATATCAGCATAATGTTGTTTTAAATGGGAAGGATGAGTTTTCCTGGATTCCTCCCTCTTCTAAAAGAGCAGGGAGGTTTTACAGAGGTCCATTAAAAACACATTGTCTGATAGGATCTAGGGAACAACTTTCTTCTGCTTAGCCAAGCAGCTGCAACTGGAAGCAGACATTGCTCATTAATCACAGTATTTGCCTTTTACAATGCACCGTTGCATTCTTTCTCTTACTGTGTGTATGTGTGTGTGTGTTGGGGTCAACTTTGTGTGTATCAATCTTCATTGGAGAGCATTATTCACCCACCAGAGTTTGAGATGAAAGATGGATAAGAGTCTCTGCCAGTCTTGCCATACACCAAACCCAAACCGTTGTTGTTCACTTGCTCCTTTATGCTTCATACGCTTGTAAGGGCACTTAAGTAAAGTGGCAAAAACAGTAATGGTGACACAGCGTGGGATTGGGGGACACTCACAGATGAGTGAGATTGGAGACATCTAAAAAGAATGAGGTGTCAAAAGTGGCAATAAACAAGCAACAAAAAGAGAATCTGATCTCCACCTGTATTTATCTTTCAGTGACATTTATAATTACAACAAGGACAGTACTACTTACCTGCTCATTAGACGTGGCACCGTGAGCACTGGACTATGGGGAACGGTGGGAGCAGGGGTTGAGTCATCATGTGCGTGTAAAGAGAGGTAACATATGTTAATATAAGTTATGTAATTCAAGTATACTTACATGTAACATCTTTCAACATCAAATCATGCATGTGTATTGATGTTATAAGGACATATGTGATTGGTCTCTTATGATTCAGTGATTGATTAATTAGTAATGGTTTCCTAGAGCCCATATTGGTTTAGCTGTGGGTGGAACTAACGACCATTTAAGGGTGATCCAGCTCTTAAAATTTGAGGGGAGATAGACCTTGCATGAGGGACTGGAGAGTTGCATGCTCATTAGATTTAGGACATAAAGAGTGCAAAGTAGGAGTGACAGACCACTTATTGTGGCACAGCCTGGGTAAACTGGTTAATCCATTACAAGTTGCTTTTGTTTTCCTGTATGTTTTGTATGTATCTTTGTCCAAAATAAAGTCTCACTGTGGAAATCACACCATCATCGTCTTGCCCACTATCTAAAACAGCTTATTCAAATAAGATCACCTCTGACCATTCGGGAAACATCACCACAGAATCCTATTTCCCAATTCGTAGCATAGAATAGAGCCAAGGTGGTGGTGACTGGGAGAGTTATTGGAACTGAGATATCTCACTGTGAAAGCCTCAGTCCTACAGGGCTTCATTTCAAACCATTTGGGTGGTTATACAGCAAAGCAAAACAATATGTGGTGTCAGCAGCCTGGAGAGAGGCTCTCTTTCCTGATGATTTTTTACCTATAACTTAAAGTGTCTCGCTCACTGGGAATGGTCAGTACGTTGAAGTTCCAAATTCATTCCTTAGAAAGTGTATTGTGTTAACATATAAAGGGGTCATCTACCAATGTTTCAAAATGAGCCTAATTAAATCCTTAAAATGAAAATGAAGCCACACAATGTGGGCAATGTGAAGAGTTCTGTTCTAGAGGAATTTACATATTCAAAATTATACACAATTATATTTATGAAAGTTTTTATTGTTTATAATAAAATGTATAACACTTCATATGAAACCCAGGGTAGCACACTTATGTTCACTGGTATTTTCGGCCTGCTGATTCCTTTCACCAGCATTGTAAAGTAATTTAGAATGAAGTTTCTTTATGACAAACAGTGTCACAACAAAATGCTTTAAATGACCTTCTTTACATCCCAAAACTTGAATGATGTAGAAAATGTGAAAGATTGTTTGAGTTCCTATTTAGTAAGTACACATTTTGTTATTTAATTGTAAACAACATCAGTTAATATTGGTTGGTTCTTAAACTCTAAACGTTGCACAATTTAGATGCAATCAAATCCTCCAAGCATGTTGAGCTGCAATGGTGTTGAATTAGCAGCAGTTTCAAAACTGGCTTTGGAGGGAATCTTCATATTTTCAGCACAGAGATCTTGATTAGTGCTACAAATGGCTTCAATTACAATATGGGGTAAAACTTAGTAAAATACAATTCCTCATTGTTTATGACCATAGTGACCAAAATTTTGTAATTATGACTTTAATAGGGCATTTGACAAGCATGTGGCAGCATTACATTCTTATGGTTAATGCCTAGCTCCTGACTGATTGGAGAAGAGAGGTATACATTCAGCTGAAACAGTTTCAAAGATTGATTCCAGATGTGACTCTGCACTATTCTTAGATTATAACTGATCAAATTCATCAACTTATGCTTGCTCTAACAATGAAGAGTGACATAGAGGCCTTCACTTACTTCAGCTTCATATACACACCCTCTGTCTCACAGGAAGATAAATTAAATGAATAACATTCATATTCCACACAGATGTTCAGGAGCAGATGATGACGAGTTTTGGTGGGGGTTTGGGCCAGTTGGGTTCTAATTAAGACGTTTCCAGTAAATGGCTTTTGTAAGATTTAGTTTTATTTTAAAACATAGACCCTGTAATATAATAATTTGTAAATTACTTATATAAAAGCAATTATGTACAATGCACCACAAATTGGTTTCCAGGCTGATTCAAAGGCAATTTAGACAATTCTGGAGAACTTCCCCAATAGCACTTGTCCAAAATCACTACTTAACGCTGCCTTAGGCAGAAGGAACATAATTGGTTATCAGCCATAAGGCGGGGCCGAATGTGATTGGTTAACATGCATAGGGTGTGGATTTTTAATACTGTGTCATAAATCAGTAAAGCTCCACCTAGACCACTGTGTTTGTCTGCTCTGACAGCTAGACATTACTCTGGAAATATGTGTGCAATATAAATTTCTCTTTTTTTACTCTAGGCTTAGTTCTGTTTAATAATTTGTTATGAGTGCTGCAAAAATCTCAGTATTTTGTTTTGTTTAAATTGAGGATAATGTAACTGCCTCTGAGGAAGCACCAGAATGTTAGAATGCTTTGGTGCAGATTCTAAAGAAATACATTCCTTCACATTTGATTTATGATTGTTGCTATGGAGGAAACTGCAGAATCTTATACAATAATGCTCTGCTACCTCTGAGCAGGATTTTAAAGAAGTACATTCTGCAAACTGATTTATGAATGCTGCTGATGAAGAAGCTACAGAATGACATACAATAATGCTTTGCTTTCCCAGAGGCAGCAATCATGTCCTATTCAACTTTGTCTTAATACCTGCTGTAGAGGAAGAAGAGTATTATTGTATTAAAGTCTGCATCTTCTTCAGAGGCAGCAATCATAACTCAAATGTGCGGGAATGTGTTTCTTCAGAATCTGCCTCAGAGGCAGCAGAAAATTTCTAACAAATGATAAAACAGGACTGTGTTTACAGTAACAAAAAAAAAAAAAAAAGAAAGAAAAAAGAAAATTATACTGCACATGCTCTTCACATGCATGTTCCTGAATTTGGAGTCAGTTCCTCCTTAAGTAATGTAACAACAATAGCACACATAAGTCAATATTACCCACCTATAGATATATATCAAGATCAATATAATGTTCAAACATTTCAGTGTTGGAGGTCTCTCCAATGTCTAAATGCCTCCAGAAGCCAATTCTTGGCTGTGGCTGAGAGAAAGAGAAAGCCTGAGCCCGTTAAGACCAAGACCCCTAGTTTGCTTCCCCATTTATTGAGCCAGGGCTGCATATAAACAATGAACATTTTTTTCAGCATGCAAATAGACAAGAGAGCTAGCAAATAATGAGGAAACATTCTCTGAATTTTATTATTTAAAAAAAAAAAACTCTATTGGATTTAATTGTGAAAATAGCCTTCAAGTCTTGTAGACTTTCCACTCATCTGCACTGAGACCTTACATATGCATACATTTGTATACAACTCTTTTCATTTGTGAAATGGGGCACTCTGGAGCAGCTATGCCTATGCCAAGACACCGTGCTCAGTGCCAAACATCAGCCACCAATATATAAACCCCCCTGCTGTGTGACAATGGAGCTATTCCCTTTAGTAGTTAAGGTCTATCCAATACCTTTGGACGTGTTTATGTGCCATAATTACTGATCAAATATCAGTTACTGAATGCATGAAATCCTCACAGTATTGTTCCAACATATAGAGGTGGTTTCCCAGACAGGGATTAAGTCTAGTCCTGGACTACTGATCATTTTGTATGGATTTTGAAGGGAGGATATAGTCCAGGACTAGACTTAATCCCTGTCTGGGAAACACATAGTGTAAAACCTTTCCACAAAAATAGATGGTGTTACTGCCACAAATGGGAAACAAACGCCCTTCTAATACCCTTCATTTCACAAGAAATGTTGGATGAGTGTAGACAAACTTGTGTAACTTAATATGCTAAAGTTATAAAAGTATGGGCACGGTTCACCATAAGTTAATCAGATCTTTGATGAGTTTAAGCCAGAGATTTAAATTTTTTTTTTTTTTTTGCGCTGATCAACTCATTCATCTGTCTTTCCTATTGGAGCCTTGTGTCTTTTAAACCCCCTTTTCATCTCAATGTGATTCTTCCTGTGCATCTTTACTCTAGAAAGGATCCTTGTACAGGTCTTAGGGGGCACAACAAAGACATCCCGACTTGTGTAAAAAGATTTTTGTCTATGACACTGAGAGATGAGTTCAGCCTGGTCGTGTTAAGGTCTTTTTTGAAGTGAGAAGAGGTCACATAGCCATTGCATTGTCCAGTGGAATCTAGAATGACCCTACACTGTGGCCTCTGGGGTCAGGCTTTGGGCGTTGGGCATTTAGGACTCCTGTGAATGCAGAAGCAGATGCTTAAATGGCTGCTTCAATGGGATGCAACAAAGAAAAACCAACAAGGATAGAATTGGAGGAGGTGAACAGACGAAAAGGTTCCTGTCTTGGCTTTGAAATGATGGCCCCCTAAGTGAGAGGCTTGAAAAAGTATTGGACTAAATAGGAGCCATGTCAGTACCCCACTCAAGGGTTTAGCAAAGGTTCACCTGGCTTCAGGAGGAATATGACGTAATTGCAGAGAACATGGAGAACTGCAGATGATGCACAGAAGCCCTGGTCTTAGTGTTGCATTCGTGGAAGCTAAATGAACTACACAAACAAAATTAGGACATGGTCCATAGGCAAAATTATACCAAAGACATTATACAAGCTTGTGAACTTACAAATGTGCTTTCAACTATGTGCAAACATAGTCTTCTCAAGAAGAATTCTGAGGTATTCCGTAGCTATAAAACAATTCATTTTGTTGCCACCAGCTAATTTATATCAAATGGACCTAAAATGTTGTAAAATCATCACTTAGCTCCAGGGAACTGCTGTGTTTGGTGTGTTCTCCCTGTGTCTATGTGGGTTTCCTCCGGTGCTCCAGTTTCCTCCCACAGTCCAAAAACACACGTTGGTAGGTGGATAGATGACTCAAAAGTGTCCATAGGTGTGAGTGTGTGAGTGTGTGAGTGAATGTGTGAGCGTGTGTCACCCTGCAAAGGACTCCTGCCTTGTGCCCAGTGATTCCTGGTAGGACCTGTACCCACCGCAACCCTGAACTGGATAAGTGGTTACAGACAATGAATGAATGTTGTAAACACTAATGACATGAGTATATATGAGGGTATATATACTAAGGGGAGGGGTTCGGGCATGGTCAGTTGTTACATAACTCCAAAAATATCCTGAGGATATTTGTTTAAATAGTGTGAGATTGAAAAGAACATTTATATATTGTGAGTTCAATCCTCTGTGATACCACAGCCATCCAAGGCCCCTCTAGGGTTGTAGTATCTCTCCCCATCTTTCAGCATACTGCTGTCCAACATGTCTGTCTACTAGCAGGAGGTATTCAATGTCCTCCTCCAAGCACAAGCATGCTGAGCTGTAGTGACTTTGTGCTGGGGTTTTTTTCTTTCCAAGAAAGGTCATATTAGCCTTCAATCTCCCATTTTAGTAATATGAGATTATGGGGAGTCCTAGGGCAGATCTAAAATGGAGGTTGGGAGTAAAAATGTATGTCTATGAATGTCTACCTAGTTGATTCTCAAGACTGGGATTGTAAATTTGTCTGGGAAGTATTTGCCTGGCTCTATTTGAGGAAAGTTGATATACATCTAGAAAATCATCCTAGATCCCTGGTCCACTGATTTGCTCTATATTAATACTCTAAGGAGGGCTTGTTTTATGCTCTTATTTACCCCAAGAGAGCTGCCCTGCTTCCACAACCTTTGCATTAAGATTGATGCTGTGGAGAGGAATTTAGTGTAAAAGAATTTGGTGCTTGTCCAGGTGAAGCTCCTCCCCAAAAAACTTCAATATTTCCCACTGTCCAGCATTTGGTCATTTTTCCATGATCCTCCCATAAATAGCATGGACTAATTTATCTGTGTAAGATGGACTAATCCAAAGCAGTCCCCAGAGTGCTGATAGGACATTGTTTGTTTATTAATTTAGCCTTAAATGGTTTCTGTGGAGAACCTTGGCTGTGCCCATTGGTACAATGTTTCCATCACATGGATTTATGACAACGCTTTGGTCACAAGAAAGATGACCAGAATTTTTATTCTGATTATAATTTTTATTTACTTATTTTTTTAATGAGCACATCCTGTTTTCTGTGCTGGGGTTGTCATCTCTTAATGACTGATCTTGGATCAGGTGGTCCTATGAAAAAACTATAATTTGTAATGACTACAAATACTGTAAATTAAGTTAGACTTGCATCCATGATATATGATGTTAACCCAAGGGTTTAATGGTAGAAAAAAATCATTTTTAAACTCGTTTTAAACTAATTCATAGTTTTTACATTAAATCATTATTAATTACTTATGTGTGCAATAAAAATAATTAAATGGTTTAAAATTTAGTTTACATTCTGTATTAGATTTTTTTTCTTTCATCTATAAATGATATTTTTATTATTTATTATGCCAAATAAAAAAATAAGAAAAACATAAACAAAAGCCAGAAGTGCTTGTATTAGGCATTTCCCCACATTAGTCTAACTTAAAATTAGATACGTATTGTGTTTAGATTTTGTGTATATATATATATATATATATAATTCTATATAGAACTGATTGTGAATAGGGTTAAAAAAGGGTTTGTAGGGTTAAAAAAGGCTAAGCCAAAGTCAGTCTCTCCGTTTATTTAGCATCCTGAACTGAGTCAACACTATGCGGGTGGGTTTCACCATCTGCTGACAGATAGAGTCATCAGTGAGGAGAGTGGGGGGCTTCAGAGGCTAGGGGGCAGGGGTATAATGATCACTATCCCACTCTCTCTCAAACCCCCCACAAGTCTTCCACCAATGTCCCACTTATCCCAAACCAATCTTCCAAAAACTACCTTTATCACCATAGGCCCTCTCCCTCCCCCTCCAGCTCACATACTTCTGATGAGGTCTATTATACCTGTAGGAAGAGTCCTGCTGAGGAGATGACAGCGGGTAGAAAGGATGGACAGTTGGTGGGGGTTAAAGAGGGAGAATTCAAGAGGTTTCCCCATTAAGACTCCATCTGACTCAGTGAAAACCAATAAAGCTTCAGATAGATGATTCAGACAAAGATTCCTGGGCCATAGTTAACTTCCTTTGGTATTGACATTGGAACATGACTCTTTGCAGCTATTTTTTTTCTGAAATACTCCTTTGACTACTATTTGATATTAAGCATGATGACTATTTCATGACTTCCTGCTCTAGAGTATCACATTTTATTTAATGCTTTTCTATGTAGTTGAATACAGTTGAATGACTTTGTCCACAATAGGAGCTCCTTAAAGTAGTTGAATTTTCATGACTCTGGTTGCTGCTCCATCAAGAATGTAATTTCATATCTACTTAATTTTATCTTAAGATAAAAAAAAGCAAATCTCATGGGTTCACTGATAGAATGAGCCAGCAACTAGAAACAGGGTCAGTGGTCATTAATCAGGGAACATTGCTACAATTATTTACAGAACCACTCATTATTTGGCATCCCAGAGTTTTGTTCTAGCTTGAGCAGATTAAAATAGACTTTATATGAATTTTGTATAAACTTTCCTGAAATCATAAGGCTGTAATTAGTCCTATATTTATCCCTATATGGGGTAATATAGTTATCATAGCAGTGTAACCTGATTGATTAATTGATTAACCTGATTGATTAATATGATTTTAGTCCCTTTTAAATTTCATTACACATTTTTTTTGTGGACTACACAAAGGCACCAGTAAACATGCCTTTATTCTAAGAAATCTGATAAATTGAGATATTGGGTTTTTCCATAGAAATAGGAGCGAGAGAGATGAAAAAAATGTCAGATTAATGTAGACCACAGAGGCCTCCCAGCAGCCCCCGAACATCACACAAGCAGCAGCTGTCTCTAAGAGAGATGGAGGGCTTTTGTTGTTCAGGTAAACACAGAGATGTTCTGTTTGCTTTTCAGCATATACAAACACATTTGGAGAAGTGTGGCATGCCTCAGCCTCACAGTGTCACTTATCACCTCTTATTGCTCAAAATCAGTAGAAACCTCTAGCTGAATTTAGTGATTCATCAATGTTACATATCACATTAATTGGTGGAGAAATACAGCTCTGGCACTCACATGTGAGTTATTTTCTGAAATGCATAAATGCTCCCCAGAGAAACATCCTGTGTTGGCAAATGGCATCTAAAAGAGTGAGCGTCATTAACATTTTTAAGAATCCTATATGGAATGTAAAGCTTACGTAGCTTTTAAAGGTTTTTTAAATAGTGGAAAAAGATGGAAACATGATACACTCACAGTAGCACTCAGTAACATAACATTGAAATGTATTTATTTATTTAAAATGTAAAAATTAATTCACCAGTGAAGTACCGTTAAAAAATAATGAAGTGATTTTTTTAAGTTTAGTTACATTAGCTTTCCTTGGTCAAATGGTTTAAGTCTAATTATCAAACCAGACCAATAACTTAAACAAATTAAACCACACCACAAATAAAAACCAAATAAACCATCCCAGCAAAGAAATCATACCACATATTAAAACCGTGTTCATCAGCCATGGTCAGTTTATGTGCCAAAAGTTAAATACTATGACCAGGATGTCAAATGAAAATCAGTGACCTAGAAGAATGAAATCTATAGAAACATGTGACCTGCTGCTGCATTCAGTAGCCAAAAATAAACTCAAACAGAAGCCCAAGTTGAACTTTCTGCTGCAGACTTGAATCATGTTTAACTCACTCTCTTAGTGACTTCCTCACAAACACATTTCTCAGCTCTGAGTAAAAAAGGTAGTACACTTGTGTTTAAACAGATTGGAGGAGTGAATTATAGACCCTCAAACACTCCTCTACCTGGTCTTATTGATGTTTATTTCCCTAAATAAGCAATGACATTCATCACACAAGCTTAATGGCTATTTAAGTGGGTAAATGTTTATATATGAGACATCAGCAACTGAATACAGGCAGCTTGCTGGGGTTGCTGTGGTCAGTTTCTGCCACTGCATTTCAGCATGACTAGGCCACTCTAGAAAATTCATTCAGTTTGTATTCAGTCAAGCAAAGAAGGACATGCTCTTGTATATAATCACAGAATATATATATATATATATATATATATATATATATATATTCTAAGATTTTTTTTCTATAATGTAGTAGGTGAGAGTGAGTTTGAAGAACAATGTATTTTTTTTTATTAAAAAAACTTATTTGCATTAATTTGTTAAATCTACAACACACGTTATTTAAAATCATTATTTATTAACCGGTAAAACTAGGTTTTGGATGATAATCTCAAATAATACAGACTGCCACGAGGAGAGATTTGGAAAAAGTTAAATCATGGAAACTACGGATGCTGGAAGCCTGTGCTAGCATTTCTCCTGCGGTGTTGCTGTCAGTGTGTGAAGAGTGGGAGAAGAGGGTTTCATTGACAATCCAGCACAATGGGCAGCACTTTGAACACATTTTATAAGTGGTCAGAAACTTATATATAAATCATGAAAGAAAAAGGTTATGTAAAACCAAGCACACCATTGTTTTTCTTGTGAAATTCTCAATAAGTTTGATGTGTCACATGACCGTCTTCCCATTGAAAAAACAAGTTTGATTCAAAATGTCCGACATCAAAATGGCCAACATGGTCACCACTCATCTTGAAAAGTTTTATAGTATATGGGAGGGGGGAAATATATATATAAATATATATATATATAAATATATATATAGTTGTATATATATATATATATATATATATATAAAGTTGCATGATTTACTTGAGTTTCATTGATGACTAGTGAAGATAAAAAATGTTTCTTTGGACCGTTCTCAAAGTATTTAAAATTTACCATCTCATGAGAAAATAACAAAAAGGTCCAAAATACACCCTCCCTCTTCGGGGGAGGCGTGTCCGTCACGAGAGAGTCGCAGACACCAGTCGAGTGAAGTTCAAAGCAAATCAAAGTATTTATTTACCAAATACTGGATCCAGGAGAACTTAACACTCCCCAGAGAATATACACTTCAAGGCCACAAACAGAAGCTACAGATCAGCGCCTCCGTGACCAACACTATGATGTCAGTGTGTTACAATCATGGAGTGCACATCTGTTCAAGGTTAGACGTTAAGAATTAAAAATGTGTAAATATCAAGTTATCATGCCATATAGTGAAGTTAGCTTATAATATGTCTTTAAGAGTAATTATCATATGAGTTAGTAGTGCAGGATCAAGCAAAAATGTTTAACTACATGTGTAAGTAATACATGATGTAAATGCTGGTTAGTCATTCATATAAATGCATATAGGGTACAGGATTTCACACAATGAGTATGTAGTTATAAATGCTAATTTAACTAATCATCATTTAAGGATATTTGTCAACAAACACAAAGTAATAAAATTGTAATAAAAGTAATAAAATTAAAAGTAATAAAATTTCTACAACACTAGTCATTCTCTTGCAGTAGAGAACAGAAGCTATACAGCAAGTGTAACAGGGAACCTGCTCCATATATTCCATATATTTCCACTTTCAATTCAGCAGAACACATTGTTCCTAATGGATTTGTGTGCAATTTAAGACCATGTGTTCCAAGTAAGAAATTTCAACTGGACGCCACCCCCCCCAAACACACACACACACACACAGATTTCCTATTTGGAAAGTCAGGAGAGATTCACCATCCCCAAGTTCAGAATCCAAGATGGCTGCCTGCATATCAACAACATGTAAAAGCAGTAGCTTCATGCAGGTTAATAGCACCTCTGTCTATTTGTGTCTAAGTAAATAAGTTGTACACAAAGCATTGCCCAATTTTTGTATGAGGATTTGTATCTGTGGTGTTTGAATGCATAAAAAATTGCCTTATGTCCAGTGCTAACCAGCAACATGCTAACAATGAAAACCTAGGGCACTGGGTCTTCTGGATGTTTACCTGGAAGTTGGTCAACTCGGGTGTGATGTTATTCCCAGCTCCGACATCTGACTTACGAGGTAAATGGAATGCAGCATTATTCCACAGTCTCTGTCAATTGATGGAATCAAGAACACGTACCTAATTCTAAGCTCAGAGTTTTTTATGGCTTCCTGAGTTAGACATTACTGGGTAGGCCTGACACTTTCAGAAAGATTTACCACTGTTCTAGAGTTCTTCATTTGGAGACAAATGCTGTTGCTGTGGTCCCAGTGCCAAATGCTGTGCTTCATTTACATCATAAGTTGGATGTCAGAGCTGGCAGTGATGACACACCTGAGTTGAATACTTTCCAGTAAAGAATTAGAAAAACCCATGCTCTAGATAATGATATATTTTGAATTTAGGGCTTCATAGCCTGATTTAATGATAAACTAATAGATAGAAGCAATAATAAACCGCATAATACTACTGCCTACACAATGTTTATATGCAGGCAGCCATCTGAACTCTGGGTTAGTGAGATTCCCCTGATTTTACAAATAGGGAATACAACTTGTTTTCCAGTCAAAATTTTCCTACTTGGAACTCAAAAAATCTGACATGCGTGTTCAAATGGAATGCAGCATTACAAATGGCTTCATTGCCCTTGCAGACTATCTCAACCTCATATTTTCTTGTCTTTCCAGAATTTGTATTTCCTTGCAAGTTGAGCAAGACGCAATGGAAATGTGAATGTAGTCAGTGCTGGCAGTGTGTCAGCAGCAGAAATTAAACACTACATGGATTTTCTCACATGTGACTTTCTCGTCATTGCCCAAGCACAAAACATTGCTGATGACCACTCACACAAGTGTTAACCGTCAAGGAAGTGAGGAAAAATAATGCCATTTTGGCAATAGATTTGTAATATGAACTAATATAAAGCCCATCCGGTCCTATAGGGCTAGTGTCCAGCACACTTTGATTACCCTGCACATGATTAAAATCAGCAAAGGTTCCCAATCAGTTTAGAGGTAATCACCAGTCTGTGCTCCAGAGCAGACTCTTAACTGTGTTACAGACAATAGATTCAATGAAAGAGCAAGGGCCAAAAGTGTTCTCCAGAGGAGCGTCTTGACCTATCTGCAAATCTGTAGCAATAATAAACAGTGGTGTCCAAGAACAATTGATAGAGCTTGTCGAGATGTAATCAGCACAGAGTTTATCCGGACTCTCCACTTCCTGTTTGGCACCATAATTCCTGACTGTCAATTTACAGAGCTTTTCTGTCAAGGAGTGGTTTAGTAGAAGCTCCAGACCTGGACTCCATCGTCCAGTTGGTCTCTCCACAAATAGAGACAGGAAACAGACCACTGCCCCAATAATGAATATGCCAAACATTGTATTTAGCTACAAACCAATAAATGTTTAACAAAAGGTTGTTTTCTCAAGATGGATGTGTGTGTTTTTGAGTGTGTGTATGTGTGTGTGTGTGTGTGTGTTGTGTGTGAGTATGCCAGGAGTTTATCACATTGTGGGGACAAAAACCTGTTTACACACTCGCACTGTGGACTGCCTTTGCTTGGTCCCAAAAACAACGTAAATCTTTACGTTTAAATGGAAGATACGTTTTAGAGTTGGGGTTATGTAAACACATAGGGATAAGGAAAGGTTCTGGATTAGACTATTAGCACTTATGGATTAGATAATGCAAAGGTGTTCACAAAATGAATTGAAACCTATGTAATGGCCCCATGATGTATGTGTGTGTGTGTGTGTGTGTGTGTGTGTGTGTGCTTTGATATGAGTGGATGAGTGGAATAGTTGACCCAAATTAATTAATATATATGGATATACCATGTGTCTTGCCCTGAAGTTTTATTGTTATTTCTGCCTAAGCTGGGAACTGAACCCAGAACAGCATTACTAAACCACAATTAACCAACAGTAAAGTTATTTATTTATTTATTTAAAGCAGGGTCAGTAATGACCACAGTTTTCTCCCTCATCTCTATGGTCACTAGTGTAAACACTTGGCCTTGTTCTTTTGAGAAATGGTGCTTTCAAATGAGCAAAGGTACAAGTTCACATCTGTGATTGTTGTAAATGTTCCTTCACATGTCCAGCTGCACAATACAAGGCTCTGCAAACACAAAGAGCATTTTAAACCACATACCTTCCTTTTTCTTTTATCTGTCTCCAACATATCATTACAAACTCTTGCAAACTTCTTGTGGGAAGATATATTGTTTCAAAATGTGAAATGTCATGAGTATACCATATAGTTAACACTGAAACTGAAAAAATAAAGCTGGAAGAAAAACTGAAAATTTTAATAAAATCCCCAATGTTTTAAGCCGGTTAGGCTCATCTAGAGCTGATTTAGCCAGTTGCCTGGCAGGGTCATAAAATTGTATATAGTTGACCTATGTTGGTTTTGCTGTTTTTCTGTGTGATGGGTCCTATAAAGAAAAACAAATTAAAACTTGCCTTGCTTTTTAGCTGAATAGTTAAGTGCCATTCACATCCTGATGCATTGTGGTTAAAAGGTTTAGACTTTGGGGAAGGGGAAAGTCCTGGCAAGGAGTTGTGTTTTGGGGTGAGTTTAGTTAAGCTTAGACACAGTCCTCATTGTGTTGGTGTTCTTGGGCGTGTAATATGCTTTATATTTGTGTGTTTGTGTGTGTGTGTGTGTGTGTGTGTAGTTGGATTAGGGGCCTTGTTTGTACGTTGGCCACTCTCTGTCCACAAATACACATAACCACCCTGCTATCTGATACATCTGAAACTTAGGTCTGTCAACAAGCCAGGCTTAATGATTCATTTAAACCACAGAGATCAGCACTGACCAGCCTGCAAACCACATCCATTTCATCAGCCAGGGATTTTGTCTTCAAAGATTTATCATTGCTAAACTATGATTGATTAAACTTAGGGAAGGGGCATATATATATATCAGAAGGCAGATTGTATTTTGTTCTTGGGTGGTATATTCCTGGACTGCATAGCTTCTCGGTTTCTCAACGGACATCTAGCATGGAATTCAATATTAGAAGTGAACTGACAAGTTTGAACTGTATTTCAAATTTTTGGAGTGTATCTTGGATTCTTATTCTTTGTCAGTGCATGAACACAGCAAGTTGCCAGTGTTAATTCAGCTCTATTTGAACAATCACCATTTCAAATAAAGAGACTTGGTTTGAGACGGTCAATGTAGAAATACATCCCAAATTATATGTATTTGTATTTTATATGTATTATATAATGACACCTCTGTCGAAAATAAAAATAAATAAAAAAATAAATAAATCTGTAAAAAATAAAATGCACTGTGGTACAAACACAAATATGAACAAAGAACTTTCTGTTCTAACTCAACCCAATCAGAAACAGAAACAGAAATAGGTCTGGGTCCAAACCTATTTCTGGGGATTGAATTATAAGTTGGAATCAACACTTCAATTCATTCCAAATATATATGATGATGCTCAATAACTTCAGAAAAGAGTTCCATTTATCCACAGCTAAGTGGTGAAGAGCTTTTTACTTTTCCATCTAATAATAGTCTTTGTGACCTTAAGATAATCTGCTTCAGAGCATGTCATTTGGTTTAATTTTATTCCAGGTAGATTATATAAGCTTTGTGAACAATGCTCGTATTTCTGTCCACCATAAAGTAATTGAATGCACAAATATTGGACATATTGCTTATTGATTCATTAGTACAGTCTTGCAAGCCACTCCTCAGAGTTCCACAAACCCTGATTTCCTGGGACAATAAATCTGGTATCAGAGTTCAGACTGATTTGTTTTTCTGCAGACTTTACCTTGGCATTTAGCTTTGGGGTTCTTAGGACTTTTTCCTAATAAACTTGGAGGCAGTGACTATAACCCATTCTACTCCACTGACTGCTTCACAATACACCTTGTCATCTATAGAGGAACTCTTAGAGGATTCAGGCTGAAGCCCACTTTGAACTGTAGAGTGTGAAAATGCAATCAGGTCCATTCAGTGGCACCTGCTTCTACCATTTAGAACAAAGAACAAAGGGGTAGAACAAAGGTCAAATGCAACAGCTTCCTTTGTTGACCTTTGTTCCTAACACACCACAATCTCTGGCTTTGAGGTGACCGGGAAATTCTCAAAAAACTGCAACATTTGGCTTACATCAAGACTAAAAAAAATTATGAAAACAATGTAAATTATAAATATACTTCATAGGTAGAATTCTATACTGTACTGGAAATGGTCAAGTAATCACAATTGCCTACATCAGAAAATGAGTTGTGCTGCATCTCCTAAGGAACAATGCTCATACACCACCATCTGAGGTGCACTGTGGGATTGTACAAGCTCAACATCATAAGAGACTCTCACAAATGTGTATTACATAATGAATTGAGCAGTTTTTACAGTTTTTTGTGATTTTTTTTTTGTACAGAAAAAAAATCTCTGTACCAATTTCATTCACATATCACTTTTGTTTCCGCAAAGAACATATGAATTCATGGTTAATGAAGGAGCTGTGCCAGTGTGAAGATATTTTAACTTTTCTACTTACCTCACATCACTCACCATATTGCAGGTGTCCAATTTTTTTCTTCTTTAGTTTAGCCCTGGAGTTGGAGGGCTAACACTGCTAACCAACAACAGTTAACAACAAAAGTCATTTCTGTAAATACATCCCTCCCAATACATTCCCCCAGTCCCTAAATACTCTGGGTCCTCATTAATATTACTCATTACAACTTTTAGATATTCAATACAACTTTCAGATACTCAATACAACTTTTAGATATTCTTTAAGGCACAGTATTTATTAGCTAAATGGCTGGGAAGGTTGATTTTAGAAGTATGTAAGTATTTAAAGATAAGATGAGATGATTATGTTTATTTCCAATGTTTGTTAGCGTAAGCTAAACTAAATTTGGGCCTGAATCATGTCTTGAGACATATATAAGAGAAACATATAAAAGAACATGGTTGATGGACTACATCAGTAGTGAAATAGCCAATTGTGGCCGTTATAAACATTTACAAGTTGAATAGCCAAGCCAAGAACTGCTAAGGACTGTGTATTTTTTTTTTTAAGGGAATGCAGATCAAAAGCAAGTACATGTGCTATAACCATTGACTTGTGTGTTGCACCCTTCATAAAATCCTAAGCCTTTCTGTGGAACACCAGGGGACTTAGTGACCATGTGTCCAGTAGTAATTCAGGTAGTTGAGACCCACTTCCCCTTGAAGGCCTGCATGCCTTTCATTTTCCTTTCAGTTCATTCACCTCTTTCACAAGTGCGTTTTGTTATCATGTCTTTTTTTTTTTTGCTATGTCCATTTCCTGCTGTCTTCTTTCACTCTGTTCTTTCTCTCATGTACAACAAAAGATGAGTGTTATTTGGGCTGCCGAAACCCTGCCCTAAGCCCCGCTGTCCACAAGGCCGTTATAAACACACCAAGGCAGAGTTATGGCTACTCTTCCAGGCCTCTTAGGGTTAATCCCTCCGATACACAGCCTGTGAGTGCTCTGCTGTTTCTCAGAGCCTCGGATGCTGAGTGGACTGTTTACCATAAGATTAACATGTAAGCATCGCTCAGATTTGAGCTGCACTTCCCTTGAGATGAAAGAATGAGAAGCTAATATGACAGTGAGAACTGAATGCTATGCAAAGTTATTCAGAAAGGTTATGCACTGTCTGTACTCTCTTGCTTGAACAGAGGCATTTACATCAACAAAAAGCAATCACTGTAGCATATGAAAACCAATGTTTTATGAGGTGGTATTTGAAATATGAATCATATTGCTAGTGGTTATACATACTACCAATTATAACGGGGGAAAACACACATTTTAGAGAAGCACAGCTGCATCTCTCTGCTTGCAAATTAGTAGCAAAAAAGCCTGTTAAACACTAAATAGATTAATTGATTTATCACTAAATTGGGTATTACAGTGCCATGGTGTATTATGTATTTTTGAAAAGTTAAAGTGCATATAACTATGAGATATGATTACCTTGTCCTGTTGCAAGGCTGGATTATTTATAATATTTGTGAATGTCAGCTTTTGGAATGATGCTAGTGTATTATGGGAAACGTAGCCTGATGTGATCAACAACCCTGCATGTATAAAACTGACTCCCATAAAATTCTTGTTTGCTACATTTGCCTCTTATCACTTGCTGAATATATTGTAATATAATACAATAATATATGATACAACCATGAGAAATTCCTGAGGTTTCGACTAAGCCTCAACTCTATAACCTGGCTAATTTAGCTTCCTTTTCTGTGTAATTTCAGCACAAAAAACAGTAAATGTCCTAAGAAATCTTGGCTGATCCATAAAATGAGAATTCTCTAAATGTGATTTTTCAACAAAGGATTCCTATGTTCTTGAAGGGCCAAATTTATTGTAGTTGTGTATATTTCTATAGTCTGTGTCGTACACTAAAACAAACAGATGTTAACTTTTATCAGACACAGAGGACTGCAGAAAAGAATAACTGATATTACTGCTGCTTCTGCCAAATGGAGCTTAGCACCTTGGGGACAGTTATATCTGAGTGCGCTCCTAAGGTACAGTTCTGGGAAATGGGCAAGTCAGAGTAGTGGATTGTTTGAGTGATCAAAGTCCAGCAGACTTGAGCAGAAGAGATGTAGAAACCTTCCCTCACACACTGAAGGTTCCAGGGTCTGGATTCAGGGTGTTTCCTCAGAGGAAGAGAAATTACATTATCATGCTCCTGTCTGTTTTCAATGCTCCCTTTACAGTTTCTATATCATTTGCACATATACTCAATGCTTTTTTTCACTCTTATTAAAAAA
This sequence comes from Hoplias malabaricus, assembly GCF_029633855.1. NCBI lineage: Eukaryota > Metazoa > Chordata > Actinopteri > Characiformes > Erythrinidae > Hoplias > Hoplias malabaricus. Next base: position 40,294,485 of record NC_089820.1, read on the forward strand.
CAAAAAAATATAAACTCCAAAGAAATACAAAGCACTTTTGTAAGTCCCTCTGGATAAGAGCATCCACTAAATGTTATAAATGTAAGTGTATATGTAATAATAATAAAAAAATTTAAAAAAAAGAAAATTTTACTGCACAATTTCTATTTATTTGCTGGTTGTTTTTTTAAGCGGCTTTCTATCTGTTCTTAGATAAGTGCTCTCACTCTTGAGGTTGTTAATACATTTAGTGAGATCTGGCAGAAGGTGCATGTTTGAATTGAAGTGTCTCCCCTCACTGTGAGACTCAAATCATATTTGTGCAGCTGCTCAGATAATAGCCCTGAGTGTTTAGGAAACCACACTGAGATTATTGCCTTAAATCTCACTGACACCGAGAGCCATTTCTCTACTGCTTCTCGCTGTTACGAGCATTTAGTGGCAACACAAATAACTCTGAGCATTCCTCACATCTCTGGGGAATACCTTCACAGTCAAAATTTTGACACCCAGTCTTCATTTACTAGTTTGAGGTTAGGACTAGACCTAAACTAGGAAAGAATCACTTTATTAGGGCCAATATATACAGGCCCTGCCTTGCTCTGTGGGGTCTTCTAAACAGGGGTTATTGTTTCAGCAGCCCTTTTTTCTGTTCTGTCTTGGTTAATTTCTTAATAACTGGTCATAATTTACTTACTTTTTCTTACTTTCTTTTATATATGTATCTATATCTATCCAAGCCTCATATCAGAGCAAAGCCAATATGAGGCAATTCTTGAGGCACCCACAGTTTATAAATATTTGACTACAGTTTATAAATAATTGGCAGCATTTCATGAGATCAAAGTAACATTGCAGCTTAATCACAGTGCTAAAACTTTAATCTAAACAACATGTTAATTAAATAGTTTACGTATTCAAATTGCCTGCAGTATCAGTGGAAAAATACAACAGCAAAATATAAATTGTTGTTTTAAACAAAATTATGTATTGTCTGCTGTTCATTTATTACATACATGCAGTTTCGATTTATTTCCATTTTAATATCAACAAATAAATAATATGCATTCATATAAGACGTTCTCGAAAGACATTTTAAGTGAATTTATTTTCTCTTAGAAACCTAATGGATCATAATATGAAGATTTTTTTCATTCTAGTTTAGACTAATAAGAGTTCAGAGATTTAAATGAACACTGCAATTTAGTCCAATATTAAATTGGATCCATATAAAAGAAAACTGCCCTCAGAATCCTACAGTTTTCAGCTGACTCCTGGCCAACACTTTATCAAGTGATCTATTTAGTTAAAGCATTGTTTTCCTCACGTCTGGAAAAAGAATGCAGCTTAATATTTGTGTCTATGATGATGGAGCCTTACACACTCAGTTTGGTATTATGTTTTAAAGCAGACTAAACAAATACAAAGTCAGCTCAGCCATTCCCAGCCACATGTAAAGAGTTGTAACAGGCTACCGTTCTGATTCTCAGTCTCACTTGTCTTAAAGCTGTCAAACTCATGATGAGTTCTGATCCAGTCTTGGTTTCTGTATTCAAAAAAATGTTCTGTTTTAAAAATTGTTCTTTGCTTTAGCTATTATATGAGCTGTTGTTTGTTAGCATTTTTGGTTATTGATACATTTGTGATTTAAATTTTAATTTTAGTTGCATAAATGACAGTTGTGTTGTTCATTCACTGTCTGTAAGCGTTTATCAAATTCAGAGTCACGGTGGGCCCGGAGCCAGCCCGGAATCTTCGTGCGCAAGGCAGGAACACACCCTAGAGGGGGCACCAGTCATTCACACACACTCACACCTATGGACACGTTTCTGTTGCCAATCCACCTACCAATGTATGTTTTTGGACGTGGACAGAGCGAGACTTGAACCCACAACCTCCAGGTCCCTGGAGCTGTGTGACAGCAACACTATATGCTGTGCTTTAATTTAATTGTGGCTATTATTAACACTACACAGTAACCAGCACTGCCTTCTCCAGTTTTATATGGCACTTTGGGTTTACTTCAGTTTTGGACCTTACTTTGCTGTACTCATGCACTCAACTTAATAATGGCCTTGACAAGATTTTTGCTGAACAAAAATCTTTTTGGATTATATACATGCTTCTCTTAGTCAGATTTATAAGACTGTGCAGTTTCCCTTGGTCTAATTTAATGTTTTTCTATATGTTGCATTGGCCACACTGTACTGTAAAACAGTACTGAAACAAAATTTCAGAACCAGTGAAAGCCATGACACCAGCTCTCAGTAAATGCTCTTAGTAATATCTCAACTCATTCCAAAGCTAAGTCTGGCGTGGAAAAACAAATACACTACATGTTAACATTACCAAGACCACTGGCCCTTGAATGATCTTTTCATTCTACAACTTGTATGAATGATTCTCTGAGTCTGATCTGTGACACTGCTGTTTTCCCTTGGTCTAGCTTATGGTAGCTATGTTACTTTAGATATGCCACTGTAAAACAACATATCAACACTGAAAGAAAGGTTGTCAGTATTTGTATTGTGGTGACACTGTTGGCTTTTTTTCTGTATGAGGATGGATGCATTGAGAGTCATTTTGTAATCCACAGTCTTAATGTATCTTTTTATTTGTGACCTTACCCTTGTTGTGCTGGCTGGGGCTGTGGCTGCATGACTATGGGCTTCCAACCCCATTAAAACAAACATCACCAATAATGGCAACATATATAAGGCATAAACATTATTTGAGCCATATTAAAATGTGCATATAAAAATGGTTTGCACAAATAAAAAAAATGTATTCAATCATTCAGTCAGTCATTGTCTGTAACTGCTTCATCATGTTCTGTGACTCTGTGGGTCCACAGCCCACCTGGAATTGCTGAGCAAATAGCAGGCACACGCCCTGGATGGGGAGCCAGTCCATCACAGGACACCACATACTCACACAGTCACTCACACACCCACACCTATGGACACTTTTGAACAGCCAATCCACCTACCAAAGTGTGTTTTTGATTGTGGAAAGAAACTGGGGGAATCCCACGCACAGCATGAACACATCAAATTCCTGACGCACAGTTTTCCACTGCAGTGTTCTTTAACTAGAGCTCTTGATTATTTCTGTCAGATCTGTCAGTTTTTTTGTATTTGTTGTGTTCCCTTGGTGTTGACCAGAGGAGGATGGATTCCCACTTCAGAGTCTTGGTTCCTCATAAAGTTTCTTCCTCTTGCTGTGAGGGAGGTTTTCCTAGCCGTTGTTGCCATTGGCTTGCTCAATGAAGGCTTGGACCCTGTAAAGCTGGATCTCTGTAAAGCTGCTTTGTTGTTGACATTTATTGTGAAAAGGCATAATATTTCTTTCAGCTAACTGGACAGCTTACTTAAAAAATTTTTTTTGTTGCCAGGAAAAATAATGTCCTACTTTACTAATTTTAGTGATGAGTAAATTATCTTCAAATGCATACCATCATACTGTGATGTAGTTAAAAATGTATACCCCATTCTGAGCAGTGGGATAGTGCAGAAAACCTGAAAAAGTGGGTCCTTATCAAATTCAGCAAACGTTACCAGTGGGTCCATTCAAGGTAGGGCCTAGTTTGTTCCTGCCCTAACCCACACTTCCTGTCATGAAAAGCTTGGTAATTAGTTGATTAAATGTATTTTATATTGCGTAAAGAACAAAATAAAAAAAATAAAAAAAACAGCAGCAGGGTAGATGTTGCTTACACCAGTATGCCAAAAGAAACACTGACTACGTATTAAATTATTTAGTAATGATTAAAATACAGTTAGATGGTTAGAAATCAATTATTTGATGCGTAAAGAACATGGGGGGAAACAAAGTCTAGGTTAACTTAAATGATGTTCAGACTCTCATACATGGCTGACTAATGTGTTTTGTTCAATGTGTAGGGGGAGTGCCTGACATATTTATTTATGATACACAATTTGTATATAGTATGTACAGCCAGGGGAGCAGTTTGAGAGAAATTTGGATGATTCTACTGACAGGGGCCCAAAAACTGCTGAAGAATTGAACATGAACCACAAGAAGTGCACTGCAAACTCACATTTCAGCTCTGACAATGGATGGACTCTTTTTGGATGATGGACAGAGGGCACAGCTTTCATTATGCATGCTAACATATTTGATGACAAAATTAAAGTGAGGTCAAATTTAGCTCATGTCAGACTATAAGAGCTGAAAATATACTTAAAAAGCTTGAAACCACATCAAAATTTCATTTAAAAATCAACATTTAATTAACTTATTGTTTGTAACCGCAGTTCAGGGTTGTGGAAGGTCCAAAGCCTACCCGGAATAACTGGACGTAGGGTGGGAACACACCCTGAAGGGGGCACCAGTCTTTCACAGGGTGACACACACTCACACATATGGATCCGCCTACCAACGTGCCGCGCACATTAATTTTAATTTCATGTTACTAGATATTCATAGACTTACGGCTTGTTTTGTATTGCTAGAAAACATCTTGACTCAGTAAAATGGCATCTAGGTAGTGACAAAATGTACAGCATGGAATTTTAGCATTTGTATTTTTTTTCTCACAAAGTATATTGCCACATGGTCATCTTGTCCCAGCGGGGCTCTAAAACTCAAAACCATAAGCATGTGCTGGAAGAGACAAAGGTCATTTAGCATAAACTGTAGAATAAGCAAAGTGGCGAAGAACACACGTGCTAAAAAACATGTGTCCTGCTGCTTTGACACACCTTCAGGAGAAGTATTTTAGAGATGAGCTAATCTGGGTACGATTGTTTGTTAAGTAGTTTGTTAAGATGGGGATTTAGGCAGGGGAGAGTGTTTTAGCTAATGCTAATGGGCTCTGGAGGCTTGAAAGTCTAACCAAAGGTAACAGAGCTAATTCTTCAGCTGTAAAATCTGTGTTGTCTTTGTCAGATGCAGTTTAGCATGTCTGTGCAGAGTTTTTTTTTTTTTCTAATACCTCAGTCAGCTTTGGCATGGCCAGTAAACCTCTGCTGATCTTTGGGCTATCAGGTTAGCCATAAACACCATTTTAAAAGCCACAGGAATGCAAGAATAGGGTCATCGTGGGCCCTTTCTTGCCCTTAATGTCCATCTGGTCAGTAAGAAGACACCTTTAGGACAGACAGATTTACGGCTTTCTTCGTCCAGCCCAAACCTAAGGCTTTTTAGTTGTCTCTGAGGATAGCATTGGTGTTTATCCCAGTGGTATTTCAGACATCACTGAACCACAACCAGGAGATGGTTTGTGAGGCCAGGGAATGTTTACCTCCCGTCCACACATCACTGCCTCACTTTGTTTGGATGTCAGTGTGTTGTCCTGCTTGACTGACGCTGCTCAGGAACCAGTGACCATTAGGAGCCAGTCCGTTCCTCTACATTCGTGTTGGTTTCACTAATGTCATTCCATTAGTCAATACCATGCTGTCAACTATATCATGAATTTATTTGATTTGGAATTGTTCTACTTCTGTGTCTATTTCCTTTTGTTAACTTTGTTGCAGAAGCATAGTGTCATCTTCTTAACAGCTAAGGATGACAAAAATCTTTCAATTGTTTCAGATCTGATTTTAGAGTTGACTGCCTTGTGGGGAAGGGAAAGAACTGTGTGTGTAGGGTTTGAACTACATCTCTAACTTCCATTTAGCTTTTTAGACTTGCTGGATCTCTTCGTCTTTATTTTTATTCGTGTTTATTTTACATGTTCAAAAGTCCAGCACTTTATATGCTGTTATTGCTTTTGGTTTAGTTTTTAAACGTAGTATCTTCGTCTCATGAGGTTGTTGAGTAGGACATGAGGTGTGCAGTGCGTGTGTATGCATAAGCATGTGTGTATGGATATGGGGCTTAATGGAGATATTATCTCTGTAATCCTTGTGGTAAGACAGTGAAGGACTGTGTGTGTGTGTGTGTGTGTGTGTGTGTGTGTGTGTGTGTGTGTGTGTGTGAGCGAGAGTGCACACATACCTCATTTATCTGTCTCTCACCCGAGAGCACAGAACTATTTTCATACCTGAAATCATGTCCTGCAGAACAAAAAATTCACAGCTGAACAGCACTTAGCACTATTTACTTTGCAAAGCCACGTTGATATGTGTATAAATGTATTACTTTTTTCATAGCTATAGATCTTTGTGAAGTGTGTGTACATCTTGTCAGAGCAGGTCTGAAGGCATTTTAAAATTTAAAAGTGAGATGAATTATAGGCTTGTCTTCCGCATAGACATCACACTCAAACTGAACAAGTCCAAGAACATGAACCACTGGAGGTTTTGTAGAAAACACAGGCACTAACTGCCATCACAGGGGTTCAACTGTACAAAGAGAGCTAGAAGCAACTGCAGATGAGCCTGTAGTATGACACAGGTGTATGTACACAGCCCTGCTCAGTAATGACAGACCGACGAATTTCAAACAGCCCAACCTACGAATTTTACGAAGCACCAACCACTAACTGCAAACAGCTATACAATAACTGAACACATGAGTCACAGGTTTGGATTAAGCTCTTGAAAAGTCATCTGCAATTCTTCATTAAATTCAGATGAGTAGGTTGGCTAGTCCATTCAATAAGCTTAAACCTTGAACTTGCTTATGGTTCCAAGTGAGCCAAATAGGGACTATGCATGCTGTATAAACCTGGCAGAATGCTGACTGCCCAGAGTGACTTCTCTATATATTATGGAATGCAAATATTCGGCACAAACTACTCATTTGTAAATTCCCCAAGCTACAGTACAGATCACATATGTTTTTATCTTACTCACAACGGCAGGTTGTACAATAATGCTGTAAACCTTTAAAGTGGTAAAATCTTCCTTGGCCAATTAAAAATTCCAGTGAGTGATGGGCAGTGCATTAAGGAACAAAAAATATGCTAGTTTTAGCAGAAAATGAATCAGGTACCTAGGACCCAAAAGGGAGCAGAATGGAGTAAAGTTGGTACCATGCAGTGGAAAAGCACCATTTGTTACACGTTTTTGAAAAATTCTTCTTCTCTACTTAATTAACAATTGTCCTTGATCCCAAAACACTGCTCTAAGCATTTTGTTCACAAACTGTCTCTCTAGTTGCCTCTCTAGTAACATGTTCTGGGCCTTTCAAATGTTGTTCAGAGTTGTAGGTGTTGTAATGGTGATGAATGATAGGGAAGTAAGTGCTATGGCCTTCAGCCATACAGAAAAGATTCAGTCCTTGACCCTGTAGATTAAACAAATAAAGCTCTACAACAAATGTAAGTTGTCTATCAAGAGCTGTACAGATGTTGCTATATTAGGAATGTTTGCTTAGACAGCTTGCAACCTGGGACTTATTCAGTTCACTCGGACTGTGTGGCTAGTCTGAGGTTTGGGATTCAGTATATACTTTGAATGGTCAGTCTTTTCCAGGCTCCAGTGTGTGTGGGGTTTACTATATTAATGGAAAACAGACTGTCTCTTCTGTCTTCACTGAGGTCATTTAATTACACTATGACAACACAGTGACAAGATCAGGTCCAGTTTCTTCAGAACAAAGCCTAATGTCACTTCTCAAAGGAATAATTTTCAAAAAACTTTTATCTGTTTTTGCCTTATACTGACCTTGCTTGTTCAATTGCTAGGAATTGGCCAGCAGAGAAGTACATGTCAGTCTAGAGTACAGTTACGGAATATGGGTCTCCAGTTAACTAATTTCCTCTTCCCTTTGCAGCAGTGGGGAGTGGTAGGCAAACTCAAACATTTTTCTTTCTCTAAAGAGAAGGAATCCAAAAATGTGCAAACTTTCCAAAAGAAATCTTCATGGAGGAAGGTCTCAAGAGCTGCAAGTCCACTACATCACTGCAACCTTCTGGAAGATGTTATTTTGAGCAGGGTGTAAAGAGTTGTTGAGTTTAGTTTGATCCAGGTCACAGCTAAATGGTCGAAAGACATCCAGTACTACATTGCAGAGCAGTCTAACTGCTTTCTTTGGAGTGACAGAGCTTATTCCAATACCTTTTTGAATAACGTGGACTGTCATAACTCATCATCCAACATCAGTACCTGACCTCCTGAATGTTTTTTTTTTTATGGTTGAATGCAATCACATTCTCATAGCAATGTTCTCAAGATCTTCTGTAAAGCCCTCACAGATGAAGCAAAATCAGGCAAACATATTAAAGCCCCCAATTTCAGAAGACAGTTTCTATGAGCAAGTGTTCAAAAGATTGTTGTTGGTGGTGGTGGTGGTGTGTTAATGTATGTGTGTGAAGCAGGAGGGTATAAGGCTATTAAAAAAGAGAGGTTGGTTAAAGGGTTCCATCAAGTGCTTACCCCATTGTGTGCCCTGTTTCTTTTATCTATTCATATTGCTTACTGCTGGTTTCTCTCAGTATTCATGTGGAATTCGTTTCAAGTCACACCCTTTGAGTCTGGACAGGACACAATAGGCTCATTTTTTTTTTTTTAAACAACATCAAAACAATTAATTTTTCAAGAGGATCTGTGAGAAAGGTCTGCTCAATGCTGAACTCTCTTCTACTATGCCAAGTATGTGTCTGCTTGGGAAACCAGTCGACATAACCTGACAGATACATAATAGAAGAAAAGCGACCATGACAGGTTGGAGCATCCATCGGAAACACACACACTTACACACATTATGTAGACAGTGCCAGGGAGTCTCTCTCCCCCACCATGATTTACTGCACCACCATCATTGCTCACAAAGAGACAAGGCCTCACACTTTTGTTTATCCTCACTCCTTTCTCAAAAACATAGATACAGTGTTAATTTTGGCAATTGACTTAGATTTTGGCAGTTGACTTTGACATAGCTTTAGTTGATGAAATCTTTTGGCAAAGTATTAGAACATTAAATAAATAAATAAATAATAAATAAATTTTGTCATGTCATTTTTTAAAAAGGTTACTATTTTAGAGGTATTATTTATTACTAACTATCATAAAAAATTAACTTTATTTTATATAAAATAAATGTATGTTACATTTAGAAACACATTAACATCCAAAACCAGAGTGTGGTTCAGAGTCATGTACAGACAGAGAAAGAGAAAGAGAGAAGGAGGCAGAGGGAAACGGGAAAGATGAACTCACCTCTCGTTGCCTTGGCAACAGTTAGCAGATGGAGCATTTTCCTATTTAATTTCCCTGTGAATTTCTATTTTGGATTCAGAAATAACACGTCATTTTTAATCGTTGAGAAAAAGTCCAGAAGCTTTACATAATAATTCTCGTCTTCTAATTTTCACTGTGAAAAATAGGCCCTCAATAAATATTTTCTTCATTTCTCATTAACAAAATCAACACTGGATGCTTTAGAGTAGTAGGAGGGAATAGCAACAGGGCTGAAGTATGATTTTCCAAAGAACTCATATGAATGCGAAACTTATACTATATTATAGGCAATGTGTCAAAAAACAGTACAGCTTTAGGTGATGAAATATTGGCTCAGTAAATCTGAACAGAAACCTCATTCTAGGAGAACCATACGGAGGTGCCTTCAGTGCTGAGGAGGTGCATGAAAACATGTTTATACCTATTTTAATTGTTGCTCATAAATCCAAAATGACTCCCAAAGATCTTCAGGAACTAAAGACTTCAACCAGAAACAAGTAAAGTATCAATGGTTGAATTCAGGTATTTTAAGCTCCACTTACTGCTAAGACAGGGATTCAACTGTGCAAACATAGCTCTGAGCAGCTGCACACGAGCCTAGGTTCACCGTGCACAATGCGTAGTGTCATGTAGAGGAGTATAAAGCCCCCAACATTACTTAAGTGGAGCACCATTTGATACATTAGTAGTGATGGAGCACCATTCCATACTTTAAGAAAGTCAATTCAGTTCCAACAGCCTTCATAGGAGAGTAGAAGTTATTGCAACAAAGGGGAACAAACTGCTCAGTAGTTCCCTTTGGTAATGAAGAAACACAGGACGAACCTGTCCAAAAACCTTTTGGCCACGTAGTTTGCATCTACATTAAACACAGGACTGCAAGCACTATCCTATAAAGCACTCTGACTGCACAAATTATGTTGTTCTGTCTGTTAAACTGCTTAGGAGTGAGACATTGGCCAGCATTTAATAGAGGCCCAGTCCTTGACCTTAAGGGTCCACTCAAACACTGAGCAGGCTTTTATCAGAGAGAGACAGAGAAAAGAGTGAGAGCAAAAGAGAGAAAGTGTAAGGAAAGAACAGAGAGAGCGAGCAATAAAGAAAATGAGGGAACAGAGCATAGGGAGAGATAAAGAGAGAGATGAAAAGGTAAAAATTAAAAATGTAGAAAATAATTTATATGTGAATTTATACCATATTCCCGAGAGTTCCAGCTAATTTTCTGTGTGTGTGCATGTGTGTGCATATGCCTAACTCCATTTACCCTTAGAGAAATGTTTGTTGTTTTTAGCTGTGAACGCACATGGTCAGGATGGGAATATATAATGGAGCAGAATTCAGTGTGTGTGTGTGTGCGTGTGAGTTAGAGAGAGAGAGAGAGAGAGAGAGAGAGAGAGAGACAGAGACCTATGTTCTGTGTGTGAAAAGTGCTATCAGTTAGATGAGTTGATAATGCACGGATGGTGACGTGCAGTTTGTCAGAGCAAGTGAACAAATCTTCTCTTACACACTTCCTAAGCTCTATCTAGCTCTCTCTCTCTCTTTCTCTCTCCTGTTCTGTTTTCTGCTCTCTCAGACCTTATTTTTGGTCTTTTGTCCAAAATATTTCCATACAATTTTATAACACAAACAAGTCACCATAGTGCTAGAAATGACACAAATACATACACATCTTATTAATAATAAAAAGTGTAATTTACCTCCACTGAATCAAACCTGAAACTGACCACTGGCCAGAAATCAGGGAGTAAAATGACAGAACAACCACGCACACACACACACACACACACACACACACACACACACACACACACACACACACACACACACACACACACACACAGACACACACACAAAAGGGCTGTGGTCTCTGGTCAATGTTATAGCTATATTATGCTGAAGCACATAAAGGAACAGTTTGATTTCCCTCTTGGTTTTTCGCTGTGGTTCTTTTTTCTTGATCTGAGAATGTCTTGGATTCTCACAGTGTTTCTTTTATGAGCAAAATGAAAAAAGAAAATGTAAGGAAGAAATACTGAGAGTAAACAATAATCAAAAAGAATAACACCCTTAATACATGAGAAAATTTTTTGACAAGGACCAAGTTTTAAAAGGTAAACTCCCTACAACATGAGCAAGGAGCACTACAAGGAACCAAGGCTCTTGGAAACTGGAGAACTCCTATGGAGCTCTAGAAAAAAACTGACAATAACCAAGACTCATTGGGCAAAATTACCTAAAAACAGGAAGAAACACAGAGGAATTAAGACTCAAACTGAAGAATTCCTTAAGAACAGTAGAAACAAATACAAATAGAAAGGATAGCCAAGGCTTTGAATGTTTGCTAATTTCTAGAACAAGCATTGCAGTAGACAGTGCAATAAGAAGCTCAAGCCAAGTTCCAATGTGTGTGTGTGGTATATTTTCAGGAAAAACTCAGCCAATCAACCTGTCACTAAAGCTACAGCTGGATCTTCTCTCTGTGTGAGCTCAGACATTTCAGTCTGAAACTCTGCGTTTTTTCCTCTTGGTCTTTATATAACAAAAACAGAAAAGAGAGGGGGGAACAGAAATAAATAGGAGAGAGGAAGATGGATAGAAAGAGAATGAGAAAAAAAGAAAAACTGAGACAAGGAATGAGAACAGAGAGATAGATTGAGAGAGAGAGAGAGAGAGAGAGAGAGAATGTGAGAGAGTAAAAACAGAGACAAACGGAGAGCAGGCAGAGTCTCCTGTCCTGACTCATGCTTGGTGCTGTAGACTGTGGTCACACTGATGATGTATTTAATGGGACCCAAATGAGGTCTATTTTCACTGAAATTATTAAATGGTAGGTTTAGTGACAATTCTTTTTTCATGGAAAATTGTTTGCCAAGTATCCCAGTGATACACTGGGAGTGATTTCATATAGAGGAAGCATGGTTGGCTTACTCAGTTCCTTGGACCACAGTTTTGGATTTTGCACCTTCTAAACACAAGAGACCTGTTGGGGTGGAATTGGAAGTTTAAATTTTAAGTTGACTTTGTCAATGAACTAAGCAACTCTTCTTATTCTCCTGATCCTTGCAGGAGGTTTTTATATGTCCATCTGGCGTGCTGGTTAGTGTTATAATAAAGTTCAGACTTCCTATTTTTCGGTCTATTCTATGGGATTGTTCTACTTTTAGCATCTTGCTGACCTCAGTGTAGGAAAAATTTATTACACCTTGTTTAAAGTTATGGGGCTGGACGGTGATGCAACAGATAGTGTCACTATCATACAGCTCCATGCCCTGGGTTTGTGGCTCTGTTCCAAGCTGGCAGTTTTTGTCTAATGCCTGAAATTTGAAGAAGTTTGAAAAATAGCATAAATGTATTCCCACCTTCCAAGTAACATAACGATAAAAGCCTGCCCTCTCTTGCTTTGTTTCACCCCTGTCCATGTGCTTTTGTTTCTGTTTTTGTTTTTTTTCTCTTGTCTTGTCTGGCATCTGGGAGGGCTTGATTGCCCTGGTTTCAAATTGCCTTCAGTTTGATTTACCCCATGTATATACCCTTGAGTTGTTCCTTGTGTCACTCTTTGTGAAAACATTATCACTATCCAGTGAAAAACATGTACGTATCTCCAAAATATTAGATTTGCGGGAGAAGGAAAAAACCTTCTTAACTTTCAAGTCAATGGAAGTAATTGTGGAGCATTTCTACTTGTCCATTCATCGTGAAATTTTCACACAATGTGAAGGACACTGTTGTGTTCAAATGATGTAGTAAACTAATAATCTGCAAAAATGAAAATACATGTTTTTTTGTTGGACAGCGATGATAAGGATTTTCTGTTAGTAACCATTGTAATGTATTGTTTTTTAGCAAACGTGTTCTAAAATTGTATATCTTAATTGTATTCACAAACGTTCCTCCTCCTCTTACCCCAGTAGTTGCTCAGTCAAGACATTATGACTGACTTACAGTTGCTTCTTCAGTTTTACCTCACCCAGTACCTTGCTCCATGCTTTGTTTCTCAACACAATTTCCTGAGCTGATTTGATTGTGCTAAAGTGTTTTCTCACAGTATGAAAAACTAATATTTTCTAGCTTTATTGCTACATGCTAAAAAGTGACTTATAGCTAATGTAATTGTGCTCTGAATGCTAACATTATGGTATATACTGAAAATTAACTGCTAAGATTGGTGTTGTGCTAAAAGTGTCAATACTCGTATTGGTGTTCTAAATACGAGAACCATGTAATAATATAATGATAAGTTATATAGTACAAATGTAGTTGAATGCTAACTGCTAAAAATTACTGCTAACATCCCACAGAACATAAAAACCTGTAGGTAATGGTAAAAATGTGGTTTGCAGTAATGCCCTAGGAGATGGATTGTGTCATAAGTTTTTATTAGAGCTAGCTCCATTGCTTGATTTTCATTTTAACCTTATGTGAAATTATTTGAACTGAACTATATGAATGAAATGTGCTATACAAATGAAGTTTTTTATTGTAATGGACAGTTAGCAAAACTACATGTCTAAATTGCTTCAAATAGTATCACACTGTTGACAGATGGTTCCTCCTTCTCTAAAGTTGTCCAGTCTGATTTTGACAATGTTTGGAAAGCTCTTCAATTTTCTGTTGTGGATCTGAGTTCATCTGGTGAGCTTGTCCACACATGCTCCCTGTCTCTCTATCTGCCTAAGTTAGCCTAGCCCTGTGTACCTATGGGAGCACAGCCCATTTAAAGGTTCATTCATCTTTATGTGATGTCATGGTTTTGAGTAGGAGTTCTGCAGGTGCTTGGATGGCTTTCAGCATCACTCCTCAGTATATTTTTTTTGTGTTTAAACCATGTTTCTGTTCTAATTTAGATCCACTAATCTCTCAGTTTGGTCATGGACAATTCCATATTCAGGTCTTTATTTTATGAGACTCGTATGGAAGAGACATTTATTGCCCCTTTAGTCCTTCACCACCACATATGCTTGCAGTTATCATACATCAGTCTGATTGAGGCTGCATAACTGTTCTAAGGTCAGCTTTCCAGTGCTGATTTAAACATACTCAATTTTCATTTATTACCTCAAATCTAGTCAATCTAACATATATAGGGTTGGAAATATTTCTTGAGTTTTGCACTGCAGCTACAAAGCTGCGTACCAAACCAGTGTAGAGGTTGTAGTCATTCTGCATAGATCCCTTCCACGCCTTGAGAACCCTGAGTGAAGGTCTTGTTCTTTGACATTGCAAAACATGACAAAACACAATATGTCAGGTTTCAGGACAGGTGTCTAGTATGGTGGCCTGCAGTAAGTGAGGCCCGTAATGTACAGTGCCCTCTCCATTTTATTTATATCCACACAGGTACACATTGGTCCTCAGACACAACATTGATGTGGTAATGTGGGTTGGGCAGTCTGGGGGGTACCTTTCCTGGAAGCATCTTGTAGGTAGAAAAAGTTGCTACAGAATCAGCAATGGAATTTACCCAAAAGTGTGTGATTTATTGTAATACCCCCCCCCCCCCCACACACCAAAAAAAAAAAAAAAGAAACCAAACGCTGTTTACAAAATTCATTCATTATCTGTAACCGCTTATCCAGTTCAGGGTCACAGTGGGTCCAGAGCCTACCTGGAATCATTGGGCGCAAGGTAGGAATACACCCTGGAGGGGGCGCTGGTCCTTCACAGGGCAACACAGACACACACATTCACTTTTGAGTCGCCAATCCACCTACCAACGTGTGTTTTTGGACTGTGGGAGGAAACCGGAGCACCCAGAGGAAACCCATGCAGACATGAGGAGAACACACCAACTCCTCACAGACAGTCTCCCGGAGTGGGATTCGAACCCACACCCTCCAGGTCCCTGGAGCTGTGTGACTGCAACACTACATGCTGCGCCACCATGCCGCCTATTTACAAAATATATACATTAATTACACTTATACTAGGAGGAAGATCTAATTACAGTAGATCAAGGCTACCACTATTTTTTTTTTTAATTATCCCACTCAAATAACTCAGTTTACGCAGAACTATGACAATGGACAGGATCCTTTCCTCTTTCTCTCTCCTTTTTTTTCCTCGCATTCAACCCCCTTTATATACCCCATTAGCCCTGCCCTGGACTAAACCAAAACACTCGGGGTATACTTTCAAAACATTCAAATATACACACAGTCAAATATTCTTAGAACCAGTTAGAACTTAATGCATGCCTATATTCCCAGATTTTATAGGTAAGTATAGTCATTAAATTATATAACAAAATGTATTAATTCATGTTTTACTTTTTACAGGTTCATTGGATCCCCCTGCACCAGCTATTTACCCTAGTCCACTCAGGACTATAAAAGCTGGGTGACCCACGCTGCCACTCCTAAGAGGACACAGGTAAGTATCAGTTTCCAATTCTTAATTGTTCAAGTCTATATAAGAGAAGTGTCTTTGATGAGGTGCTTTAGAGGGATGGTGATGTGTTGGGCCAGCCTAGTTCATCACAAGGACAGTTACCTTCTGTGGAAATACCTGAATGAACAGCAATATAGGAAGGTCATTAAAGACTTTGTCACCTGGTGTGAGCTTAACCAGCTGGTGCACTTTATGTAGTCTGTGTGAGTTGTTTATTGAAGCAACTTGGTCCTAGAGGAATCTTGCTTCATTCACTATGTACTGTACTCTGTAAACGGCTTGCATGACAATGAATTGATTTGATTTTATTAATCACAGTAAGACAACGGAGCTGGTGATTGATATCTGAAAGACATGCCACAAAACACACCTGTGAACATTCAGGGGCTGGACATAGAGATAGTAAGGGAATGTAAATACCTGGGTATTCACCTCAACAACACTGTTCTGAGGTCCTCTACAGGCAGGGCCATGACTGAGATTCTTTGGACTGGTCAGACCATGGTTGAAGATAACCCTGAAGTAGTACAAACTTTACACTGTGAAATGGAATCTCTTTTATACATGGTGCTAACTAATGAATCAAACACTTTAAGTTTAAAAAAAGTGCTATTACTGTCATTGTACAGCTGTGCAGTGAAACTGTCTGTGCATTGAACTGTTCCTTAGCAGTGAACACACACACACACACACACACACACACACACAATTGCACTAGGGGAAATAGGTATGCACACACTTAGAGAGGCAGGCAGAAATCCCAGCGGGTGGGGAGCAGAGGGGGGTTAGGTGACTATTTGCGGGGCTATTTGGTGCCTAATAGGCTGTATCATGTGGTTCCTTCTGAGACTTTATGAAGGAGGACAAGAAAGTTCACTGGCTGAAAAATGATTGGGAAAAGCTTAAATGAACCCCAGTACTGTAACCAGCACAAGTTGAAAAAAGCAAAAAAAAAAAAAAATTATTTGAGCCAGTATCAGTAAAAGCAAATAGTAAACAGTTTTTGTTTGTTTGTTTTTTTGGATTTCAATTTTTTTCAATGTCAATTTCAATTTCAGGTGTATAGGTCTGTCCCTATTTACTGCCAGTCATTACATTGTACTGCTGCCAGTGTATCACTGGATGGCTCAACATGCTTGGAGGAGAACACTGATAGCTGTTTCTATTACACTGGCTCTGTAAAATACTATTATGTTGACAGTGGTGAGGGAGGGCCATCCTACACACCCAAAAGAGTTCACTCCCTGTCCTCAGATGGCTGAGGCATCTCCATGTATTTAAATTATGCCCAACATGGGGCGTGTGCATGGGGCTGATGTGTGAACTGCACTGGGTTTCAGATGTTTTAGATTAGACTGCAATCGCACACCAGAATGGAGCAGGCAGCCATAAGCTCTGAATAAAATACCACTGTACCACTTTGAAAGCCGCTTAATGGCTCCGAAACACTCTCTCCAAGCAAAATCCACTGCATCTGGCCTCCACTGCCTACTCAGGTCAGTCACCAGGTGCAGTGGGATTTTTAAATTAAATTAGCATGAAAGCTGCACTAATGGGTTAGCTTTAATTGTGTTTTGGTTGCCGCTGGACAATCCTATGAGGATACCTTTCCCACTTTAACTGTATTGCAAGCTAATACGGGTTAGTGTTCTGTTGTTCCAGTGTCAGCACTAATTACTGTGTGGAAATTATTAGTGGATGGCGATAAATTTTAAAGAGACGTGTTAAAACATTTTATGCTGGGGCGTGTTGGTGTGGCAGGAATTGTGTGGACCACCCTAAAACATAAGGAAATTTGCTTAAGTGTATATCAAATGTTCCAGATGTTAGCCATTCTTCCCAGCCTTTTATCCAAATGCTGTTCTGGGATTGCTTTAAACAAGTATTTGAACATTTGCTGCAAGGATTTAATTTCATTCTTCCAAATAAATATTAGTGAGGTCATGTGATGATGGCACCAGTCCAGAGCATCCCAAAAGTATTGGATGGAGATAAATGACCTCAGAGAACACAGATCCATATAGTCTGAGGGTTTTATACTCCTCTAGCTGACCCTTGAAATTGGACATGGTGACCTTTGGTGCTGACAAACCTATAAACCACCTACTTTGGGCAGCTTGTCTTGTATGTCTCGCCGCATCAGAAAATGAAGAGATATTTGCTCTTTCTTCCTCAGGGACTGTGGCTCTAACATTGTGCTTAAACACTTGCGGTTTACAAGTTAGTTGCTTGTCTAAAGCTGACTTCTTTCTGTTATAACAGCAAAACAACAACAACAAAAAAGACTGCTGCACTGAATTAAATTCCATTGTTTTCCAATTGTCCTTTATATGGATTACTACAAATACAGACTGTTAGATAGCTAGCTAAATTTCATTAATTCAAGCTTCATTAAAGCTAAAGTGTTTTCTGAGCACAATATGTCAGAAGGCCCCCTCAACCCCAACCTTCTTCAAATTACATGTTTGAAAGCCAGATTTTAGTTTCATTTTAGCCAGGTCTGTACCGCGAACAACTCCCAAGTCAACAAAACAGACATTGGCAAGAAGGTTAAACCACATCTGTTTTAAAAAGCAACATAAACTATTCTGGAAAACTACTGTTCTCACAGCAAAACAAAATCCCCCTTGTGTTGGTTTTCATTCAGAATCTCTTTTAATGCAGTACGGTACATTTAAGTAGGAAATCAACTGTACCTTGTTCATGGTTGAAGTCTAACTAATCTAAGTTTTTTTTTCTCTGTTTAAATTACCAGACAATCTAATTTGTAACTCAAGCTGTTTAGTTTTGTAGCACTTTCAGTATGCATTTACATTCATGGAAAGCTACCAGTCAGAGTTAGTTCCAAATTAAGTAAATAAATTATACACGTCTATAGAGCAGGAATAGAACAACATCCTCAACTCTTTTCCTGCTTTTCAACATTCTGAAGTCTTTCCACCGTCCAAACACCTCAAGGCTTTTTTGAGCCATGGCTCAACCAGCAAAACACAGAGCAATGTTGGACCAAAAGGCTTAGTTCCTTTCCTATTTACCAAACCAGTGCTGTGTGCCAGACCTTTTTTACAGCATGCAAACAGATGAAGAGTTACCCAACGTTGTGAATTTATTTATTTTCAGAAATATTAAACAAATATCTTCCTCTATCAGTTCAATACAGAACACATCTTTTAGTGTCAAAATATAGGACAATTCCATATTTTTAAGGGACAGCTTATTTGGGCAAGCTAAAGAACTTTTAAGGGGGTGTAAAGCCCCCTAAAAGGTATAACTATGAATGGACAGTCCTTTTAAAGATACAGAACATTCGTTAGGTTGTTCACAAATGTCAGTGGATTTTCACAGTAAAATGTGAGAGGCACTAAAGTTTGCCATAAGATTCTAATTAAAGATGAATGTAAACAATTATTTGAAATTTACAGCAGTTAAAAATGTTATGGAAATCAGGTCCAGATATTTTTTCCTTGAGAAAATTGAAGTGAAAAATGAAGCTTGTATTGTGACATCCTCAAAACGCATCACTGCCACAATACATACACTGCTTCTTCTTCTTATCCTCATATCTCCACGCTGTCAGAACTTCTGTTTATCTTCCACTGTAATAATGCTCCTTTCAGACACTCAGCATTACACAACTCCTAAGGAATTCACCGTCAAACCCAGTCTTCCCTAAAATCACAGTGTGTTCTTCAAATCCTTATCTAGTGAGCTCTAATTCACGTTCAGTATAGAGACATTTATGTGAGGATTTGATGTCATTTAGCCACATGTGTAATGAGGTCAGGAACTGATGTTGGATGATTAGTTCTGTTTACAAAGACCACTCCAAGTCGCCTTGAAAGTGTTGGATGGAGATACCACTGTTCCACTGGCCAATGGGGGCTTTTGTGACTCTTGGCATTGACCATGGAGAGTGCCCAATTTAATGTCTCTCGCACACACACACACACATACACACACACACACACACACACACACACACACACAGAGAGAGACACAGGATATAGATAAAAACATAAAACACCTACAATCCCACATATGCTATACACAAACACATACTGTGACCTGTGTGTGTTAACAGCAAACAGGCAGTAGCTCATATCTCCTTCCTGCTGTGTCCTCTTGGGGACTGGGTGCTTATTGTTTACAGCTGTTTGTAATGTCTTTGCAATGTGTGTGTAATGTTTATTCATGGATGTGTAATGCAGTTCCAGTGGAGTACAAGATTATGTGGATGTAAGACCCATCTCAGACTGTATCCACCTTATTTTTCAGTGCTATGGGAGAGTGAATTCTGTGGAAGACTTCACCATGTCCAGATTTTTAACTGCTAATACTTAGTTTGCCAGCGCCATTGTGTTTCACTTTTGTGTTTCACATTGTGTTTATTTTGCAGTTCCCAATTCAGACAGAATAAAATATCCTGGAGCTCTACTATATTTTGTTACCATATAGGTCAGCAATGTCAATGTCTTCTTACTCTTCCTCTGACGAAAATCACGGCCTTAATCTTCTACTGTTTTTCATTACACTCAGCACTCGTCTGATATACTGGATCAATATCTCCTAAACAGTTTTTATTTTCTTTCAGTTTTTATTTTTTTTCTTTGTAGAAAATAATGACTCACTGTCACAAATAAAACATTTTCTACTACAAGTTTCATCTACCTCGAACGGTCAAGCTCTTCAGCTTTAGTTAAAAGCTCTGGACTAAAAAAAAAAAAGCACATTGTATATAACAGTTATTTATATATATATGCAGGCCATGGGAGATGTTCAACTTCACTTTCGTGTTTATCAGACCAATCTTTCACCAGTCTTGCTGTGTGTATTCGTGCATTGTCATCCTGATACACGGAATCGCCTTCAGGATACAATGTTTGAACCATTGAATGCACATGATCCTCCAGAATGGTTCGGAAGTCCTTGGCCATGATCATTCTATATATATCAGCGTTCATTCTATATCCCCCATACTCAAATAGCGGCCTCCTGGCCTTTTTAGGCCCATTGGGCATCTATTTCTGGCACGAGAGCTGTTTTGAAAAGTTTTTTTTTTATTATGATTTTTTTTTTCAATCGCGCTGTCCGCTCTTATTTTGAAATCGCGCACCGCGAGGCTGGTGATTGCCTCCATGGCAACAATAAACAGATAGCAGTAAAGTCTTCGGAAACGAGACAGTCAAAGTTCATTCTATATATATCAATGTTCATTCTATATATATCAGCGTTCATTCTATATATATCAAAGTTCATTCTATATATATCAGCTTTCATTCTATATATATCAGTGTTCATTCTATATATATCAATGTTCATTCTATATATATCAAAGTTCATTCTATATATATCAATGTTCATTCTATGTATATCAGCTTTCATTCTATATATATCAAAGTTCATTCTATATATATCAGCGTTCATTCTATATATATCAATGTTCATTCTATGTATATCAGCTTTCATTCTATATATATCAAAGTTCATTCTATATATATCAGCTTTCATTCTATATATATCAAAGTTCATTCTATATATATCAGCTTTCATTCTATATATATCAGCGTTCATTCTATATATATCAATGTTCATTCTATATATATCAGCTTTCATTCTATATATATCAATGTTCATTCTATATATATCAATGTTCATTCTATATATATCAAAGTTCATTCTATATATATCAATGTTCATTCTATATATATCAGCGTTCATTCTATATATATCAAAGTTCATTCTATATATATCAATGTTCATTCTATATATATCAGCTTTCATTCTATATATATCAATGTTCATTCTATATATATCAATGTTCATTCTATATATATCAGCGTTCATTCTATATATATCAATGTTCATTCTATATATATCAGCGTTCATTCTATATATATCAAAGTTCATTCTATATATATCAAAGTTCATTCTATATATATCAGCTTTCATTCTATATATATCAAAGTTCATTCTATATATATCAGCGTTCATTCTATATATATCAAAGTTCATTCTATATATATCAGCGTTCATTCTATATATATCAAAGTTCATTCTATATATATCAGCCTTCATTCTATATATATCAGCGTTCATTCTATATATATCAATGTTCATTCTATATATATCAGCGTTCATTCTATATATATCAAAGTTCATTCTATATATATCAGCGTTCATTCTATATATATCAGCTTTCATTCTATATATATCAGCGTTCATTCTATATATATCAATGTTCATTCTATATATATCAGCGTTCATTCTATATATATCAAAGTTCATTCTATATATATCAGCGTTCATTCTATATATATCAATGTTCATTCTATATATATCAGCGTTCATTCTATATATATCAAAGTTCATTCTATATATATCAGCGTTCATTCTATATATATCAATGTTCATTCTATATATATCAGCGTTCATTCTATATATATCAAAGTTCATTCTATATATATCAGCGTTCATTCTATATATATCAGCGTTCATTCTATATATATCAAAGTTCATTCTATATATATCAGCGTTCATTCTATATATATCAGCGTTCATTCTATATATATCAATGTTCATTCTATGTATATCAGCTTTCATTCTATATATATCAAAGTTCATTCTATATATATCAGCGTTCATTCTATATATATCAATGTTCATTCTATATATATCAGCGTTCATTCTATATATATCAAAGTTCATTCTATATATATCAGCGTTCATTCTATATATATCAGCGTTCATTCTATATATATCAATGTTCATTCTATATATATCAGCGTTCATTCTATATATATCAAAGTTCATTCTATATATATCAGCGTTCATTCTATATATATCAGCTTTCATTCTATATATATCAGCGTTCATTCTATATATATCAATGTTCATTCTATATATATCAGCGTTCATTCTATATATATCAAAGTTCATTCTATATATATCAGCTTTCATTCTATATATATCAGCGTTCATTCTATATATATCAATGTTCATTCTATATATATCAGCTTTCATTCTATATATATCAATGTTCATTCTATATATATCAATGTTCATTCTATATATATCAGCTTTCATTCTATATATATCAGCGTTCATTCTATATATATCAATGTTCATTCTATATATATCAGCGTTCATTCTATATATATCAAAGTTCATTCTATATATATCAATGTTCATTCTATATATATCAGCGTTCATTCTATATATATCAAAGTTCATTCTATATATATCAATGTTCATTCTATATATATCAGCTTTCATTCTATATATATCAATGTTCATTCTATATATATCAGCTTTCATTCTATATATATCAATGTTCATTCTATATATATCAGCGTTCATTCTATATATATCAAAGTTCATTCTATATATATCAATGTTCATTCTATATATATCAGCTTTCATTCTATATATATCAATGTTCATTCTATATATATCAGCGTTCATTCTATATATATCAATGTTCATTCTATATATATCAGCGTTCATTCTATATATATCAAAGTTCATTCTATATATATATCAAAGTTCATTAAATATTTCCTGTTTGGCTTGCCATAATATATAATATATAAGATAATCTACTTTTTTAAAATCATTGCTATATAAGTGCTGGGCGATATTTGTACATTGTACATTTTATCACAATTACGATTGCTGGGAGCTTGTTTCTCTTTTGTTTTTTGAGCACTGCTTATATTTGGTGTTTTATTGTGCTTTGGTCGCTGAAGCAGTGACCTAGGTTTTTACAATTTACTCAGTGTTTCTCAGTGTTTACAATTTATTAACTTTGTTCAGAAATCGTCTTAATTATAGTCAAAACACAGTACATCCAAATCATTCTGTGTTTTTCTTTGGTACGAGCTGATCTAGTCGCTCAGATGGCCTCAGCAGGATCACGTGACTACAGCGTAGTTAGTGTGGTATTAAAGGGAAAGTACATAAAAACACAGTGGTGACATAACAGAATTTATAAATTGTATAAATTTATATAATCGATATGAACAAGATTATGTCGATTATATGTTCTGAATGTCAATTTTGGTTAATTGCCCAGCCCTCAAATATATATATATATATATATATATATATACATATATATATATATTTATATATATATATATATATATATATATATATATATATATATATATATATTATATATTATATTATATATATATTATATATATATATATATATAAGAAGATTTGCCAAATTTATGTGTGCAACCCACACACTGCAGCTAATCCCATAAATGCATGTTCCTTACAAATGTGGCACCATTTTAAAGGGAAATTAACAGGCTTTCCAGTGGTATAAGATTTATTGCCAAGCAGTATTGTTACAACAAAGAAATAATCTACCAAACAATCTAAGTAAATTTTCTTATGTATTGTGTTAAGTATGCATATATAATGCATATTCACACTACTTTTCCATAATAAATATATTGGTGATATATTTATATCCGTTTTTTTTTTATTCCTTTAATTTTTATTTTTATTTGTATGTATATTTATAGCTCCGGTTTCCTCCCACAGTCCAAAAACACACGTTAGTAGGTGAATTGGCGCCTCAAAAGTGTCCGTATATATATAAGTATTGTATATATATATGTATTGTATATAAAACCTAATTATACAATATTAATCAGAGGGAACATTATTTGAGAGGCTGCTGAGGCTCTACCTCACGCTCAATCCACAACATGACATTCATTCATTCATTCATTCATTATCTGTAACTGCTCATCCAGTTCAGGGTCGCGGTTTGTTCAGAGCCTACCTGGAATCATTGGGTGCAAGGCGGGAATACACCCTGGAGGGGGCGCCAGTCCTTTACAGGGCAACACAGACACACACATACGTTCACTCACACCTACAGACACTTTTGAGTCGCCAATCCACCTAACAACGTGTGTTTTTGGACTGTGGGAGGAAAGCGGAGCCCCCGGAGGAAACCCACACAGACACAGGGAGAACACACTACCTCCTCACAGACAGTCACCCGGACCGGGAATCAAACCCACAACCTACAGACCCCTGGAGCTGTGTGACTGCGACACTACTTGCTGCACCACCGTGCCGCCCACAACATGACATTAAAGAGTTAAATCCCTCTGCATATGTTATGTCTGTCCACTTCTTTGTGTCCTCCTTCCTCTGAATGATAATTCTGATTGGATGAGTGGCGGGCAGGCAAGAGGGGTGAGTGGAGACAGACACAGGGACTATTTCATATTAATTCATCTTGGCCAACAACGACAAAGTGTACAATTACATGTAAACACTTTTAATGGATGAGGAGATATTTTCTTGGAAAATTAATTCTAAAAAATCATAATGTGATGAACAGTAATTAGTTATTAGGGGTTTAATTGATGACCAGAAGGGGAAAGTGCAGAAAGAATGTTCAGCCATTTTCAGAGTGTTTGATGGCAGATAACACTCCCCCTCATGCAAGAAAAAATTAAAGCTCTTAGGTCTGTCAGCATAGTCTTCAACAGAGTGTCCTACCCTTGACTCTTACTACTTAGAGATGCTGTGACTGGTCCTTCAGATCTGAGCCTGAAGAATACCATCAACACTGCAGATTAAGATCAGAAACCTGAGCTATGTGGGCTGTGGAGCTCTATGTTCAGGTATGGGCATATACATCTTCATTTATTTACTTATATCGCTACTGTCCTTAAAAAATAGTAGTAATAATAATAAAGGGTAAGGGTTTGGCTACGAAGGAAACAATGTTATTACTTAATATAATATTTTTAAAGTTTCTTCATCCATTTGGAACTTTCACAGAATGTATAATAAAGCTATTTTCATTTGCTTTGCAGAAGAAAAAACAAGTACTTGAGTTACAAATTGATACACTGTGTAGAGGTGTTGGTGTCATTCAGACATCAGGTTCTGATGTTGGATGATATCTCAAAGGTGTCAAAAGGTGGTCCAACACTGCAGAGAATACACTTCTACTGCTCTACCACCGCCTTGCGCCCAATGATTCCAGGTAGGCTCTGGACCCACTGTGACCCTGAATTGGATACGCGGTTACAGAATATAGATTGATGGATGGATGCTCTACCACCTAAGAGTTTAAGGCTTTGTCCATTTTATTAGCTCCATTCACCATAAAGGGGCACTTTGTAGTTTTACAATTACAGACTATAGTCCACCTGTTTCTCTGCATACTTTTTTATATCCCCATTTCACCCTGCTTGTCTATGTTCAGGACTACTAAAAATCGGTTTGGTTTGGGTGGTGAATCATTCTCAGGGCTGCAGTGACACTGACATGATGGTGGTGTAACCTCTACCTATTGAGCCCATTGTTTTGTTGTTAAGTTATTGTGGTTGAATTTAATTTAAGTCATTTGTAAAGATTTAATTTATTATTGTATTTGTTATTTAAGAGATATTCTCCGCCTCCGATTATTTGATGTCCTGATTATTAATGAAAGAGGTTACTCAGCAGTTACTCAGTACTTGAGTAGTTTTTTCACTTAGTACTTTTTACTCTTACTCAAGTAATTAATAGTCACTAGTTTTGACTAGAGTCATATTATTCTACAACAATAATTTTACTTGAGTAAAATTCTTGGCTACTCTCTACTTCTGCTTATAAGTGAGCTGAACATATATAATGCAGTGCTTACACGTTTTGAAAGTCAGCAAATTAATTTGAATTGTTTTTATAAGGGGTACATAAACATTTGAGGATACTGTAGGCACATGTATTCAGTTCCGGGCTGTGGTCTTTTGTTAGTGATTCTGCACAATTTGTTTAAAAGTACTGGGTGCTGAGACACAAATAAATGCTGGTTGCTTTTCCAAACCCCAAAATAAAGATGATTGGTCAGAGAGTGCGGCATGGTGGGGCAGCAGGTAGTGTCGCAGTCACACAGCTCCAGGGACCTGGAGGTTGTGGGTTCAATTCCTGCTCCGGGTGACTGTCTGTGAGGAATTGGTGTGTTCTCCTCGTGTCTGCGTGGGTTTCCTCCGGGTGCTCCAGTTTCCTCCCACAGTCCAAAAACACATGTAGGTGGATTGGCGACTCAAAAGTGTCCGTAGGTGTGAGTGAATGTGTGTCTGTGTTGCCCTGTGAAGGACTGGCGCCCCCTTCAGGGTGTATTCCTGCCTTGCGCCCAATGATTCCAGGTAGGCTCTGGACCCACTGTGACCCTGAATTGGATAAGTGGTTACAGATAATGAATGAATTAATGGTCAGAGAGTGTAAATAATGTCACTTGTTTTTTGCCATCCAAAAAAATGTTTGTTGTGCGAGATTCCATCAGTTACATGTTAAAAATAATTTACTGTTGTCAGAATAAACAATAAACCTCACAAAGTCTTTCAGTATGTTTTTCCAAGTCTGCTGGACTACCCATTGTATATGTGTTCTGAGGCGTTAAAACAGGTCAAATGTATACATCTGGCAACCTCACCAGCACCCAAGTAATATCTGGTCAGCAATAGTCTTGTGGTCAGAAACTGACCAAATGATGGATGGAGTCAATGGTGATGATTACTTTTGTAGCAACAGATGGGCTAAAGGAGGTATTTCTAATGAAATGAATGGTGGGATTCTTGACAGATTCTTGATGGACGATTTGCTATTTCTGTCATTTTCTTGCACATAGTACCTTCAACTGTAAGCTGGTTTGTCAACAAATCGTATACTCAAAGAATAAAGGTCAAAGTAATTGTGATTAAGCAAGAAATATTTGACATTACTGTACTATGAGAATATTTGTGTAGCATGACATTGTCCACCTGGTCTTTAATACAAACCCCACATAATCAAGTGTAATATCCCTCTGTTTCCACTAGCAATGAGCCAGTCTCCGCCAAGGGAGAAGAGCGTGGAAAAAGAAACATTAAGAAAGTGTTGATCGTCACATAATTTCAATTAAATTACATTTAAACAATACGCATTTAAAGACATGATTGTACTGTTTGTATTTAACATTTCTGGCTGTCTCTCTTGTATGAGAATGTAACAGTAGTGTGTGAAGTGCTTTAATTCTCCATTTGGTGCCAGTTAAAACAGCAGGACTAAATGAAAATAACTCATATATTTCCAAATGTTGACAGGGAACAGGGGTATTCACTGTGGGACAGGAAAGTGTGTGAGTATTACATTTTTCAGCACAGTGGTTCTTTTCGTCTTTGGAGATGCCATCCACTCTCTCTGCTCCTTTATGGTTGAGTGACCGTGAGCACCAGACCATAGCCTGTGGTCACTGCAATGTTTGAGTTGGCAGCAATTACCAAATCTGCCAGCCCTCAAGGGGAGACCCCTGACTCTGCAGACATTTTAAAATTACCCTCCTGACATTTCAATCTTAAAGGGAAAGTTTCACAAAACATTAATTTGCATAAATGTGGCTAATCATCCACTCATCATCATCACTGGTTTGACCCAGCCATCTGCAATTGGAAGTTTAAGAGATCATAATTGGCTTTACCCTCTGTGGGTAGGTAGAACAGCCCTTGCTTTCACCATCAATCGACAGACAAAATCTTAGGTACATAGAGGCCAGTGAGTAGCACTGAGCCACATGGTTAAAATTGGTCCCAGTATTGACAGTTATTGTAAAAAGTAGCAGTTTTGGGGCCATTAGCTGGAAATGCATCACAGAGTCGTAAGCCATGCTCCTCCTGGCCGTCATCAGGAGCAGCCCTACTGTTACCATCCCACTGTGGAACACAAAGGTGCTCAGCCGACCCAGCGGCAGCTAGAACCAGTGTTAGCAATTTGCTACAAGATACTTCCTCTGTCAACATTGGCCACAGCCAGCAACAGCAGGACACTAACCACAGGTGACTGCAGCAGGCTTCCCCAAATTACAGTTCCAGCAGAGAGAACAGTACGTCCGAACAGTAGCAATGGAGATGGGTTCATTTAGCCACCAGGCCCAGCTGTTAGCATCTGAGATAGTAAACAGCTAACCAGTTTTCCCCCAGATCTCACAGCAGACAGCAGCAGACCCACCACACTCAGGTACCCTCACAGATAAATTAAACAAAATGACTGAACAACAAATTAACAAAACACAAGTGAGACACAGATATAAACAGTACTACTAGACTCCTAGTAGAAAAACCCAAAAAATTTACATATTTGGAATGATGGAACAATGCAATTGTGATGCAAGTGTTTCCCAAAACTGTAGCTGAAACTATTTAGGTAACACTGTTGGTAGCTTGCATAGTCCAAACCATTGTTAAACGACACAGGTTTCTACTGAACGTTCACAAACACTGTCATTAACTTGGAACTACAGCTTTAGACCTGTGGTTAGAGGCGTAGTTCCATGTGATTATATAGGTCATTGATGACAGAAGATGCTGTCAAATTATGGTTTTATTTTTTTATTTATTCTTCAATAATAGAGACTATAATTGCATAGATTTTTTTTACAATATAAGCATACACTCTAAAAAATTAGTTAAGCAACAAGTCATAATTGTTAGGCACGAGGACTGACTGAGGGCGGACGCAAACGCTAATAACACAGACTTTATTTGACAGAAAATAAACAAAACAAACATTAACGAACTAGAGGACACACACTAAGCGGGGAAAGAACAAGACTGAGAACGAGAATCGGGAACAAACAGTACGAAGGGCAATACAATCCGAAGAACAAGAGAACGAAACATTACCGAGAACAAGAGACATAGCAAACCATACGAAGAACAAGGCGAACGTTACAAAGAACAATGAACGACACCAGGAAGTGAGGGAAGGGGACTTAAATACAACAACAAACTAGAAACACCTGAAACGGATAACGAGAGTGACGAACAAGAAGGCGGAACAAAGGCGGGGCGTGAACGACAACAAAACAAAGCCATGTGCTGAGACAAGAAAACAGACGAAACGAGACGAGGGCGTGACAATGATGTTAGATATCTGGATGGATCAGATGTGTGCGGCTGAGCCTGAAAAAAGGGATTTTAATGAAAAAGGCAAAATCCAAAAAATTGCAAAACAGACTATTAGGAAATAACTAGGCTAATGGGAAAATAAGGGCTAAACGCAAAACCAAGTAACAACCCTGAAGACAAAGACCAAAAAGAATTGATCTAGAGAGCTAGACAAAAAACAGACAAACATCAGAACAAACCAGAAGATAAAGTAAAAGGGGAAAAAAGGCTCAGAATAGAAAAATTAAATTGACTCAATACTCAAATGCTCAAAGAGCCAGTGCAAACAAACAGGTGTGTATATATATATATATATATATATATATATATATATATAGGCTGAAGATTGGAACTCCTGGGTCATATGATCTCGCAGAGAGTTCTGGGAAATGGAGTATCTGGACACAGGAACAACTAAAGGCTCAGTCATGTTTAAGGGGGGCGTGACACATGACAACATTTTTTGTCATTTGCCTTAACTTATCAAATTCAATTTTGTGATTTCAGCTGGATATTATGAGTTTTCAGACTTTCAACTCAAGTTTTTTAATTACTCCAATGAATATGAAATTGTGATTTAAACAAACATGAAACTGAGTTACGGCTATGGGCGGGGCTTTGGTATGCTCAAGAAGAGCTCCCAGCATGCACTGCGGGCCCACCTTATTCATTTTTTTGGGCCTTATTTTGGGGATTCATTTTCATTGTTGTATGCTGTGAGGATGGGTGTAATATGTAGGATGCTTTTAGGTTGTTCATTGGTGTTTGGACCTATTAGGTCTTTCTTTGTAATCTTGTCCCTTTACAAGCCACGTCCAAATGCTGCCTGTTGCTTGTTCTTATTCTCTGATATTCTTTTCAGAGTTTTAATTAAGTGCGTTAAAGACAAATATGACGCTGTATAGTTCTTGACACCGGTCGCTATGGTAATTAAATTTAAAAACATAATATCAATACTTCTTTTACCTTAAATACCTACATTGGAATGAGTCATGTGTACTTTCAACGTATGTAGTTAAGTTGAAACAACAAGCTGTTTAAAGTCAAATCAACTTGCAGAAAATAATTCAAAGTCAACTTGACTTAAAGTCATGAGTTGAAATAAATATTCATTCTAATTGGATTTAACTTAAAATTTTAAGGCATCTTTGAACTCATGTTTTGAGTTGAAGCTGGTGAATACTTTTACAGTGTAGCATATTTTTATTATTCACTCTTTCATTCATTGTCTGTAACCACTTATCCAGTTCAGGGTTGCAGTGGGTCCGGAGCCTACCCGGAATCATTGGGCACAAGGCAGGAACACACCCTGGAGGGGGCGCCAGTCCTTCGGAGGGAGACACACATTCACGCCTATGGACACTTTTGAGTTGCCAATCCACCAAGCAACACATGGGGAGAACACACCAAACTCCACGCAGACAGTCACCTGGAGTGGGACTTAAACCCACAACCTCCAGGTCCCTGGAGCTGTGTGACTGCGACACTACTTGATGATACCCATATTATTATTAATATTATATTTTTAAATTCATTTTAAATATGCATTTATTTTTAACTCAAGTAATGTTTTTACTTTTTTTTCTGGTGATTGCATATAAATTACAGTATGAATTAATTCAGTCACAATTTTCCCATTGTGAAAGTCAGACCAAACACATCTGGAAATATTGTAGTTTGGTCTATGGTGGTTCAAACTAGCATGATTCAAACTACTGTTGTACTAACATGAAGAAGAATCATTGGAGTAACTGTAATTGGACTGACTGCCCATTGAACTTTCTTTTAAAATTATGATTTCCTTCTCTTGTAAAATATTGGACATATAAGCAACAATGCAGCAGCAAGAACATTTAAAGCAATGAATAAGATTTCTGAATTGGCCAGCGATGAGCCCTGATCTAAATGCCATAGAACAACTCAGGAGAGATCAAATATCAGCAGTTGGGAGATTCCATCCTTCAAATCTGAGAGACTTGGAATAGATGGCAAAAGAAGAATTCCAGAATTCCAGTAGAGAGGTGTAAGAAACACATATTCACAGTTACAGGACGTGTCTGATTTCAGTTATTGTTTCCTAAAGGTTTGCAGCATTATTTTAATTTGAGGGTGTCAGAATTTATACAGGATTTGAAATTTTCTCAGCTATTTTGTGTGTGTGAAAACTAAACTAATAAATGTAAATTCCAAAGAATTTGTATTTGCAGCAATTTCTGGGAGATGTGGTGCATTTTCTGAACAAAACAAGCAAACAAACAAAAAAACATATTTATTTATTTGTTTGTTTGTTTGTTTGTTTGTTTATTTATTTATTTATTTTTCAAATACTGTATATACTGTGCTGGGTCAGAGTGGAGTGTGTTATGGAGATAGCCAGCCTGTTTTCTGGCTCTGAGTGTGTGAACCCTTGCTGACAGAGGGCACATTTTTCCTAGAGACTCCGTGGGCGAGACCTCAGGTTATTTCTGTTTTTCTCCTGCCCCCAACATGCTACTTTCCCCCAGAGTGTGTGTGTATGTGTGTGTGTGTGTGTGTGTGTGTGTGTGTGTGTGTGTGTGTGTGTGTGTGTGTGTTTGTGTGTGTGTGTATGTGTGTGTCTTTGTTTCCCAGAGAAACTGCTCTTCACATGGAGTGAACAGCTGTAACAATAACATTACTTTGATTCTACATTTATTTTCAATGTATTATCTCCACATGTGATTATGCATATTTTGTTAGCTTCAACCAGTTCTTCATTGGGTAGGACTCAAACAGACTGCAATATGCTAGTCCACACCAGCATTATTTTGAATACTAACTTTGCTTTGCATTCCAATTATTCTAGCTGATGTGCTATAGCATGCTGCCAATATCAACATAATGCTTAGCCCAAAGATCCAACTGTGTGCTAGCCTTCACTTGCATAATATTCTGGCCCAGCCTTTTTCAACCGGGGTGTGCCATCTGGTTTCATCTGGGGTCCCATAAAAATGTTCTGATGTTGCTGACATAAAAATGAAACAAATAGTTACAAAACTTTATCATGCAGCTAACTGGTGAGACATCAAATTTTTGCATTATTTTTTTTTAAAAAATACTAAAAACATTTCTGGCCAACTAACTACACATGCTGTGTCATTTGGATTTTCACAAAGACCAATAAACGGTGGCAGCTCCCATCATTCTAATATATGGGCCAAAACAAGCCTGGGCTAGTACAATTTCGTACATTATATGAAGCCATATTTGAAGCAGTATTTGAACCAATAGTCTATTATTTCTCTACTACTGCCAAACAAACCCCCAAAAACATTCAAATGTCTACCATTACGTCTTGAAAGTAATACACAAAGGCCACCTGACACTTCATAATACTGGAACACTCAGTGTAGAACCTTGTTTTCAAAATAAATAAATCTGACAGATTTTCAACTATTTTGAACATTGAACTTAGTTTTGGACTGAGCCAAGATATGGTTTTGGCAAGTCTTCTTTCCACTACAATGTGTCATTGATGTAGCTATAACTTTACACTTTTCTACTGCAGTGTGAATTTCCTTCACTTCACATTCATCAGACACATTTAGCCATATTTGCACCTTGACAG